>NC_137880.1:3067896-3667896 GCF_963924005.1 Protomyctophum bolini | reverse complement strand
TTTACCCTCCTACTGCTATATCAGCGCTGCATGCAGATCGGCTATTTTTCCGTTTGTGAGGACGCACACATGAGCGCGCGTTATTACGCGGCGGAGCCGCAGAGATTTTATTTATTTATAATGCGTGTGAAATCAAATGGCATGTGTGGCGTCACTGGCGTGGTAAAGGGTTAAATTGTGTGACTGTCACACTCAAAGGGTGAGACATGGCAGCCCTGGCTACTGTGACGCACACACCAACAATCCACCATTGCAATGCGAGTGCGCAAAGATGCACATGATATGATAGCTGCATGCTTTTAGACCAGCCCTACCGTATTCTGAATGAGAATCTGTCTCGCCTGCATGCCACGGTTGCCACCATGTTGACGATGCGTTGTCCAAAGACGGTAGAGTCTCTTCCATCAAAATGTTCCATGCCCATCAACATAAAGGCCTCAAGGTGTTCCTGTGATGTTTTGCTACTTTCTATGTTCGTTCACAATCAATTTCAGTCACAAACAGTAACTTGTGAGAAGTTTATATCGTAACATCATCCACGACCTCAGCCCCAAAATTATTGTTATTGTTGTTATTATCATGCTGCGCTGATGCGGCGCTGGGTTTCACCGAGACACCTCACACCACCACCGCAACCATAGCAGCGGTGCTGTCAGCCTGCTCCTCGCCTTCCTCCTCTCTGACCGACAACACTCGCTCTTTTCAGCGGCCTGCTGCTGCTGGCCCACAATTCAAACATCGCGGTTCATAGCTTGAAACATTTTTCGCTTTTTCTACTGGAAATGTTATGAACGCAGAATCAATCTGTCCCGCGCTGTTTTGAAGTGGGTACACGTCAGACGTAAACTACATCAGCGGCCGGGGGAGGGACCTTTGCTGGTAGAACAGAATCAGATCTACAAGCTAACAACGTGTCACCAAGCAACACGTTGTTAGCTTGTAGATCTGTTCTATTTGCATACGCAGTTGCGCACACATGGAAGATACCAAGTACACTCGCCACACAGGGTAAACTTTATATAGATATATATGAGTGAAACACTATGAAAAACAAAATAATCAAAACATTTTTTAAATACAAAATTCAGCAAAATAAAGTTGTACAACCTCCCCCAAGCCAAAATAAAAATAAACATATCCCCCCCTCAGGCTCAAAAAATAGTTTAATGACCCCCCCCTTTTTTGCACCATACCAACCTTTGATAAATAACGATCAGTCCCTAACACCTCTGAAGATAAAGATTCAATTGCGCAAAACAAGCGCATTTAGCCTGTCAGGCGCATGTACTGCATTTCACTGCTCATTCTTTCCTTCAGACTTTAACTACTTTTTAAGATGTTCTGTGTAAACAGTTTCCATCATTTTATAGTTACCGTATTTACAATACATTTCATAATGTCAATGTCTCCTGCATCACTGTCTTTAGTGTATTTCTGCTTACCACTGCACTGCTACAGCTATGGAAATAAAACAATGCTGTCTAAAAACATGAATACACTATACACTTCAATCCACAAATCTCAAGTTGCCACATTATCCTTTGTTTGTCTTTATATTTACCTATACATCCTACAAGAGATCATTTGACTTCATCACTTTGTTTAGGCTACACTTCTTTCTATTCTACTGTATGTATTTACGGTTTCACAACAAGCATGTAGAGAGGCAGGAAACCACCACAAACGAGTGAGGAACAAAACCACGCCCCCAGCACCCAGGCTAGATCTCAGAAAGATAATAGGCTACCCGCCACAATGACCTTGTGTTTTCCATCACGTATGTGACACCATCTCGTCACACGCGTCCAGTGCACCCTCGCAGGAGTGTGTGCTGCGTGGACCGTGGCTATAGTCAATATCACATAATTTTATCATGTTTTGTTATTATCTGCTGCATTGTCTGAAGGAAGCCAAACAAAAATAAGTTTTACTCTTATGTAAATCTATCTATCGATATAACTAAAAAGGACAACCTTGAACCTTGAATCATTATGAACCCGTGTGAACCGAGTGGTGCAACTCCCCTCTCTCCTCTTCTCTCCTCTCTCTCTCTCTCTCTCTCTCTCTCTCTCTCATTAGCAAGCAACAGTGCAGCACTGTCTATCTCTTTCTGTTTCAACTGCTCATTAACCAACACATACATAGGTGAACAACACATAGGCGGACACGGACATTGCTGTTCCTTGGAGTGGTTGCACCACTCAAAAATAAAAATAAAATACAAGGAACACTGACAAATTATACTGTGGGAAATGCCCACTTTGCCCAGGTTAAAAAACTCTAATGTAAAAATGTCCCATACTGTTGGGTGGGCCGTTCATCATAATACAATTCAAGTATGAAGTTGCGGGCCGTATAAAATTTCACCCGAGGGCCGTATTTGCGGCTGCACTTTGGACACAGCTGGTCTAAGGTCATGGTTAAAATGACATAATCAGTATTATCTCTGGAATGGAGAGACCTGTAACAAGAATGATACTTTATGAATGAGCATGGAGTGACCCTGTCTTCAATCATGGAATGTGTCCTTTTAATGCAACGTGTTGATTTCTACTTCTAATAAGAAAAGGACCTGCAAGGAATGAACTCACTTCTTTTTCTCAGCCTCTCTTCCGAAAAAGAGGAAGTTAGAGCAGTTTACTGAAGAAGAAGTTCCATGCTGAGCTCATGGCATGACGTCAACTGACCATAACCCACCCCCCCCCCCCCCCCGGTCCACCTCTACCTCTACCTCTCTCTCTCTCTCTCTCTCTCTCTCTCTCTCTCTCTCTCTCTCTCTCTCTCTAACCATTAGTTCACTATGAACACGAAGTAGAAGGTTTTTCGGAGCCGTTCAAGAGAAGATGAAACTACTCACCGTGGCCTGCGTTCTCCTCTGTGAGTAATTATTTATAGTTGAACTACTATTATTAAGATTATGAGTTTGAATTCATTACATCTGTAAATCTGTAACTTTACTCTTCTACCCGGATTTGAACCCGTTTTCTGAGTTTTAATTTGTTACCATTGAGGTCAGATCCTGTCTAGGTGAAACATGACCTTTGACACCATCTAAATGTATGTAGATAGAAGAGCAGGGAGACAAAATACAGCCTTGTATAAGTTATAATGTTATATTAATACATTTGGACAATGGACAAAATTACATTTAATTAATAAAAACAAAATGACATAGTGACGCAGTGTTTTTATTTTATTTAGGATCATGACCAATGTTTTCACCTAGCTCTATATTTACAATTTCAACAATATTTGTGTTGACTATTAGCAATAAAAAACTAAACAGGCCAATGCACAGACAGCAGTGATGATGCAACTATATACAGTACAGAGACACCATCATAAAATTACATATACGTTCTTCTCCAATACATCAAACTATGCATTAATGTGTAGCCTCAGACAGGGCTGGACTGGGACAATTCGGTCATTTTCACACGAATTTGGCCCACACCAGCCTAACTGCTAACAAATAAGCCCTAATAATACCACCACTTTTACAGAACTTAAATGATACAAACCAACAGACAACACAACCCTTTGTTGCTCTCACAAGAATGATGCTGGCAAAAGGAGGCAAGATAGAGGGTTTATTTGTCACTCACTGATACAGCTACAGTGAAATTATCATGATGGCACTGGCAGAATGGCAGCAGGCCCAGACCTTTCCCGGTGGCCAGCCTATTGGCCTGCCTGCCTGTCCAAAACAATAACTTTAGCGGCCCCCTGCGGTCGCGGCCCACAGGGAATATGCCCGGTACGTCTTATGGCCAGTCCACCGCTGGCCTCAGATGGAAGCTTGGTATTGTCATACTTTATGAAAGGATTTCAACATGTAAACACACGTACACATGCTATAAAGGGGCGTTACTCAGGGCTGTGTAAGTCGTAGGTTGCTGCTGCTGTCAGAACCCCCAGGAAGCTGCATGACGTAATCTGAAACCTTTTGTGGGGTAGCACAAGTGGAAGTGCTTTTGGAATGGCCCTCTATAGAGACTCCTGAACACGCAATTCCATTGGCAAGATCTGATAAAAATGGATATGGATATCAAATAAATGTAGATTTTTGAGTGAATCAAGCAACTTAAAAACTGTCTGTGGTGAACACAAAAGCCAGGGTAGATGTTATAGTGTGTTTTACAGTCAAAAACCCCATTTTGTTCATTTGTTCTAATTTAATTTCAGGCAGCGGTCTGATGGTGGTTTTTTTATTTTATTTGTAGGGATAATTAAAATGAAGATATTTATGCAAAGTGTATTATTGTCTCATCAATTCATTTATTTTGTATTATATGTTTTTATTTTCAGTGGGCAGCTTCTTCTCCTGTGGACTCAGTGAAGGTAAGGATACATGTAATATATTAATATATTGTCTTCACTCATATAAATATCATATTTACACCTGTCACACACTTCATCCTGGATGGCTTAACCCATTTTGACCTGAGATCATATTAAAAAAATGTCTTCTACATCCTGACACAATTTCTGTCGTTCTTCGATTTCTCAAGAATAGCAGACCTAAAATGGCTTAATTCTAGGGAAAACAGACATGTGTGTGAAGGATTCATTGACATTGGCCAGATTGTAAAACATAAATAATATTGTCTACTCTAAATAAAATAAAATAAAAGTTAAGAGGTAAATTGCATTAAATATACGGATGATGGAGTTATCCGCAGGAATATATAAATAAGTAAAGTATCACTCAACTCTGTGTGTGTGTGTGTGTGTGTGTGTGTGTGTGTGTGTGTGTGTGTGTGTGTGTGTGTAGAAGAGCCACTTGTTCCTGTTCTCAGCAGACACCCTGACTGGACTGAGACTTTCATTGGAGAGACTCTTATTCTGAAGTGTACAATAGAAGGAAGGGCTTCCGACTGGACATACACATGGTTGATGAATAATGTGGCTGTGACTTCCATTGAAACCTCTGAATACACTTTAGGTCCTTCTGGAAACCCCAGTGGTGAATACCAGTGTGTAGGTCGACGCAAAGATGACCAACAATATTCCAAATACAGCGAAACCATCACAGTGTCCTCTAAAGGTAATTTGGGATACTAGTATTCTGGATTATCAGACATTTGTAATTTGTCTCACTATTCAAATGTGTGTTTAAACATGCATTTCATTGTATAAGATTTTGTTCCAAAAATATTGAGTCAATCTAAATAAGCAATGTCTCATGTTGTTGCTTTGTATGCTCTTCATATGAAATGAGGGGGGGGGGGGGGGGGGGGGGAAATGGGACTTGATAATCAGCAGTGCTTCAGGGCAGAGTTATTGTGTGCGTGCGTTTGTGCGTGCGTGCGTGCGTGTGTGCGTGTGTGTGTGTGTGTGTGTGTGCAGTTTTTTTTTCACAGCTTTGTGTCTTTGTACCACGGAATGTGATGATGATGATGATGTAATGTATGAGGATAAGAGCCTCACTTCACACGAGTGTCGTTTTCTTTCTCTGTCAAAAACCACACAGCTAAACCAAAGCCTACACTGGTATCAGACAGAACCAGGGTACTGGTATCTGACAGTGTGACTCTCACCTGTACTGTGGAAGACAGTACAGCTTCATTCAGCTTCTACTGGGTCAGAGAGTCTACACCAGTGAAGACAGGTGGATCTATCTACACATTCCGTCCCTCCAGTGTCTCAGAGAGTGGACGATACCGGTGTCGAGGAGGGAGAGGAGACCCAACATACTACACACATTACAGCAACTCAGTTTATATCTCTGTCTCTGGTGAGTTATAAACACTATTTCACAACTACATCCCACTTTATTCCACAATGTGTTGCTGTAGATTCATAACACATTATTGATCCATGTGTTTGTGTAGAGAGACCTCCAGCTGCTCTGTCCGTGCAACCCAACCCAGCATTTACTGGAGAGACTGTTACGTTCACATGTGACATGGGAGAAAGCAAGCTCTGGTCTTATGCAATAGACAAAGCTGGTGCTTCCTTTAACAGCGACTCTGCTCAGAATCCTTATGTATTTAAAACGCCACTCAGCACAACGGACAGTGGTGAATACCAGTGTACCGGTCGTCTTACAGAGGATAACATGGTTGTGAAAAGTGCTAAAATCACCTTGACGGTATCAGGTAAGTCATATCATTTACTCATCACTGACATTATGTTCATGAACATTTACAACATTAATATGATGGTTTAACTATGGTTCTGTAGTACTGTAGCCATAAAGAGATGAATGTACTGTAAGGATGTGGGAAATGGGACATGATAATCAGCAGTGCTTCAGGGCAGAGGTAGTGTGTGTGTGTGTGTGTGTGTGTGTGTGTGTGTGTGTGTGTGTGTGTGTGTGTGTGTGTGTGTAGGTGCGCAGCGTTTTTTCGCAACGTTGTGTCTTTGTACCACGGAATGTGATGATGATGATGTAATGTATGATGATACGAGCCTCACTTCACACAAGTGTTGTTTTCTTTCTCTGTCATAAACCACACAGCTAAACCAACGTCTACACTGGTATCAGACAAAACCAGTGTACTGGTATCTGACAGTGTGACTCTCACCTGTACTGTGGAATACCGTACAGCTTCATGGACCATCTCCTGGTACAGAGACTCTAGTCCAGTGAAGATAGGTGGATCAACCTACACATTCAGGCCCTCCAGTGTCTCAGAGAGTGGACGATACCAGTGTCGAGGAGGGAGAGGAGACTCACCATACTACACACATATCAGCAGCTCAGTTTATATCACTGTCTCTGGTGAGTTATAAACACTATTTCAACAACTAGAACCCACTTTATTCCACAATGTGTTGCTGTAGATTCATAATACAATATTGATCCATGTGTTTGTGTAGAGAGACCTCCAGCTGTTCTGACCGTTCTGCCCAACCCAGCATTTACTGGAGAGACTGTTACGTTCACATGTGACATGGGAGAAAGAAAGCTCTGGTATTATGCAATAGACAAAGATGGTGCTAACATTGACAGATACTCTGGTCAGAGTCGTTATGTATTTCAAACAACGCCACTCAGCACAACGGACAGTGCTGAATACCTGTGTACCGGTCGTCTTACAGGGAATAACCAGGTTGTGAAAAGTGCTAAAATCACCTTGACGGTATCAGGTAAGTCATATCATCACTTACTTACTGACATTTTGTTCATGAACATTTACAACATTAATATGATGGTTTAACTATGGTTCTGTAGTACTGTAGCCATAAAGAGATGAATGTACTGTAAGGATGTGGGAAATGGGCCTTGATAATCAGCAGTGCTTCAGGGCAGAGCGGGTGGTATCCTAACATTGCGCTCTGACGTGTGCGTGCGTGCGTGCGTGTGTGCTTCACTTCACACGAGTGTCGTTTTCTTTCTCTGTCATAAACCACACAGCTAAACCAACGCCTAAACTGGTATCAGACAGAACCAGTGTACTGACATCAAACAGTGTGACTCTCACCTGTACTGTGGAAGACAGTACAGCTTCATGGACCATCGACTGGTCCAGAGACTCTGAACCAGTGACGGTGGCACATGGATCAACCTACACATTCAGGCCCCGTGACCCAGGGACAGTAACCTACAGGTGTCGAGGAGGAAGAGGAAACCCACCATACTACACACAGTACAGCAGCTCAGTGTATATCACTGTCTCTAGTGAGTTATAAACACAATATTGTTTTCATATGGTTAATTTTTTTTGTCTCCCCACAGAATCAAAGGTTTTATCCTTTGCTGGATGGCTTGATTCTATAGACTTATAAATATGTTTGTATGTATATGGTAAAAACATAATGGCAGATTTTTCAGTGGAACCAGAACACCACGCCCACTGATCTATATCCTGTTCCATTATATTCCACTGCATGGTCTTAATCATAACACATTATTGATCCATGTGTTTGTGTAGAGAGACCTCCAGCTGTTCTGACCGTTCTGCCCAACCCAGCATTTACTGGAGAGACTGTTACGTTCACATGTGACATGAGAGAAGGAGAGCAGAGTGACTGGTCTTATAAGATAGACAAAGCTGGTGCTAACGTTAACAGATACACTGATCAGAATCATTATACAATTCAAACGTCATACAGCACAAGGGACAGTGGTGAATACCAGTGTACCGGTCGTCTTACAGAGGATGACCTGGTTGAGAAAAGTGCTAAAATCACCTTGACGGTATCAGGTAAGTCATATAATTTACTCATCACTGACATTATGTTCATGAACATTTACAACATTAATATGATGGTTTAACTATGGTTCTGTAGTACTGTAGCCATAAAGAGATGAATGTACTGTAAGGATGTGGGAAATGGGACTTGATCATCAGCATTGCTTCAGGGCAGAGTTATTGCGTGCGTGTGCAGCGTTTTTTCACAGCGTTGTGTCTTTGTACCACGGAATGTGATGATGATGATGATGTAATGTATGATGATAAGAGCCTCACTTCACACGAGTGTTGTTTTCTTTCTCTGTCATAAACCACACAGCTAAACCAAGGCCTACACTGGTATCAGACAGAACCAGTGTAATGGTATCTGACAGTGTGACTCTCACCTGTACTGTGGAAGACCGTACAGCTTCATGGACCATCTACTGGTACAGAGACTCTAGTCCAGTGAAGACAGGTGGATCAACCTTCACATTCAGGCCCTCCAGTGTCTCAGAGAGTGGACGATACCAGTGTCGAGGAGGGAGAGGAGACTCACCATACTACACACATATCAGCAGCCGAGTTGATATCACTGTCTCTGGTGAGTTATAAACACTATTTCAACAACTACATCCCACTTTATTCCACAATGTGTTGCTGTAGATTCATAATACATTATTGATCCATGTGTTTGTGTAGAGAGACCTCCAGCTGTTCTGACCGTTCTGCCCAACCCAGCATTTACTGGAGAGACTGTTACGTTCAAATGTGACATGGAAGAAAGCAAGCATTGGTCTTATGCAATAGACAAAGCTGGTGCTTCCTTTAACAGCGACTCTGGTCAGAATCCTTATGTATTTAAAAGAACGTCACACAGCACAACGGACAGTGGTGAATACCAGTGTACCGGTCGTCTTACAGAGGATAACCTGGTTGTGAAACAAAGTGATAAAATCACCTTGACGGTATCAGGTAAGTCATATCATTTACTCACTGACATTATGTTCATGATAATAACATGACATTAATATGATGGTTTAACTATGGTTCTGTAGTACTGCAGTCATAAAGAGATGAATGTACTGTAAGGATGTGGGAAATGGGACTTGATAATCAGCAGTGCTTCAGGGCAGAGCGGGTGGTATCCTAACATTGCGCTCTGACGTGTGTGTGCGTGCATGCGTGCGTGCGTGTGTGCTTCACTTCACACGAGTGTCGTTTTCTTTCTCTGTCATAAACCACACAGCTAAACCAACGCCTAAACTGGTATCAGGCAGAACCAGTGTACTGACATCTGGCAGTGTGACTCTCACCTGTACTGTGGAAGACAGTACAGCTTCATGGACCATCCACTGGTCCAGAGACTCTGAACCAGTGACGGAGGCACAAGGATCAACCTACACATTCAGGCCCAGTAACCCAGGGACAGTAACCTACAGGTGTCGAGGAGGGAGAGGAGACCCACCATACTACACACACAGCAGCTCAGTGTTTATCACTGTCTCTGGTGAGTTATAAACACAATATTGTTTTCATAGGGTTCATTTTTTGTCTCCCCACAGAATCAAAGGTTTTATCCTTTGCTGGATGGCTTGATTCTAGACGTAAAAAATGGCAAATTAGTTTAGGGTTACGGGATAAGGGTGGCACAAGATGGAGCCCTCGATCTATCTTTAAGGGAGATGCCAGTCACCCATCGGAGAAATATTAAACAGTAGTTGTTGCCTGTCACTGTCAGCGGAGAATGTAGAACTGGAACAGTAGTGGCAACACAGAAATGTGTGTGGAGGATTCATTGACATAATGACAATTAGCCAGGTTGTAAAACATAAATAATATTGTCTACTCTAAACTAAACTAAACTAAAAGTTAGGAGAAGTATGGATGATGGAGTTATCCGCAGGAATCAATAAAGCATCACTCAACTGTGTGTGTGTGTGTGTGTGTGTGTGTGTGTGTGTGTGTGTGTGTGTGTGTGTGTGTGTGTGTTACTTCTACAGAGGCACCTGTTCCTGTTCTCAGCAGACACCCTGAATGGCCTGAGACTTTCATTGGAGAGACTCTTATTCTGAAGTGTGATATAGAAGGAAGGGCTTCCGACTGGACATACAGGTGGTTGATGAATAATGTGGTTGTGTCTTCCATTGAAACCTCTCAATACATTTTAGGTCCTTCTGGAAACCCCAGTGGTGAATACCAGTGTAAAGGTCAACGCAAAAATGACCAACAAAATTCTGAACGCAGCAAAACCATCACAGTGTCCTCTAAAGGTAATTTGGGATACTAGTATTCTAGATTATCAGACATTTGTAATTTGTCTCAATATTCAAATGTGTGTTTTAACATGCATTTCATTGCATAAGATTTTGTTCCAAAAATATTGAGTCAATCTAAATACGAAATGTTGTTGCTATGCTCTTCATATGCAATGTGCAGCCACATTTCTACTGTGTATATGTACAGTATGTTGTAAATGTACATTCCAGTCAAATGCTCCATTATGTCCTAATGTGAACAACAGATCAAAAGCCACACTGACAGCTGAGCAGACAATCCCAGTGTGTTGATCATTTACAACACATTTATTTATTCACTGTGGTTCTGTATCCATAAAGATTACATATAATCCTAATTATTTCATTTTTTTCACTATCATAAACCACACAGCTAAACCAAAGCCTACACTGGTATCAGACAAAACCAGTGTAATGGTATCTGACAGTGTGACTCTCACCTGTACTGTGGAAGACAGTACAGCTTCATGGACCATCGACTGGTCCAGAGAGTCTAGACCAGTGAAGACAGGTGGATCAATCTACACATTCAGTCCCTCCAGTGTCTCAGAGAGTGGACGATACCAGTGTCGAGGAGGGAGAGGAGACCCACCATACTACACACAGTACAGCAGCTCAGTTTCTATCACTGTCTCTGGTGAGTTATAAACACACTATTTCACAACTACATCCCACTTTATTCCACAATGTGTTGCTGTAGATTCATAACACATTATTGATCCATGCATTTGTTTGTGTAGAGAGACCTCCAGCTGTTCTGACCCTGCAACCCAACCCAGCATTTACTGGAGAGACTGTTACGTTCCCCTTGACGGTATCAGGTAAGTCATATCATCACTTACTCACTGACATTATGTTCATGATTCTTTACAACATTAATATGATGGTTTAACTATGGTTCTGTAGTACTGTAGCCGCATATAAATATATAAGAGGTATTGTGTGTGTGTGTGTGCGTGCGTGCGTGCATGCGTGTGTGCGTGCATGTGTATGTGTGTCTGTGTTAAAAAATAAACAAGTTGCCAAAATGCCATTCATACTCCATTATGTCCTAATGTGAACAACAGCTCAACCAAAGGCCACACTGACAGCTGAGCAGACAGTCATCCCAGCAGGGGGCAGTGTTGCACTGAGCTGCTCTGTGGAGGGTTCTGGATGGAACTATGAGTACCAGCACTCTGACTCTACTGGACCAATCACAGTGTCAGAGGCTGTTCAGAACTCTACTGGACCAATCACAGTGTCCGAGGGAGGAGTCTACAGGTGCAGAGGAGGGAGAGGAGACCCAGTTTACTACTCTCAGTTCAGTGATGCTCTCACCTTGAACACACCTGTTGGTGAGTAATTATCTCTGCCAGACCGGTGGGAAGGCGGCCTGTGTTCATCCCCGCCCGTGTGTCCGTCTGTCCGTCTGTGAGCAGCTAGTCTTGGACACCAATGGACTGATCAGTGTCATAATTTCCTTGTACACTCCCCAGCATAGGCTATACCAAGTGGCGGCTATATACCAAGGAAGACGCACCGTCCCAAATGTGCCAAATCGGTGGCTATACTTTACGTTTTGGCCTAATAATCTTTTATTTAGTCGTATTTATGCCTATGAATTCCTTCTCCACAAACATTCCTGTGTCGTCACTGCTGTAGAGTGAGGAGCCCCCACTGGGAGGACCTAAAATGCTACAAAAAGTTGATTGCAGAAATATAATGTATTATCAGTATCACCATGACATCCTGTCATCCATCATAATTGTAATTGTTTTATAGACTATACTGAATGTGTACTGTAGACCTATTTATGAAGGTATAACTAAAATGCTATTGTCTTTGTCGATCCCGTCTCAACGTTCAGGGTCTCCTAGACCTGCAGGACTGAGTTCTCTAAATGTGGGTCTGATAGGAGGACTTGTTGTTGTGACTGTACTGTCCATCCTGCTGCTCCTGCTGTGCAGAACATCTAAAGGTGAGAAACATAACAAGCTGACCCGACTGAATGGAGACCAGATGCACTACAAAGTACAAAGCCTTTATTTGTGTCACTAATGACAATGAGAGACTTTAATTGAGCTGTGCATAAAATGCACCATATACTTTATTTAGCTCACTGAGTGCATTTACTTGTTGTATTTTTACTTTATTTGTTTTGGTGCCATTTAATTAAATGTATATACTTATATATGCTTTATATACGTATTATGCATACTTTGCACTGTTTGCATACATCTTATAGTATTAAAGTTGTCAGATTTGGAATTGTATGTATATTTCTTTCAGATACATTTTTCTACATGAATATAATCATTATAACTATATTATAACCATATAAAATTAAATTCTAATAAAATGTCCATGGGACCCATCTAAAAGACCACCCCTGGGTTCCGGGACCCATTACATTGAAAACCTATTTACATCACTGCCCTGCATTAGATGGATTACCTCTAGATTGCATTCCATGGATTACATCTTAGATTACAATCACTGAGCAACTCTCATGACATGACAATTAGAAGGTTTAAATACTTGTGTTATAAGGTGTTGTTTTTCATTTACAGGTCCATGTTGTGTCAGGTGAGTAAGTATTACTCTGTCTACTCATCAACATGACCGCAGTAATAGATTACATCTTCCTTTTTTCTCCATTACTGATGATAAATATGGATCTTTTAATTGCAGACCAGTCTCTCAGTCTCAGGGAACCAATCAGAGTGCGTCTCCTGATGATGTGTACTGCCCACTGCAGCACGGTCAGTCTTTCAACCAATCATTTTCAATAAGGACACCTGTGACAACTGGTTCTACTGTACTTTGAACATTTTGGAAGTTCAGTTGTGTTTGTTTTTCCTCATTTGCACAATAGAATAGAAAACCATCACTGAAATAACTGAATTAAGCACCACATTAATGCATGTTAATTTACTTTTAGGCGACAAAAGTGTCTATGGAATGAGGTAAACCAGCCTGATGATGACTATGAAAATGGTACAGTATAAACTTTTTTAAACATCCAATCCAAAGATTTAAATCTGAGTCAATTCATTGTCAGGTTCAGATTAAATGGATTCATTAGAACAATGTTTTCCGGGCCCGGGTGGCTGGCGTAGCTGTCTGGGCACCTTGGCTGTTAATCCAGTCTGGCAGTGTGCCGCGGGTTCGACTCCCGATCCCGATGGCCTTTACTGCGTGTTACCCCCCCATCTCTCTCCCCATTTCCTGTCAGCCTACTTTCATCTATCGCTCTATCAATAAAAAGGCGAATAGCCAAAAAATTATAATCTTAAAAAAAAAGAAAAAACATGAAGAAGAAAGTGACTTTAGTGAATTCATGTTATAACGTATATTGTTTTTAATTCACAGATCCAGCTAATGTCAGGTATGTACAGTATTGATACTGATAGCAGTGGAATACATCTTGGTTTATTCTTCATCACTGATACATATTTATATTTTAATTACAGAGTCATTGAGTCTCAGATAAACCAACCTGATGATGATTATGAAAATGGTACAGTATGCACTTTTTTAAACGTCCAATCCAATGATTTAAATCTGGTTTAATTTGGTGTCATTGTGGAACATTCATGTTAGGAGTCAGTAGGAATTCATTTTCAGGTTCAGATTAATTGGATTTGTTAGAAATGTGTTTTGTGCCTGTGATTTATATAAATGTTATGCTATGAGTTTGTAGATCTGCTATTTTTATAGCCAAAGTTTGAAATGAAATGATAATGAAGTGACCCAGATTTCTATTTTGTTCAGATATTGATGTTATAATGTATATTGTTTTTAATCCACAGATCCAGATTATGTCAGGTAGGTACAGTATTGATCTCTGTATATTCATCAACATGACAGCAATGGATTACATCTTGGTTTATTCTTCATCACTGATACATATTTATATTTTAATTAACAGAGTCATTGAGTCTCAGGGAACCAATCAGGCCTCAGATACAGGCGACCAGACGACCAATCAAGGAGGAGATCCAGATGATGACCTGTACGATGACCTGTACGGTCAGTACGGTCACTCTTTGAACCAATCATGTTCATCAACCCATTATTAACCCATTAAGACCTGAGGCCGTTTCTACAAAATGCATTCTAAACCAAGTCCTGCCCTATGCGGGAGCTAACTATCTCCGTAGACAACGCCCTGGTAACGTCTGTCCCAACAGCCAGGAATCTTGGTGTTGTCCTGGACAATCAGCTCTCGTTCAAAACTCACATCACAGCTGTCACTCGATCCTGTAGGTTCACACTCTATAACATACGACGAATTAGACCGTTCCTCACCCAGGAATCAGCCCAGCTCCTAATCCAGACAACAGTCTTGTCAAAACTTGACTATTGTAACTCCCTCCTTACTGGCCTACCAGCATGTGCACTTAAACCTCTCCAGCTGATCCAAAATGCCGCAGCTCGCTTGGTCTTCAACCAGCCAAAATTCTCACATGTCTGCCCCCTGCTCCGTTCCCTCCACTGGCTCCCGGTCGCTGCCCGCACAGAATACAAAACTCTGATGCTGGCATTCAAAGCAACCAAAGGTATGGCTCCCCCATATCTTGCAAGTATGATCGAACCCTACAAACCCTCCCGCTCACTCAGATCAGCCAACGCAGGGAAGCTGGAAGTACCCTCACTAAAAACGCCTGGACAACACTCCACACGTCCCAAACTCTTCTCCCTTCTGGCTCCAAAACTGTGGAATGCACTTCCCATTGCAGTCAGAACTGCAGCATCACTCCCAATCTTCCGCCGTAGTCTGAAAACCCACCTTTTCAGACTCCATCATGGCCCATAGCACTTACCCCACCCCCTTAGATAGCAATTCTGTAGACTTAGATAGCATTTGATACAGACTTATAGCATGTTATGTAGACAGCATAAGTGCATTGTATGTGCTATTGTCATAGCACGTCATAGTACATATGTATAGCATAGTAGTATAGATGTATAGCTTATATGTATAGTTTCATTATAGATATTCCACTGTTACTTTCTTAGCTTACGCATGTTTCATGATAAATGTTTTTATGTGATGTATACCCATGCTTTTTTGTTCTTGCTTAATGTAAGTCGCTCTGGATTAAGAGCGTCTGCTAAATGCCTAAATTGTAAATTGTAAATTGTAAACCAGTAGTTATTTGTGTCAAGGACCCCCCAAAATGATATGTATTTATTTGGCCACGGACCGCCCTATCTGAAAATGTCTTGTTCCAGGGACCATTATTTAAATAACAATTATAAGCATCACATGAAGACTCATTTTGTTTCCCTTCAGGTGACACAAGTGTCTATGAAGTCAACCACCCTGATGACCAAGAGAATGGTAAAGTATATATTATACACGTCTATATTTTATAGATTCAATCACCTGATTTTAACTCAGCAGACTGTACTCTCATTCCATACTGTTTGTACAAACATTACAACACTGATTAGTAGCATCAGAGTCCAGAACCAATCACATTTGAGCTATAATAATGCTGTGAACGCAGCATACAATTTACTTTTTACAATTTAGGCATTTAGCAGACGCTCTTAATCCAGAGCAATTTACAGTAAGCAAGAACAAAATATGTTAATACATCAAATAAGTGTTGTTGTGTGAATTTCCACTCCAGTGAGAGATATGTGAATAATACAGTTGTTCACATTCCTTTTAGAGAAACACAGACTGTGTTTTATATACTGCATGTTTAATGACACAGTGTTACTGTAACTGTTTCATTTCCTCAGATACAGTCGTGTAGGAAAACCAAAGCCAACGCCACACGTGGATAAAGACACATGGATCTGCACCAAGGTGTACGTTAGCCGATATATATCCACCATTGACCCAGAACATTTTTTATTGACCGTTAAATAGTTTAACATTATTGCTGGCCACCGTGGCCGACTGAAAAATGCTATATTATCATTAGACTATTATCATTATCATTTGGATAACGTAACACAACATTGCAATAATACATACATTTACAACCACTAACTTAATTTAAAGTTTAATACGAGCCTGCTGCCTAGTTGCTCTGCAGTTATCTGATCCTAGATCAGCCTATTCATTACATGACGGTGTCGCACGTCGAAAATACCCGACCTACTGTACAAGCTCACAGCGCGTCTCAACGCATCTCGTTCTTAGCTAGTAGGTTGGATATTTTTGATGTGCAACACTGTCGTGCGACGAAGCATAGGTCAGCTTCACACAGCTGCATCTGAGCATCTCTGAGTAAAAGTCTTCTCGGTTCACTCTGGCGTTTGTATGATAAATCTATAGAGTGAGCAGCTGTACACAAGATGTAACAATATGATAAATCTATAGAGTGAGCAGCTGTACACAAGATGTAACAAAAAGGAGACCTTTAACCTTGAATCATTATGAACATGTGAGGTTTCAATACGAGCTTATGTGGGGGCCAATACGGCTTGTGGGGGGGGGAATAAGGGCTTATGTGGGGGCCAATACGGCTTGTGGGGGGGGGAATAAGGGCTTATGTGGGGGCCAATACGGCTTGTGGGGGGGGGGAATAAGGGCTTATGTGGGGGCCAATACGGCTTGTGGGGGCGGCAAATAAGGGCTTGTGTGGGAGCCAATAAGGGATTATAAGTGCCATTGGCCCTTCAAGACGAACATTTGACAAGTAATGATAAATTCCACTATCATAATGAATTATCTTTTAATCTGCCATCAGTCAGTTTTAGTTTCAGACTAATACATATTGCTTATTTTACTGTCCAATGACATGAATGGCACAAGGGAAGGACTCCACAAAAAGACTACCAAAAAAGAAAAAAAAGAAAAAAGAGTTGTTGCTGATATGAAATGTATGGTGTATTGTATGTCATGATGAATTGAGTATAATGCACCACAATGGAAACAAGTCAGCAGAGGATATTTTAGCATAGTTGTGTTACTGTACTGCCTTCAAAATGTTAATGAAGTATAATGTTGAATGTTTTTATTACATTGTTTACTGGATTCATACAGATGTATTTTATTCAAATATTTTAACATCATTAGTCTCTTTTTATTTTTTTAAATACTAAAAATCGGTGACAAGCTCACAGTGGGATCACATATATCTACACATCTTAAGCTTGTCGGTCAGCTGTTTTAGAAATTAGTTGTATGAAGAAATAGAGATTAGGAGGTTGATGAGATTTTTATGTCAAATAATGACATTTTTTCGTTACTGTTTGTCATTACTTACTCAAATAAGTGTTTATATTTGTATTTGTTTTCAAGTTTAAAGTAGTATGTGAAGAAATTGAAATACATTTTTACATTTTAGAATTAACGTTGCTTCAGTTTGTTAAAAAATATAATTATTGTATGAATGAAAGTAGATTCATCAGTTGTGTCCTTGTGTAGCTTGCATTTTAATTAAAACTAGTTTCTTGTATAAACTCCTCCCACTTCTATCATTATTATTGTTGTTTTTTAACAGTCTCTCCAATACACATGTAGTAATATTATAAGTTTTAACTTGTAGTGTAACTTATTATTATGTATTACAGTATTACAGTCTCTACATTCAGTGGTTCTCTAAATATTTGTCATTTTAAGGACCTCCAGTTTGATAAAAAAAACTAAATATACAGTATCTCTGGGATCTCAATCTACTGTACACTGTCACGGTGTGTACACATGTAACCAAATGGACCCATAAGAGACCATTTGGTTCCATTTGTACATTCAGCTGACGTAAGGGTCCATTTGGATCCCAACATTTTTGTAACCCATCCATTTTTCATCCAGTCCCAATTGCCTAATCTGTAATTCTGGGCACTATTCCCTCTCCCAACCTGGGGAGAGCCCCAAATTGAGTGCATGCTTCCTTCAGTGCATGAGGAGTGAGCAGGCCGCTTCTTGTCACCTGATAGTGGAGGAGTTTACCCGTAGCTGGACGGAACACGTTATTTCAACCAGTTCCTCTTCCTTCCATCAGGCGCTGGTCAGGGGGAGGTATAGTTCAGAAACCAGGATTACTGCATGCTTTTTACCTACCTATGGGGACACGGGGAGAACATGTTATGGTACCTACCCTAGGCCTAGGGGACACAGGAGAACTAGGGGACACGGGGAGAACATGTGAGGGTACCTACCCTAGGGGACACGGGGAGAACATGTGAGGGTACATATACTGTATACCCTCGGGGACACGGGGAGAACATGCAAACTCCACACAGAAAGGCCCTTTCAACAACCCCAACTAGGGTATACGGGCACTGATGACATGGAGGAGAGAACACGCCCCCAGCACCCACATTGTCCCTGGTGGGAATCTGACAGAGGACCTTCTAGCTGTGAGGCGACATCGCTACCGACTGCACCACTGTAGTGTAAACACAACATTCATTTAACACTGCTTTATTTTAACAACTGATCCATGGTTTATATGGACCATCGGCGCAATATATAGACCTTAACTGACCCCTGGAGGGGAATTCACGTAATGACATCAGTAACAAAGTGTAAAATGTGTGTGTGTTAGGCAAAGGGTTCTCACACATTTTTGGCCCAGGTCACCAATGTAAATAGCATTTCATCCACGGCACCCCTGAATGATATTATTAGGCCTTTATAGCAGGGGTTCTAAACCTTAACAGCAGAGAAAATATATCATAAATGAATACTGAAACCAGATATAATCATTAAGGAAAGTTTATACATGCACCACGTACGTAAGTATGTAAACGCTTAATTTCCATTTTCCAGCCATTCAGTTGCAAAAAATAATAATAATGTGGCGACCCCCAGAGGCGTCGCGACCCACGGGTTGAGAACCCCTGCTTTATAGCACATAATAATAATGTCATATTAACGGTATATGTAAATATGTAAATCTTTCAATAATGTGTGATGAGGAAAACTTAGAATATCTGTTTCCATTAGGATGAATTGAAATGTACTTACTACTTAAACCCAAGCATCTCCATTCCATCAAAAATAGCAGCTCTACAAGCTCACAAGTCACAACACATCACAACGTCTTGGGCGACTGTGGCTCAAGAGGTAGAGCAGGTCGTCCAATGATCCATGGGTCGGCGGTTCGAATCCCGGCTCCTCCTGTCTACATGTCAAAGTGTCCTTGGGCAAGGCACTGAACCCCAAATTGCTCCCGATGTGCTGGTTGGTACCTTGCATGGCTTCCGCCGCAATCGATCGGTGTATGAATGTGTGTGTGAATGGGTGAATGTAATGCACAATCTATGTGGAGCGCCTTGGATAAAGGCGCTATATAAATGCACCATTTACCATTTACAACGTGATCGCTGCGTGTCTGTTGTCCTGCAACAAGACAGCAATATGGTCTGAGTTGTGTGCAGCCATCTGGTGAAAAGGGCCAGTCGTCTCCAGCAGCGTAGCGAGAGGTCAGTATAGGCCCCAATGCAGGCTTTGACCTTTGGTCTATAAACAGCGGTGTACTGTACAGTAGTTGTGAACGTACTTGCCACGATTGTGAACAGAGCAGCAGCGGCTGCAGCTCAGCGCAGTCGAGGGGAGCCCACTGCACCCTCACCTCTTCTGACTTCCTCTAAATTATTAGCCTACGTGTGCATTCCGTTTGTGTCCGAGCATAGGCACGGTAACGCCCCGCCTGTGATTGGCCTATACCGACACTGCCCGTCTTGACTTTCCTGTCCGAGGTGGATGCTGGATAGTCTGATGCGAGGTTACTCCGTGGTGGGAAATAAATAATACAAGTAGTATGGTATGATACAAGAGAACGCTAACTTATTATTATTATTTTTGTAGAAGAGACAAACTAATTTAGTTTATGCCGTTTGCTTTGATGGAATAATTGATTGAACATGCACGCCATAATATGATTTGATTTGGGTGTGTTCTATGATAAAGTTTTTGTGTTGATTATCGTGTAATGTGTAAACTTGAAACATTATTGTAGCCTACTATAAAAAATACTATGTAAAATTTTCCCTTCATCCTTATCCTTTTTAGTGTAATAGTATTAGTGTACTATAATAAATGAGCATTTGCGCCTGTCGTAGACATGCGCAGAGCAAGTTCAGTCAGGGAACCTCAGTCAGCGCGCCGGCCGTTAATTGGGCCACCACAGCATCATCCACATGATTCACTCAGCCAATCACAGCTCACCCCATCTCTCATACCGGCTACTTGAACCAGAGGTTTGCATTCCTCTGCCTTCTTGTTTGCCCACTGCTGCTGTATCAGCGTGCTGCTGTCATACAACTTGCGCTCATTCTGCTTGCTTACTTGCTAATGCTTTATTGTATACTGTGCGCTGCTGTATACAAGTGCGTGCTCAATTCTACTGCTGCTATATGCCACCAGTCTTGCCACTGCCACAAGTGGCGTCTGTCTGGGCGATTATGCACTAAACGTTGCTTTCACGGTTTTCATACAAATCCTGGTAAGTCAGTGCAGTCTAATTGTTTGGAAGAACGTGCACTGCTTTTGTTCACCGACGGAAATAACCTAGATCAAGTTGAAGCTGCTGCTTAAATGTTCTTTTCTGTTGCCATTTTATCGTTGTGCCTCGATCACACCGAGATCGCATTTGTTAGCCAATGTATTTCACGTCGGGTCCTGTCCTGCTCACAACACTAGTCAAGGAAGCGGCTTACCTGCCGTCTGCTCTGCTTTCCGCCGTTCTTCACATGTAAATCCAGGCCAAAGTTTTATAATCCGTTTTTTTTTAACAGTGGTCACGCTTGGGGCGCATTCTTGTCTTGGCTGCGTAGTAGTAGGCTACTAGTCAATATGTGGACGTAATATAGATTCAAGGCAGCAGGATTAAAGTATACACTGCGACTAGTTGTCCACAGTGCAGAGTAGGAGAGTGGCGACACGCTTTGTATAGTTCCAAACATTGTTCCTTTGGCTGGAACTATCACATTGAGATAGAACGAGCACTTCCGCATTCCATTGTTGCCACGGGAATCAACACTGTCGCCACTATTACTAGATCACTCGGAGTATGCCCGCATCGCGTCTGTCAAGCATGTTGCCACGTCTGCACATTATAAGCGTCTTGAGCTTGTTTTATTAAAGTCACTTGCCGGGTGAACGTTGTTTAAACCCGCGGTTCATTTGAAGCACCCTCAGTTTAATATGATGATAAACTTATTTGACGTTGTTGGATTGTTTTCATAATGATTCAAGATAGTTTTTGTGGCTTGTTTTCGCGGACCTGGCTGCTTGTCTGTTCCAATATGGCAACACAGTTCTCGGTTCAGAATGAAACGTCCAATGCAGCATCAGTCAGAAGTAAATGGAGTTGACCAGAGCAACTGAGGGAGCAGTGAGGTTGCTCCTGGTTGCATAGGCCCACATGGCACCTGGGTCCCAAGGGATATCTCAGTGTGAATTGTACCATATCATGCATCTAGTGTTGGGCAGAGCCATGCTGGATATTTATTTTTTATTTTTGGCTGGAGGAATCAATATCATGATCCTGCTGTTTAAGTAAATTATTTACCTGGCTATAAGGTGGATGCTTGCACATTCAGGAATCTCAACAATTATTTTAATTGGTAGTCCTATTATGACGTATTTAGGAGGCTAATTATAGGGAAATTAATGATCTGGAATATGTGTTGCAACTATTACCAGTTGTCAAGCACAGTTCAATGTAAGCGGTCTGCAGCTAGAGGATTAAAAAATGCCCAGAAAGCACTTTGGCTCGGTTACATTGGGGGTCCTCCTTTTCAATGAATCAGATGCAGTACTCACGATGGTTGGAATGTGCTCATGCTCATGAATGGAGAAACAGTCTATGGTACGGACGCACAGGATATAGGCCCTATGCGGGCGCGTAAGTTCTTAGAACGGTGGTGGGTGCCCCCGCCCCGCCCCCAGTGCGGGAGCGCACTCGTCTATTTGTTTGCATTGCACAGTGTGCTCAGTGCGCTATTTCCGAATGCGCCCATTGTGTCAGTGGGTGCTTCAGGCCTCAAGCACCCCCGACTCGATGCCTATGCCTATGCTTGGAGAAATGGCGGCATGGGTTACAGCAGAGCCATCTAATACTAGAAGAGTTACGATGAGGGGGCAGAAACCAAGCACTGTTCATGCAGCCTGAAAGGCGGACAAGTGGAGTTTGAATACATTGTTTTCAACAAGGGCGGTGCAAATAAGAGCTATTTAGGCATGTGTGCAACATGACGAATGTTTTAAAAGTATTACTCAGTGACGACTAAAGTCTCTGTAATGTGTTTGTTGTATGATTACTACAAACAATCTAAAATAAGGGATTTAAGAATACTAAAGCTGGGCTGTTGCCTGGGTCCATGCATTTCTGCCTACTTCTGTCCTTCTACCCATTTGTAGAAGAAGAGCCGCGCCATTGAACTGGCCCCATGAAGTGAACGGAGTTTTCGTAACTCTGTCTTACTCTATGGGTCTGTTTTACAGGTAAGTACATATGGTGCGCCAGGGAAGTGTTTAACATTAAATAAAACTTACAGTCTGTCTTTAAAGACAGGAATTGGCTCATTGCTAACATTTCTGCTATGCTTAGCCCAGGAACAGAGGCGTGGTGTTTTTCCTATGCTCAGTCCAGGAAAAGAGATATGGCGTTACCGCGTTGCTAACACTGCTGCTAAATGATTGATTTGAATTCTATCAGCGTTGCGGCTTAGATGATACTACACTGTGACTGAAGCTAACTTGCTTTAACGTCAACTTTAGCTATATCCATGTCATTTAAAGCGATTCATAGCCTGTTCTCATACTGCTTCTGTTTCCATTTCCTGAGCGACAGCCCTTTATACTGATGAGATGAACCTTGGATGCCGGGAAGGTCCTCCCTGTGGGTTGCCGCATACAGTCTTCATCGCAGCTACAGCCATTATCGATAGGCTCACATTGGTGGTATACGTGGATCTGCTGCTACTGAAACCATGAGGCAGGTCATCAGTTAATCAATCTGCATCTTCACCTAGGCTGCATTTGTTCTATTAATTCTATTCACATGCAGTCGCTCAGCCGCTCAAGTAGTGTTTCGGTTGAAACATGTGTATCCTTGATATGTTGACATGGACGCAGCTCCTTCTACGGTCTTGGGGGAAGAGTACGAAGGGAGATGAGTTGCAGATAAATCGCTGAATTTAATACTTGCCGGCAGATGTAAGTCTTCCGTGTTATTTGAGATACCTTATAAGCAGCGGTGGCATGCTTTTAGTCGGATAAAACCTGGAATGGGAAACTGATCAGTCATAATGAAGGAATCTGCATCACCCATCAATAAGGACGCTCCTCTGTTCCATCTATCGACTCGTTACTCAGTGGTATAACTATTGGACCTGTGTTATGGATTATTTCATTCTAAGAGCTGTTCTAATTCCAGGTTCGTCAACGTAGAGATGCTTGTCCTGTTTAATTTCATGTTCTAGCTCAGAGGCCATGCTGATGGTTTCGAAGTTGCCTGGAAACCTTCAATCAAACCATGCTAAATTATTCCTGCCTTCTCTTAATTGCAGCTGCAAGCTCATGAGGTTACAGTATGTTTGCCAAATCGTCTTAAAACCTATGACTCTGCAGGGTCCTATTCATCTTTCCAAGTTGCTTTCTGTGTATCCTATCATAGTAGTGCTTTTAGTTAAATGTTTTAAATCGCAAAGGCATTATAACTGGCGTTCAGCTTTACTCCAGATCCTTCAGTGAGTAATCTACTGGCAATCCTATAATAGTTTTTTTTTTTTTTTTTTTTTTTTTACTTCTATGTGGTGAATCCTATGCATGATATTTCCACTTCTGACTTTGCTTGGATGCCCACCATAAATCTCAAAACAACTAATTTCATTAAGGTATATCTGTGACAGCAACTAACACTAGTCTTTGTCCTTTCTCTTCCATGCCTCATTTTCTGCCATGCTGTCCATCCGCAATGTCATGAGCCCCTATTCATGATGGATTCCGGGAAGCCATGGCCGGTCCTGCAAAAGCTGCTTATTCTGTGTCAAGGCTGTGGGCTGCCTCCTAATCTCTACACGTCACACTCTTTAGGAGCGGCGCAGCTACCACAGCAGCACCAAAGTTCAAAATGCTACACTCTACAAGCTTCGGGCTGGTGGTCTTCTGCAGCTGATGAAAGCTATGCTCTGCTAAACGCAAATGCATTTTTCAGGCTCAGAACTAATGAGCTCTGAATCATGTTGGTTACGTTGCTGCTGCTGCATATATTCATTATTTTTGCTCCTTATGCTGCAGGATATTATTAATACTCTTAAAACTGTTTCTGCATGATCTTTCTGTTTCTTAGGCCAGTGGTCCTCTGCTGCTTACGAAAGCTATGTTAGACTAGTCTTGAAAGATATTTTGCAGGCTCAAATACTAACTAGTTGCGAATAGTGTTTGCTACTGATTTTCTTTGCTTACTGCAGAAGTGTATAATTAATTCTTAAAACTGTATTTTGTATATTACTGTGGCAGAACTTGCAGCAGCAGCGTTGCCGCATCATGATCATGCATGCGATCATGTTGCCAATTTGCAGCTCCAGGTGGTAGACTACTGGGTACTGATTTCAGACATTAATGATAATGATAGAATGTCCTTTTCGGTGATCCTGGTTGGGTTGGGTTCATGTTGGTTTGCTGCGCAGTGGCAACCAGGACACCGTTTAGGACCCCTGAATTTCAGGGATCAACAGGCGCTGTACTGTTGAACACATTGACCTAGTCATCACATAATGCTAGAACAGGCGCTGTACTGTTGAACACATAGCTTAGGGTTGGTGATGATCTGCTTTTTGGGGGATTCGGATGTTTTGCGCTGTTTGGGGGATTCGGAGTCCCTATGGTCGGGACTGATGCGCTTGACCCGTACCTAAAAAGCAGATCCAATACATCGCCAAACCATAATAAATATATTGCATTGATTATCTTATATTCAATAAATATATATATTACATCCTCCTTGAGTTGTCTGACTGAAATGAGCATTTGCGCCTGTCGTAGACATGCGCAGAGCAAGTTCAGTCAGGGAACCTCAGTCAGCGCGCCGGCCGTTAATTGGGCCACCACAGCATCATCCACATGATTCACTCAGCCAATCACAGCTCACCCCATCTCTCATACCGGCTACTTGAACCAGAGGTTTGCATTCCTCTGCCTTCTTGTTTGCCCACTGCTGCTGTATCAGCGTGCTGCTGTCATACAACTTGCGCTCATTCTGCTTGCTTACTTGCTAATGCTTTATTGTATACTGTGCGCTGCTGTATACAAGTGCGTGCTCACCCACCTCCACCCCAGCTACCACCTGTCGTTTTGGATCTACTGTTTTAGGTACGGGGGATTCGGAGTCCCTATGGTCGGGACTGATGCGCTTGACCCGTACCTAAAAAGCAGATCCAATACATCGCCAAACCATAATAAATATATTGCATTGATTATCTTATATTCAATAAATATATATATTACATCCTCCTTGAGTTGTCTGACTGAATTAGATTAATACACGATAATCAACACTAACACTTTATTTAGAATACACCCAAATCAAATCATAGTACAACATACAGTACGTGTTCAATCAATTGTTCAATCAAAGCAAACGGCATAAACAATATAAGTTTGCCTCTTCTACACAAATAAAACAAGTTAAGTTACAAGGCTGCACAGACTTGTAGCCTATTATTTATTTCTCAATCTCACCATGGAGTAACCTCGCGTCTCGGAGGACAGTCAAGACGGGCAGTGTCAGTAGACCAATCACAGGCAGGCGGGGCGTTACCATGCCTCAGCCATGCCTATAGCTCGGACACAAACGAGATTCACACTAAGGCCCGACTCACACCTTTCGATCTAGCATAGGCTACAACATTGATGCATGCTAGATGTATACAAAGGGTGTGATACATCTTGCCCCAATGCATTTCCAATGGAAGTCACATGGTTTGACACAGCTTTTGTGTTGTACGGCTTTCGGCTGTGTTTAGACTGCCCCCCCCCCCTCATACAACACAAATGTTGTGTCAAACCATGTGACTCCCATTGGAAATGCATTGCGAGCTTGCATCAGCTATACATCTACATCGGGGTATCACTAACGGGCAACGGTTAAAGGATCTCTTAAAGGGACCTCTTAAAGCCAAGACTGGTGATTGGTTTAATTTGGTTGAATTATTCTAACGCCCAAACTACACCAATGCATAATATAACGGGTAACGGAGGTGTTTAAGGGATTTAGACAGGTAACCAAAATACGAACTTTAGTGGGGGAACACCCTTTCCCCACTCCTAAAACCCCAAATAGTGGCTTTAGAAAGATGAGACAAAAATGAAGCCCTATAGCCTACACTACACCAGAGCTGTTACACATGTGTGCTAGTAGAAGTCACCACCAGGCTCCGTCAAACATTGGTCAACTCAATCATCTCTGTATGTATTTATGATTGTATTTTACCGACAGCACGGGTGGGAGGCCGTGGGCCCTGAATGCCTCTGGTCACAAACGCAATTATGTTGTCTGCGTCATGGTAGTTAGGCCTCCCCCCCTCGGTCTCATCTGAGACACAGAGGCCCCTTTTCCACCAGGGTTAAACCGGTTGCATTCCGTGAAAGCACCACGGTTCCAAGAATCTAGAACGGAACCAGATCTATATCGACCTCACTCTGACCGTCACTCGGTCAGAACAACGAATGATGCCCTCATCTTCCTCTTTTCGAGATCAAATATCAAAATAGTCATGCCCACATGACCCGTAGGAGGCGGTCTCACCTTATAAGTTA
This sequence comes from Protomyctophum bolini, assembly GCF_963924005.1. Taxonomy (NCBI): domain Eukaryota; kingdom Metazoa; phylum Chordata; class Actinopteri; order Myctophiformes; family Myctophidae; genus Protomyctophum; species Protomyctophum bolini. The sequence continues at coordinate 3,640,759 of NC_137880.1, read as the reverse complement.
CGACCGGTGCGGCCGGCTCCGCCTCTTTGCCTCTCTCGCCTCATGAGATCGGGAAGGTAGGTATAATGGTATTATATCTTTGAGATTCTATACTGTTAAGGCTGACTGCTTAGTGCTTGGTTCGCTAGTAGTCTTTGTGTTTTCCACACTCACTGCTTGGAAACCCGTACACTTCGGTGCAGGCGCCTGGCGTCCCTGTGGGTTGCGGTGTTGTGACTTTATAGCCTACTCCTACTGTGTTTTGTTTGCTAATGCTAAACTGTAAACACGTTGTTGTATACTTGCTTTTTTTTGCCTACGGGGCGGTGCCCTTCAGCTAGGCTACCTTAAGAGTTCCGTTGTTGCGGAACGGCCGTGATACGGCGACTTATTTTTGTTTGTTGTACCTGTTGCTGCGCTGTTCGCAGCTACGGGGGTTACCTGTGTAACCCTAGTACCTAAGTTGGTGGCATTCAGGTCAAGTTCACATGCGATGTGGACTGTAGACATTAGTTGATTCTAGCAGAGTCACTAAGTGATTTCTTTAACTTGTCCTCCCTTCATACTGAGGGTATTGTAAGTGGGGGAGAAGAAGCTGTTTAATCCCTTCAGTCACTGAGTTGGATTGTTACACTCGGCTACATACTGCCATTGATACACCTGGTGCTGTCCGCAGCCTACAGGGTTTGTGTTTGGGTGTGGCTATTTCCCCTCTCATACGTTCGCGTATGGTGAGTATACTTGTTTAACATTGCTATTATTTGCATATTGCTATTATTACCCCTGGTGCTACGCTGTCCGCAGCGGGCGGGGTTTGTTTTTTTGTTACAACTAGTTCCCCTCATACATGCGCGTATAGTGCGTGTACGTTGTTGACATTGCTATTATTTGGCATATTGCTATTATTACCCCTGGTGCTACGCTGTCCGCAGCGGGCGGGGCTTGTTTGTTGTTACAACTAGGTCCCCTCATACGTGCGCGTATAGTGGGTAGACGTTGTTAGCACTGCTATTAGATTGGACATACCGCTAATTACTACCCTTGATGCTACGCTGTCCGCAGCTGGCAGGGTTGAGTCTTTGTGACGATTAGTCCCCCTCATACGTTCGCGTATAGTGAGTGGACGCTTGATTGAATACGGTAATACATTTGTGCATATTGCTATTCGCTACCCCTGGTGCTACGCTGTCCGCAGCTGGCAGGGCTGTTTTTCGTTATCCTAATTCCCTCTCATACGTTATGTATGGTGAGTGGGTGTTTGGAGTTCGCCTAGTATTACCCTGTTACCACACTGTTCGCAGCGGGTTGGGTTTGGCGTTCTGCTCCCTCATGTACGTGCGCGTACGGTGAGTAGGGTTGTTACCGGTATATTGCGGCCCCTGATACTGCTGTTCGCAGCGGTTTGGGTTCCCTGCATATCCCTAGGTACGTTTCGCGTGCTGTGAGTGGGCGGTAACTGAGCTACTATGGACTCCTACGTCTGCTGCTGCTGTCAGGCAGCCATGGACCCCCGTGACGGCCACCGGGAATGTCCCGTCTGTTTGGGCAGAGCCCATGTGCAGCGGGACGTCGAGGACCCCTGTGTTGCTGCCGTCGACTTGCCCTATGCAGAGAGGGCTCGGCGTGCAGCTCTGGGGGGGGGAGTCGCCCCCTGCCCAGGAACCGGGGCCTGGCCATAGGGACAGACATTCTAGAAAACGCCATCGACGTCGCTCAGGTGACCACGATTATAGGAGGTCCCGTGAGCACACCTCTCGGGCCCCTAAGCGTTCTGCTCACGCCCAGGAGGTCGGGGAGACGCAGGGCGCCACTCAGAGGGAGATTTTAGCGGCTATTCAGTCCCTCAGTGAGCGGATGGGGAGGTTTGAAGCTGATTGCTCCTCAACTGGGGTGTCGCATGATACGGCGTCCGCGCAGGCATCTCCCAGCAGGGGGGTGCCTGACCCGGAGTGTGACCCAGATGTGCTGTCCATCCATGCGCCTGGCTCCCTTACTCTTAGCGGTCCACGGTCGGACCACGTTTCAGTCTCAGACAGCACCAGATCGGCGCTCTACACGGAGTCCGCTCCGGACGTCGCTGCTAGTGAGACACGTACTATCGGCGGCTAAACTATTGGGTATGACACTTACAGCCCCGAAGCCCGCCTCTACGGCGGGTGTCTTCAGTGCGGTGTCCCAGGCTCGCTCGTCCCCCACTGTTCCGGAAGCAGAGGGGTACGCGAAGATGCTAATGACTAACTGGGGGAAGCCCGATGGGGGCTCCCTATTTAATGCTGGGTGCAGGGGCCTGGCAAAGATGTCTTACCCCCCCGGGTCCGGCTTGGGAGACATGCCACCGGTCGAGCAGGGCATGGCCGCATTGACCGATCTGGGCCCTGACCGAGTTACCGTGGTCCCACGTTGCCCCAGTAAGCAGTGCGAGAAGACTGATCGTCTAGTATGTCGCACATATGATTCAGCAGCCCGTGCAGCTCGCTCGGGGAATGCAGTGGTCCTCCTTTTGGCTGCTCTAAGGAGGACAATAGGGGCGGAGGACACAGACTCCCGGTCACTGGTAGATGCCGCGGTGTTAGCGCATTCTCAGCTCACACGGGACATTAGCGCCACCATGTCATCAGCCATGTTGACTCGGCATCACGTCTGGCTGGCTCAGATGCGTCTCCCTGAGAACATCAAGAAGGAGCTGCGAGAGAAGGCCGTTGTCCCTGGCCATATGTTCAATCCAGACTTCCAGGACACGCTGGACAGAACTGAACGCTGTGCTAAGACACGGGAGAGCGTTCAGCGGTTTCGCCGGTCTGCTGCCTCCAAACACGGACCACGGCGTTCTTACCAAGGCCCAGGTCCCCACCAAGGGTCCTGGGGGCGTGGCAGGCACCAGGGGGGGGAGTTTCGGGCCCCCAGTTCGGCCGCCCGGCAGCAGCCTCACTGGCAGCAAGGTTCTAGATCCCGAGCCACTAACAGAGGTGGCCCTCAAGGGCGTCGCCCCCGCAAGGGCACAGGGCGCCAAGGGGGCTCTACATGAGAGTTCGGGGCCGGCCGTCGAACGTCTCGCCCGGCTTTGCTTGGACAGCTGGGTAGAGCGTACATCAGACCCCTGGGTACTGGAGACAGTCGCCAGAGGCTACAAACTCCAATTTCGACGGCGTCCCCCCCCCTTCTCAAGGGTCCGTATGACTCTGGTCAGGGACCCTATCCAAGCATGCGCGCTGGCGGAGGAAGTTTCCACCCTGCTGCAGAAAGGCGCAATTACAAAGGTGAGTTCAACCGATCAGAAAGCAGGTTTTTACTCGACATATTTTCTGGTGCCAAAAAAGGACGGCGGGTATCGGCCCGTCCTCGATCTCAGGTGGCTAAACCGGTACATGAAGGTCCTACCTTTCAAGATGTTACAGACAAAACACATACGTCAGTCTATTGGCCAGGGAGAGTGGTTCGCCACTCTCGACCTGAAAGACGCGTACTTCCATGTTCGCATTTGGACGGGTCACAGGCCCTTTCTCCGCTTTGCCTTCCAGGGGCAGGTCTACCAGTTCAGAGTGCTCCCATTCGGGCTGTCATTGTCTCCGAGGGTGTTCACAAGGGTAGTGGCGGCCGCTCTGTACCCTCTTCAACTTACAGGCATGAAGATCCTACCTTACCTCGACGACTGGCTGATCGTAGCTCCGTCTCACAACCAGGTTGCAGCAGACACAGAGCAGGTGTTGTCTCATGTCCGGTCCTTGGGTTTCCGAGTGAACTTAAAGAAAAGCAACCTCCGACCCAGGCAACAGACAGGGTTTCTCGGCCTGTGTCTCGATTCAGTGACCATGGTGGTCTCTCTGTCCCCGGAGAGGGTTCTACGGATCCAAACACTCCTACGCCACTTCCGGCTCGGCACACGTGTCGAGATGGTCCGGGTCCAGCGGCTGTTGGGGATGATCGCATCCGCCACAGCAGTCGTCCCACTCGGCCTGCTCAGGGCCAGACCGCTCCAGAGGTGGCTGAATTCGTTCGGCCTCGATCCCAAGCGGGACCGGCACGTAAAGCTGGTGGTGACAAGGCCTTGCGTTCACGCCCTACGGCCATGGAAGGACGGCGCAATGCTGACACGGGGGGTCCCGCTTTGGGACCTTCCGTTTAGGAGGACTGTGGTGACGACAGATGCCTCCCAGACCGGCTGGGGAGCCGTATGGGAGGGCAGGACAGCGAGGGGTCAGTGGGCGTTTCCCTGGACGTCCGAACACATCAATGTGTTGGAGCTGAGGGCTGTTCATCTCGGCCTCAGGGCCCTCCTCCCCTTTATCCGCGACAAGCATGTCCTGGTGAGATCAGACAACACTTCAGCGGTCTATCATATAAATCACCAGGGGGGCACGAAGTCACTTCGTTGCCTACAGGTGGCTCAGGATCTGTTGTGGTGGGCCGCGCCTCGCTTGGCCTCCCTCAGGGCAATCTATGTGCCGGGAGTGGCGAACACTGCAGCAGACCTTCTCTCCAGGTCTGGCCCCCTCTCCGGCGAGTGGAGACTTCACCCACACGTGGTCTCGCAGATATGGACCCGCTTCGGCCGGGCCCGAGCGGACCTGTTCGCCTCTCGAGAGAATGCTCACTGCGAGCAATGGTTCTCCCTGACGGGTCAGGGGGGCCCCTTGGGCCTGGATGCGCTGTCAGGAGAGTGGCCGGACGGCTTGTTGTACGCTTTCCCTCCACTCCCCCTGATTCCTCAGGTATTGCATCGGGTGAGGCGGGGTTGCTACAGAATCCTGTTGATTGCACCCCAATGGCCAGGGAGACATTGGTTTCCAGACCTCCTTCAGCTGGTTCAGGGGTCTCCATGGCCGCTGCCGGCCAGAGCGGACCTCTTGTCCCAGGCAGAGGGTGAGATTTGGCACCCCAAGCCGAGGACTCTGCAGCTCTGGGCCTGGCCTCTTCTGAGCCCCTCCCTCAGGGGCTAGATGAGGCCGTCCTTGACACAATGCGTAATGCCAGGGCGCCATCCACCCGTGCCTGTTACGACCACAAGTGGAAGTGCTTCTCGGCCTGGTGTGCTGACCAGCAGGCGAATCCTGTCACCTGCAACGTATCCCTAGTTTTACGTTTTCTCCAGTCCCTCTTGGATGCTGGCAGAGCAGCCAGCACCATCAGGGTGTATTCCGCCGCTATTTCGCTCCGGCATGAGGAGGTTGATGGGCTACCAGTTGGTAGGCATATTTTTGTCACTCAGTTCATGGCCGGTGTCAAGCGGCTACGCCCCGGACGGACGCTGAGGGCCCCTGCTTGGGATCTCCCTCTGGTACTGCGGTCCTTGATGGGAGCCCCGTATGAGCCGATGGATCAGTCCGATCTGAAATCCCTCTCTTGTAAGACGGCACTTCTTTTGGCGCTTTCCTCTGCCAGACGCGTTGGTGAGCTGCAGGCCTTGTCAGTCAGTCAGGACTGCATGAGGTGGAAACCTGATGGCACAGGGGTGTCACTGTGGCCTAACCCGGCATTTCTGCCCAAGGTAATTACGCTGCAGACGGTGAACCGAGTGCTGGAAATTACAGCATTGCGTTCTGCTCTGGGCCCCCAGGAAACTGTGGAGGGCCTGTCTACATTGTGTCCAGTCCGAGCACTTCGTGCTTATGTGGATCGCACACAGGCCATACGAGGCACAGGCACGCAGCTGTTTGTCTGCTATGGGGGCAGGAGGTTGGGACTTCCCTTGTCCAAGCAACGGTTGTCGCATTGGCTTGTGGACACAATCTCGGCGGCCTATGTCGACCTAGGCCAGCCGGTCCCTGAGAATGTGGTGGCCCACTCCACAAGGGGGGTGGCCACTTCTTGGGCTGCACTGAAAGGAGTGTCCATGGAGGACATTTGTGCAGCGGCTTCATGGACTGTGCCTTGCACATTTGCAAGGTTTTACAGACTGAACGTGGAATCCCAGCTATCGCTGGGGTCCACCGTGCTGCTTGCAGCTGCCCAGCGAGATGGTGATGGGGCTGAGTACCTCGTTCCTCGCGACCCGGTTGGTATAAGTCATCCGTTGTTCTGACCGAGTGACGGTCAGAGTGAGGTCGATATAGATCGTAAGTTATGTCTATAACTATGGATCTATGAGACCGAACGATGACCGTCACTCTCTCCTGTCGCTCGGAACGCTATGAGGCGTTTGAGGCTGGAGGCGGAGCCGGCCGCACCGGTCGTAACTTATACGGTGAGACCGCCTCCTACGGGTCATGTGGGCATGACTATTTTGATATTTGATCTCGAAAAGAGGAAGATGAGGGCATCATTCGTTGTTCTGACCGAGTGACGGTCATCGTTCGGTCTCATAGATCCATAGTTATAGACATAACTTACGTTCTAGAACCACAGTTCTTTAGGTGGAAAAGAGACCAGAGTGAGTAGACATAAATGGTGTCATCTTATAATGAGTATTCGTGAGAATCTACTGCATGAGGCTCACAGAGGCAGGAAACCACCTAAAAAATAGGTCATATACTCTATATAACACCCACATCCCCTTTAATTATCTACTGCTATACAGTAGCTCACACATTGTGCACTGTCTTTCAGATGACTCTGGCCGTGTTACGGTAAGTACTTTATACATGTAATTTCATTACTCTATTAAGTTGCTTGCTTATATATTTCATATCTCTGCTGTCGGGAAGAAACCACCTAACGAAATGATTTTTTTTTTTTTTCAGGAAATCCTTATCCTTATAATAATTCAGCGAATCTCTGAATGTCTGAATGAATTAATGTCACTGACAACGCTTTATCTCAACATTGGCTGCACCAATCACTCCCACTTTTCACACAGGCATGGACCATAATTATATGGAGGTCTTAACGGAGCCCTTTTTCCGATTTGACACATTAATGATTTCTAATGAATTTATTAGTGGATTAAAAAATGCAAAAATGGGTATTGTACTGTCAATATCACATGAATATGAATGCAAAGTAGCGGTCCATGTGTGGACAGGCTACCTGTTGCCGTTGTGCATGGTGAGATGTGTGCAAACCGTGTAGTTTATCAGGAGAAGAATACCAAAGGATGCAACATTAATGTATTAGTGAATTAACCTCGCACCCTCGCACCCTCACACACCTGCATCACAGGCCACCGTTCTCACCGTTACCCCACTGGCATGCTTCCTCTAGCTAGCGCTGCAACACAACAAATTGTGCCCTATACAATTTGGCGCCGCTGACTGTGTGTGTGCGTGTTGCATCCTTTGGTAGTCTTCTCCTGATAAACTACACGGTTTGCACACATCTCACCATGCACCGCGGCGACAGGTAGCCTGTCCACACATGGACCGCTACTTTGCATTCATATTCATGTCATATTTACAGTACTACGGCCTTCACAGTGTGTGTGTGTGTGTGTGTGTGTGTGTGTGTGTGTGTGTGTGTGCGTGCGCGGAGAGGGACGCTAAAACTGTCAACACTTCTACTAAAGAAAGAGGCAGCGATGGCGCCATAAATCCATATCCATACATTCGGGGACATAAATTGCGCTAAAAACTTCTAAACCGCAGCAGATTACAGCATTCTCCTAGCTGTTGCTAAGCTACATTAGCATAGGAACGGAACCAAAACAGTGTTGGGCAATCACCAGGGTTGCCACATTGACTGAGAGGGAAACAAGCAACCAGGTCTATGAAAATGTTAACAGGCCAGAATAAGTCAGAAAATCCGAAAATAAATCTACAATAAGCAACAATATAGCTGACTGTCAAACATCATTGTCCAATGTTGTTTCAGAGCAGTGGTTCTCAAACATTTTCATGTCATGGACCACTAATATTCTATATATATATATATAAACTATATATATATTTGCTGTTCATATATTCAGAACGGGTAAGGACTAGTGAAGAAAACCTTATATTTTGAAGACAAAGCAATACTGCCTCATCAAAGTTAGTGTTGTGACCTTATTGTCAATTACTTCCATGAGAGGGGGAGCGGTGGTGGAGTTAGTTGCTGTAGCAGACAGTTTGAGGGTCCAATGGAGTTAAGAGGTTTTGTCCGAAGAACTTTTTACTATACTTTTCATTGGTACAATATTTTCGAAACAACACACAGACGTAAAGGGTGTTCAATAGCACTGATTTATGGAGAAAAATAAAATCTAAAACCTCAAAAACTGAGTTAGGAGGTTTCCTCCTGACAGCAATGATATGTAAGATATGACTTCTACATTAAAACACTACCTCTACTACATAGACTATACAAATCACTGCTGAAATATGTTGTAATTACAGTATCTTGATCATCAACTGAATTATACTTTCCACAATTGCATATTTTATGTGTTATTTATTTACTCTATATGTATTCAGGGTTGGAATCCTGAGCAAGTAGTCTACAGACAAGACACATGTCATGTTCATTCAGCGTTTTTTACTTTATTTAGAGGAGCCAAAGGCAATTTAGGTCAATGTATTCCTCCCACTACTTGATGTTGTACACTGGGGCACCACTTTCTTTGGTGTTTCATCCAGGTGGGCGTGGTTAAATATTAATGCCTAAACCTAATCTTAACCTCACAAACACTATGCCTAGGACAGTGGTGTCTGGTGGAAGGCCAATTGCGGCCGGTGTCGATCAATGGGCTTAATGTCCTCAAAGTCACGTTTAATGTTCACAGCACACCTGACAAAAGACCATTGATATTTGATATTGTTGAAATTTGTATGTGACTTTAATATGAAAAAAAAAAGTTTGGACACTATAATACATAATTATGAACCATGGGGACCACAACCCTGACTAAGAATTCAATCAACACATGGGGACCACTGTTGTGTTGGGTGGGGGGGATATGGGCCTGATGTGGGGGGAAAAGCTTAATGACATATTGTCTGTTAAGGGCTTCATTTGATTGTTAATTTAAAGTGAATTAAATCACGCCCTTAACAGTCATTAACTGATGCTATAGTGGTCCGGAGCTGAAAAACAATTCAGAACCACTGATCTATTCCATTCATGGTTGCTCCTCTGTCCTCTTAACCTTCCATATTAAACTAATACTGTACATAGCAGACACATGCGATTGCATGATTATGGGCACATTTCCTCATAATGGTCACACCCAGTCTGGTACACTTTCCCTTGAAATTCTAACTCCCTTTTCTGTGGAAGATACGAGTATATCACAAACATATACTGTACATCACCTGGAACCAGCCACAGGTATTCTTACAGGAACAGTATACTAGATTAATCAACATAATGACAATTGGGGAGAAAGTGACAAATAAATTATATTTATGTAGGGCTACTCTAAATGAAATAAAACAGCTGAGCAGCAGGGGGCAGTGTTTCACTGAGCTGCCCTGAGGAGGGAGAGGAGACCCAGTTTACTACTCTCAGTTCAGTGATGCTCTCACCTTGATGCTCAACACAACTGATGATGGTGAGTAATACTGTAATTACCGGTCCAGTAAGATACCGGTACTCATACCCGCCCTAGCAGAATTGTAACATTCATGGCCCTGGGGTGAGCACTTTATATTTGTAATCTGAACATTTGTGTATAGCGTAATGGCTCATACATAGTCTGGATTTACGGTGGTGGGGTGACCACCGAACTACCGTACATGACATGACGTCACGAGCCGCGGTGAAGAGCAAACCACCGCCACCGCTCCAGCCCTTCTCTCTGTTTTTACTCACCACCGCTCAACGTTATTTCAGCTCCGGTGGTCAGCTCACCACCGGAGCGGTGGTCACCTCACCACCGAAAATCCAGACTATGAATAGGCCTTAAACCGTAAGGACTGTAAGTGGAGAATGTGCGTAAAACTACTTCAGTCCAGGGCTACCATGAGCTCACAGCGTGTTGCGACGCGTTGTAGATTTTTGGTTTATGCTGGAGACCTGGGGTTCAAGTGGTTTATAGTCAGAGTCAGATCTGATTATCCTTATCTCTTTATACTTTATTGCATGCGTCAAGTTGCACAAGCAAGCAACACTGAAATCGGAGATCTGCCTCTCCATCTCCTTCTCCCTCCATGTTACAACACATGAGCATTTGCGCCTGTCGTAGACATGCGCAGAGCAAGTTCAGTCAAGGAACCTCAGTCAGCGCGCCGGCCGTTAATTGGGCCACCGCAGCATCATCCACATGATTCACTCAGCCAATCACAGCTCACCCCATCTCTCATACCGGCTACTTGAACCAGAGGTTTGCATTCCTCTGCCTTCTTGCTTGCCCACTGCTGCTGTATCAGCGTGCTGCTGTCATACAACCTGCGCTCAATTCTGCTTGCTTGCTTGCTGCTGCTTATTGTATACTGTGCGCTGCTGTATACAAAGTGCTCACCCACCTCCACCCCAGCTACCACCTGTCGTTTTGGATCTACTGTTTTAGGTACGGGCCGGGGATTCGGAGTCCCTATGGTCTGGACTGATGCGCTTGACCTGAGTACCTAAAAAGCAGATCCAATACATCGCCAAACCATAAATATATTGCATTGATTATCTTATATTCAATAAATATATATATTACATCCTCCTTGAGTTGTCTGACTGAATTGGGGAGAAAGTGACAAATACATATTTATTGTGTGTGTGTGTGTGTGTGTGTGTGTGTGTGTGTGTGTGTGTGTGTGTGTGTGTGTGTGTGTGTGTGTGTGTGTGTTGTCATGATATCTGTCTCACAATTCAAATGAGTGTTTCTAAGTGTGTTTTAAAATGCATTTCATTGTGTAAGATTTTGTTCCAAAAATACTGAGACATTCTAAATAATGTTGTCATTGTGTTGCTATGATGCTCTACTTCCATATGAAATGGAAATTAATAATTTCAAAACACCAGTATTTGTCATAACCAACCACATTTCTACAAATGCTATTCATACCGAGCCAGTGGATTTATTTTAAGTTTTTCTCTCTAATGTGAACAACAGATCAGGTCACACTGACAGCTGAGCAGCAGGGGGCAGTGTTTCACTGAGCTGCCCTGAGTAATGTAACACCTCTGAAGATAAAGATTCAATTGTGCAACAAATGCATTTAGCCTGTCAGGGCCTGTCAGGCGTATGTACTGCATTTCAATGCTCATTCTTTCCTTCAGACTTTAACTACTTTTTAAGATGTTCTGTGTAAACAGTTTCCATCATGTTATAGTTATTTACATTACATTTCATAATGTCAATGTCTCCTGCATCACTGTCTTTAGTGTATTGCTGCTTACCACTGCACTGCTACAGCTATGGAAATAAAACAATGCTGTCTAAAAACATGAATACACTAAACTTCAATCCAGCAATCTCAAGTTGCCACATTATCCTTTGTTTGTCGTTATATTTACCGTACCTATACATCCTACAAGAGATAATTTGACTTCATCACTTTGTTTAATAGGCTACACTTCTTTCTATTCTACTGTATGTATTTACGGTTTCACAACAAGCATGTAGAGAGGCAGGAAACCACCACAAACGAGTGAGGAACAAAACCACGTCCCCAGCACCCAGGTTAGATCTCAGAAAGATAATAGGCTACCGCCACAATGACCTTGTGTTTTCCATCACGTATGTGACACCATCTCGTCACACGCGTCAAGTGCACCCTCACAGGAGTGCGTGCACCGTGGCTATAGTCAATATCACATAATTTTATCATATGTTTTGTTATTATCTGCTGCTGCATTGTCTGAAGGAAGCCAAACAAAAATATTTTTTACTCTTATGTAAATCTATCCATCTATCTATACAAGATATAACTAAAAAGGACAACCTTGAACCTTGAATCATTATATGATTATTTTTTTTAAGCATGCATGGCACAAAATGGAATGATATACTGGTGATATGCTACCCTGTGCACCCTGCATTTGATTGTTTTTTGGATTCACATCACATTAACCTTAGTAGCAGCTACTCTTCCTGGGGGCCACACAAACACATGTAGACTTACAGTGTTGTTTCACATGTATTGCTTTTTTTTTTAAATATAGCTGATCTACACAAGCAACACAATGTTTCACAGTTGTGAGCTGTTTGGAACTGCCAGTACCTAAAGTAGCCTAAACCAGTGGGTCCCAAAGTGGAGTCCGGGGACCCCCAGGGGTCCTTGAGGGAGTTCCAGGGGGTCCCCAGCTAAATGATAGTTTGTAACCAAATGGACCCTTATGGGTCTGTAACTCTGAGAGTGTACAAATGGAACCAAATGGACCCTCAGAGTTAAATTAACATTGATTTTAAAATATGAATTGGGGGTTCCAGAGATATAAATGCCATTAAATGGGGGTCCGTATACTAATGCATGTCAAACTGGTACTTGAAATTAAATGGGTTGAGAATCACTGCGTAAAAACCTTCTCTTATGGGGGTCGCTGGCATATATTTAAAAAAAAGAATAATTAGTAAATTAGTGTCAATTTGGGGGTCCTTGACATGAAAGAGTTTGGGAACCACTGGCCTAAACTACATTGGTGTATGTTTTCTGTGCCGCATGGGGACTAACATTACATACTGTATAAGATCACAGATGTTACGGTTCGCTCTCCATCACCTCTACATGTGCTGTGGGTGTTCTGGGCACTTCAGCGCCACCAGAGGACTCCAGAGCACTCCACAGCACCTCTCTCCCTGTTACTATCTCCCCACCTGGATGTCGTCTGCAATCACCTGATGAGCCCACAAGAGCCAGGCCTGTCTGCAGCTCGGCTCCAGTTCTTCCCCAGTCTACGGTTGGTAAAGTTAGACAGCCAGAAATTTGGGCCCTCAGTGTTTAGTCTTAGACAGTTAAACGTCACGCCGTTACTGTGCTTATTCTCTGCTCTGTGTACCTGCCTTTGACTCACCTCCTCTTCTCCTCTCCAGTGTTTCCGGGACCCGAGCTCTGTGGAGCAGCCTACGGACCCCTGCATCTCCTACCCCCCCCCCGTGTTTGTGAATAAACATCCGCCCGGGTGGGCTTTACTCATGCTTTGCCTCTCCTTGTTGTGCATTTGGGTCACACCACACCGAGTCATAACAGTAAGAACTGGCCAACTTGACCCAGCCAGCATGGAAAGAGAGCAGCCAGCTCTCCAGGCTCAGGGACAGGTTTTGGAGCACCACTCCCGCCTGCTGTCGGAATGCATCCGCCGCCATTTTAAGTATACAGCAGGAGCTCCGGGATGTTTCGGATCTTCAGCAGTCCCAAGCCGCTCAACAACACGCTCCGGTTAAACAACTCACATCGTTGGTCAAGGATCTATATAGCTGACCAGGTCGCCGCGCTCAGCGCGCATCTCACCGCCACTCCTATCCAGACGGCACTATAGCGCCTGACACGGTCCCTGCGCTGGCAGCGCACGCTCCTTTTCCAATGCCGGAAGCCCTACCTCACCGCCCCGGCCACTTTTTTTTTTAAATATATTTTTTATCCCACGATTTTGTAACCCATTTTTCACCCCTGTGTCAATCATCTACTGTGATCCTGGGCTCTACACACCCTCCGCCAACCTGGGGAGAGCAACGGACTTAACTCATGCTTCCTTCATGCTTGAGTGTCCAAGTTGCTCCTTTACACCTGACAGGGGGGAGTTTCCCTGGTTGGACGTAGCGCGTGAAAGGAACACGTTATTCCAACCAGTTCCTTTCCCCTCCATCAGGCGCCCCGGCTGGCCAGGGGGAGGCAGTTTAGAGACCAGGATTACTGCATGTTTTTGTGAGGGTACCTACCCTACCGCCCCGGCCACCTTTGACGGTACTTTCTCCCTCTGCACAGGGAGTTCCTCATGCAATGTGAGTACGTGTTTAATCCGCAGCCCAGCATGTATTCCACTGACCCCGCCCGCATAGCTTATACATTAACCACCGGAAGGGCCCTGGCCGAGAGAGAATCTCTGACCGAACTCATCTCTATGTCCATTTCCATTGACGAACGACGCCGTGCACGTACGCGTGAGAGGGCTTCCCGCAGTATCACGCGGCTGTCACGCCGTCTCCCCCCCCCCCGCCCCCACCAGTCTCACTCGGCCCGAGCAAGTTCCATCTGCCCCCTCCAATCTCACTTAATTGCGAGGATCGGACGCCTGCATGCAGCTGGGCCGAATCCACGTGACTTCCAGGGGTCGCTTATCTCCAGCTGAGCGTGAGCACCGACGACTATATGGACTTGTGCCAGCTCAGCGCACGGTGGTGTTCGCTCCGGTCCAATTCTGCTCTCCAAGGTGACCGCTTCCCCGGGCCACCAGGGGGCGTAGTTTCGCCTACTCGGGGGTTTTCTGGGTAAGCTGTCTCACTACAACTTCCCAGCCCCGCATATACCAGTGTTGCCAGATTCCCTGTCACTCTCGCCTGGCAGGGAGGGACAGACACTCACCATTCCAGCTCTCATCGACTTCCGGGGCCGATGAGAGCTTTATATTGACCTCCAGTATGCTCGGAGGGAGGGCCTCCCTGTGTCTCCTCTCAGGAGGTCCCTGCCTGCCTCCGCTCTGAATGGTCATCCCATGGGCCCCATCACACACCGGGCTCATCCTATATCACCCTCACTGTCTCTGGGAACCATGTGGAGAGCATGTTCTGCCCCTACATTATTCACTCCCCGTGGGCACTCCACTCATCCTGGGCAGACCATGGCTGGAGCTTAATTCACACCCCCCCCCCATGTCTGCTGCAGAGTTCTGGGCGTGTTCTCAGCTGGAGCGCCGCCTGCCTGCCAGGTCTGTTGCCTTCAGTCCGCCCCCGACCTCCACCCAGGCTGAATGTCCTCCTGCCCGGGTTCCTCCACGGTGTCGGGGCTCACCCCGACGTTCTCTGCCAGTCGCCATGTGGCGACTCCTGGAGGGGGGGTCCTGTTACGGTCCTGTTACGGTTCGCTCTCCATCACCTCTACATCCATGTGCTGTGGGCGTTCTGGGCACTTCAGCGCCACCAGAGGACTCCAGAGCACTCCACAGCACCTCTCTCTCTCCCTGTTACTATATCTCCCCACCTGGAGTTGAATTTAATTCTTCCAATGTGTAGTATTGTGTGCAGCACATTTCTAGTAATGATATGCCTAAATGCCTTGCCCTGAAAAAGAAAGTCTAGTGTAGGCTACACACCACTGTCCGTGTATAAAACAATAGACTCTACTAATCTCCAGTAGCATTAGCCCCATAATACTGTGCTTCTGTTCTGACAATTTGGAATAGAGCATGGCTCTCTCGCATGCATGCGCGCGCGCACACACACACACACAGGGCCTTTTAAGGGCCTTTGAGGTGCTGTGGTACCAGGAGGTGCATGCATATAGTCAAAGAAACCTTGTACGAGGGCTCCTGTTAGGGTTTCAAGGTGTTTTTGTTGACCAGTGAGGAGATCCTGTAAAGGAATCTTGTTCTTTGGTTGACATTTTTGATTACGTTGCTGGCCATTTTATCACCGGAAAGATTTTACTCCATGATGGAACCTATGTAGGTAATTTCATCTTTTCGTGTCATTTTCAGTTCTTCATGACCCAAACATCTCCTGAGATCGATTCGGTATGGGACCTTATATTATTTATCATCTTATTTATCCGTGTTTTTACAAGATGTCATGTCAGTAGTATTTCTAATACCTTCCCAATAGCCCACATCGTGGCTGCTGATGTGGGGATAGGTTAGCCTGCGCTATTTCAGTAGACTATTATAGTTGATTGTCTAATAATGTTTGGTGAGTTTTTAAAGTCTAATATAAATCAATATAATTAAATATTGTGCCCATTTAAAGAACCACTCGGATTCACAATCAGAACACTTTATGTTATTATGCTCATTTGGAAAACAAAATTCTACTTCCAAAGTTGTGGATAGCATAAACAATAAGTTGAAGGGAAACTTCAACTTATTTCTTCAACTTATTGCTTCAATTAACCTTGCCACACACGCCTGTGTCCCTTATTTCAAGATCTCAAATGTGGCAACCCTAATAAAGGTGCAATATAAATGCACCATTTACCATTTTCAATGCTCATTCTTTCCTTTCAGACTTTAACTACTTTTTAAGATGTTCTGTGTAAACAGTTTCCATCATTTTATAGTTATTTACATTACATTTCATAATGTCAATGTCTCCCGCATCACTGTCTTTAGTGTATTGCTGCTCAGCAGTCAACTTTGACTGCTGAGCCATTCTCTCCATCTCAACCTTTATATAATGGCATGACGGCATGTATTCCAGGTGCATGTACTGTCTGCATTTAAACGCTCATTCTTTCCTTCATACTTCAACTGCTTTTTAAGATGTTCTGCTACAGCATGTAAAACAAAAACATTGCTGTCTAAAAACATGCATAAACTAAACTTCAATGAATCCACCAAACTTGCCACATTACCCTATGTTTGTCTTGATATTAACCTATCCCATGTGATTATTTGACTTCATCACTTTGTCTAATACACTTCTTGATATTCTACGATGTATTTAGGGTTTCACAACAAGCATGTAGAGACATACTGTAGGTCGGAAACCACCACAAACACAAACAAGACCTGAACCAAACCACATCCTCTTTCAGTGCTCAGACCCTACAGTAGCTACACCATGCACATGATGAGTCATAGCTCTGGCCTTTGCCCATTTAATATTATTATTGTTTACACATGATATTTGTAAATATTATATTTCATCACTCTATTAAATTGCTCATATTTCATATGTAGGACATGACCGCAACAACACTACCTCTACTGCACTGATAGACACAGAGTAGGCTAATTGCATCACTCAGGGTTTTTGGTCCATGGGGGAAGGGGGGGGGGGGGGGGGTCCCAGCACCCCACCTCAGAAAGAAAGATATCTAGGCTATACCACCACAAGAGCTATCTCTGCACATCTGCCATGTATGAAGACATTGCTGTGGGGTAAAGTTTGTTGTCATTCGGATGCCGCCTCTAGACAGTGCAACAATGTAACACCTCTGAAGATAAAGATTCAATTGCGCAACAAACGCATTTAGCCTGTCAGGCGCATGTACTGCATTTCACTGCTCATTCTTTCCTTCAGACTTTAACTACTTTTTAAGATGTTCTGTGTAAACAGTTTCCATCATGTTATAGTTATTTGCATTACATTTCATAATGTCAATGTCTCCTGCATCACTGTCTTTAGTGTATTGCTGCTTACCACTGCACTGCTACAGCTATGGAAATAAAACAATGCTGTCTAAAAACATGAATACACTATACACTTCAATCCACCAATCTCAAGTTGCCACATTATCCTTTGTTTGTCTTTATATTTACCTATACATCCTACAAGAGATCATTTGACTTCATCACTTTGTTTAATAGGCTACACTTCAGTCAGACAACTCAAGGAGGATGTAATATATATATTTATTGAATATAAGATAATCAATGCAATATATTTATTATGGTTTGGCGATGTATTGGATCTGCTTTTTAGGTACGGGTCAAGCGCATCAGTCCCGACCATAGGGACTCCGAATCCCCCGTACCTAAAACAGTAGATCCAAAACGACAGGTGGTAGCTGGGGTGGAGGTGGGTGAGCACGCACTTGTATACAGCAGCGCACAGTATACAATAAAGCATTAGCAAGTAAGCAAGCAGAATGAGCGCAAGTTGTATGACAGCAGCACGCTGATACAGCAGCAGTGGGCAAACAAGAAGGCAGAGGAATGCAAACCTCTGGTTCAAGTAGCCGGTATGAGAGATGGGGTAAGCTGTGATTGGCTGAGTGAATCATGTGGATGATGCTGTGGTGGCCCAATTAACGGCCGGCGCGCTGACTGAGGTTCCCTGACTGAACTTGCTCTGCGCATGACGACAGGCGCAAATGCTCATTTCAGTCAGACAACTCAAGGAGGATGTAATATATATATTTATTGAATATAAGATAATCAATGCAATATATTTATTATGGTTTGGCGATGTATTGGATCTGCTTTTTAGGTACGGGTCAAGCGCATCAGTCCCGACCATAGGGACTCCGAATCCCCCAAACAGCGCAAAACATCCGAATCCCCCAAAAAGCAGATCATCACCAACCCTAAGCTATATATGTGTTCAACAGTACAGCGCCTGTTCTAGCATTATGTGATGACTAGGTCAATGTGTTCAACAGTACAGCGCCTGTTGATCCCTGAAATTCAGGGGTCCTAAACGGTGTCCTGGTTGCCACTGCGCAGCAAACCAACATGAACCCAACCCAACCAGGATCACCGAAAAGGACATTCTATCATTATCATTAATGTCTGAAATCAGTACCCAGTAGTCTACCACCTGGAGCTGCAAATTGGCAACATGATCGCATGCATGATCATGATGCGGCAACGCTGCTGCTGCAAGTTCTGCCACAGTAATATACAAAATACAGTTTTAAGAATTAATTATACACTTCTGCAGTAAGCAAAGAAAATCAGTAGCAACACACTATTCGTGTATTAGTATTTGAGCCTGCAAAATATCTTTCAAGACTAGTCTAACATAGCTTTCGTAAGCAGCAGAGGACCACTGGCCTAAGAAACAGAAAGATCATGCAGAAACAGTTTTAAGAGTATTAATAATATCCTGCAGCATAAGGAGCAAAAATAATGAATATATGCAGCAGCAGCAACGTAACCAACATGATTCAGAGCTCATTAGTTCTGAGCCTGAAAGATGCATTTGCGTTTAGCAGAGCATATAGCTTTCATCAGCTGCAGAAGACCACCAGCCCGAAGCTTGTAGAGTGTAGCATTTTGAACTTTAGTGCTGCTGTGGTAGCTGCGCCGATCCTAAAGAGTGTGACGTGTAGAGATTAGGAGGCAGCCCACAGCCTTGACACAGAATAAGCAGCTTTTGCAGGACCGGCCATGGCTTCCCGGAATCCATCATGAATAGGGGCTCATGACATTGCGGATGGACAGCATGGCAGAAAATGAGGCATGGAAGAGAAAGGACAAAGACTAGTGTTAGTTGCTGTCACAGATATACCTTAATGAAATTAGTTGTTTTGAGATTTATGGTGGGCATCCAAGCAAAGTCAGAAGTGGAAATATCATGCATAGGATTCACCACATAGAAGTAAAAAAAAAAAAAACTATTATAGGATTGCCAGTAGATTACTCACTGAAGGATCTGGAGTAAAGCTGAACGCCAGTTATAATGCCTTTGCGATTTAAAACATTTAACTAAAAGCACTACTATGATAGGATACACAGAAAGCAACTTGGAAAGATGAATAGGACCCTGCAGAGTCATAGGTTTTAAGACGATTTGGCAAACATACTGTAACCTCATGAGCTTGCAGCTGCAATTAAGAGAAGGCAGGAATAATTTAGCATGGTTTGATTGAAGGTTTCCAGGCAACTTCGAAACCATCAGCATGGCCTCTGAGCTAGAACATGAAATTAAACAGGACAAGCATCTCTACGTTGACGAACCTGGAATTAGAACAGCTCTTAGAATGAAATAATCCATAACACAGGTCCAATAGTTATACCACTGAGTAACGAGTCGATAGATGGAACAGAGGAGCGTCCTTATTGATGGGTGATGCAGATTCCTTCATTATGACTGATCAGTTTCCCATTCCAGGTTTTATCCGACTAAAAGCATGCCACCGCTGCTTATAAGGTATCTCAAATAACACGGAAGACTTACATCTGCCGGCAAGTATTAAATTCAGCGATTTATCTGCAACTCATCTCCCTTCGTACTCTTCCCCCAAGACCGTAGAAGGAGCTGCGTCCATGTCAACATCTCAAGGATACAGATGTTTCAACCGAAACACTACTTAAGCGGCTGAGCGACTGCATGTGAATAGAATTAATAGAACAAATGCAGCCTAGGTGAAGATGCAGATTGATTAACTGATGACCTGCCTCATGGTTTCAGTAGCAGCAGATCCACGTATACCACCAATGTGAGCCTATCGATAATGGCTGTAGCTGCGATGAAGACTGTATGCGGCAACCCACAGGGAGGACCTTCCCGGCATCCAAGGTTCATCTCATCAGTATAAAGGGCTGCGCTCAGGAAATGGAAACAGAAGCAGTATGAGAACAGGCTATGAATCGCTTTAAATGACATGGATATAGCTAAAGTTGACGTTAAAGCAAGTTAGCTTCAGTCACAGTGTAGTATCATCTAAGCCGTAACGCTGATAGAATTCAAATCAATCATTTAGCAGCAGTGTTAGCAACGCGGTAACGCCATATCTCTTTTCCTGGACTGAGCATAGGAAAAACACCACGCCTCTGTTCCTGGGCTAAGCATAGCAGAAATGTTAGCAATGAGCCAATTCCTGTCTTTAAAGACAGACTGTAAGTTTTATTTAATGTTAAACACTTCCTTGGCGCACCATATGTACTTACCTGTAAAACAGACCCATAGAGTAAGACAGAGTTACGAAAACTCCGTTCACTTCATGGGGCCAGTTCAATGGCGCGGCTCTTCTTCTACAAATGGGTAGAAGGACAGAAGTAGGCAGAAATGCATGGACCCAGGCAACAGCCCAGCTTTAGTATTCTTAAATCCCTTATTTTAGATTGTTTGTAGTAATCATACAACAAACACATTACAGAGACTTTAGTCGTCACTGAGTAATACTTTTAAAACATTCGTCATGTTGCACACATGCCTAAATAGCTCTTATTTGCACCGCCCTTGTTGAAAACAATGTATTCAAACTCCACTTGTCCGCCTTTCAGGCTGCATGAACAGTGCTTGGTTTCTGCCCGCTCAACGTAACTCTTCTAGTATTAGATGGCTCTGCTGTAACCCATGCCGCCATTTCTCCAAGCATAGGCATAGGCATCGAGTCGGGGGTGCTTGAGGCCTGAAGCACCCACTGACACAATGGGCGCATTCGGAAATAGCGCACTGAGCACACTGTGCAATGCAAACAAATAGACGAGTGCGCTCCCGCACTGGGGGCGGGGCGGGGGCACCCACCACCGTTCTAAGTACTTACGCGCCCGCATAGGGCCTATATCCTGTGCGTCCGTACCATAGACTGTTTCTCCATTCATGAGCATGAGCACATTCCAACCATCGTGAGTACTGCATCTGATTCATTGAAAAGGAGGACCCCCAATGTAACCGAGCCAAAGTGCTTTCTGGGCATTTTTTAATCCTCTAGCTGCAGACCGCTTACATTAAACTGTGCTTGACAACTGGTAATAGTTGCAACACATATTCCAGATCATTAATTTCCCTATAATTAGCCTCCTAAATACGTCATAATAGGACTACCAATTAAAATAATTGTTGAGATTCCTGAATGTGCAAGCATCCACCTTATAGCCAGGTAAATAATTTACTTAAACAGCAGGATCATGATATTGATTCCTCCAGCCAAAAATAAAAAATAAATATCCAGCATGGCTCTGCCCAACACTAGATGCATGATATGGTACAATTCACACTGAGATATCCCTTGGGACCCAGGTGCCATGTGGGCCTATGCAACCAGGAGCAACCTCACTGCTCCCTCAGTTGCTCTGGTCAACTCCATTTACTTCTGACTGATGCTGCATTGGACGTTTCATTCTGAACCGAGAACTGTGTTGCCATATTGGAACAGACAAGCAGCCAGGTCCGCGAAAACAAGCCACAAAAACTATCTTGAATCATTATGAAAACAATCCAACAACGTCAAATAAGTTTATCATCATATTAAACTGAGGGTGCTTCAAATGAACCGCGGGTTTAAACAACGTTCACCCGGCAAGTGACTTTAATAAAACAAGCTCAAGACGCTTATAATGTGCAGACGTGGCAACATGCTTGACAGACGCGATGCGGGCATACTCCGAGTGATCTAGTAATAGTGGCGACAGTGTTGATTCCCGTGGCAACAATGGAATGCGGAAGTGCTCGTTCTATCTCAATGTGATAGTTCCAGCCAAAGGAACAATGTTTGGAACTATACAAAGCGTGTCGCCACTCTCCTACTCTGCACTGTGGACAACTAGTCGCAGTGTATACTTTAATCCTGCTGCCTTGAATCTATATTACGTCCACATATTGACTAGTAGCCTACTACTACGCAGCCAAGACAAGAATGCGCCCCAAGCGTGACCACTGTTAAAAAAAAACGGATTATAAAACTTTGGCCTGGATTTACATGTGAAGAACGGCGGAAAGCAGAGCAGACGGCAGGTAAGCCGCTTAAGTTCCTTGACTAGTGTTGTGAGCAGGACAGGACCCGACGTGAAATACATTGGCTAACAAATGCGATCTCGGTGTGATCGAGGCACAACGATAAAATGGCAACAGAAAAGAACATTTAAGCAGCAGCTTCAACTTGATCTAGGTTATTTCCGTCGGTGAACAAAAGCAGTGCACGTTCTTCCAAACAATTAGACTGCACTGACTTACCAGGATTTGTATGAAAACCGTGAAAGCAACGTTTAGTGCATAATCGCCCAGACAGACGCCACTTGTGGCAGTGGCAAGACTGGTGGCATATAGCAGCAGTAGAATTGAGCACGCACTTGTATACAGCAGCGCACAGTATACAATAAAGCATTAGCAAGTAAGCAAGCAGAATGAGCGCAAGTTGTATGACAGCAGCACGCTGATACAGCAGCAGTGGGCAAACAAGAAGGCAGAGGAATGCAAACCTCTGGTTCAAGTAGCCGGTATGAGAGATGGGGTAAGCTGTGATTGGCTGAGTGAATCATGTGGATGATGCTGTGGTGGCCCAATTAACGGCCGGCGCGCTGACTGAGGTTCCCTGACTGAACTTGCTCTGCGCATGACGACAGGCGCAAATGCTCATTTCTTGCTATTCTACTGTATGTATTTACGGTTTCACAACAAGCATGTAGAGAGGCAGGAAACCACCACAAACGAGTGAGGAACAAAACCATGTCCCCAGCACCCAGGTTAGATCTCAGAAAGATAATAGGCTACCGCCACAATGACCTTGTGTTTTCCATCACGTATGTGACACCATCTCGTCACACGCGTCCAGTGCACCCTCGCAGGAGTGTGTGCTGCGTGGACCGTGGCTATAGTCAATGTCACATAATTTTATCATGTTTTGTTATTATCTGCTGCATTGTCTGAAGGAAGCCAAACAAAAATAAGTTTTACTCTTATGTAAATCTATCTATCGATATAACTAAAAAGGACAACCTTGAACCTTGAATCATTATGAACCCGTGTGAACCGAGTGGTGCAACTCCCCTCTCTCCTCTTCTCTCCTCTCTCTCTCTCTCTCTCTCTCTCTCTCTCTCTCTCTCTCTCTCATTAGCAAGCAACAGTGCAGCACTGTCTATCTCTTTCTGTTTCAACTGCTCATTAACCAACACATACATAGGTGAACAACACATAGGCGGACACGGACATTGCTGTTCCTTGGAGTGGTTGGTTGCACCACTCAAAAATAAAAATAAAATACAAGGAACACTGACAAATTATACTGTGGGAAATGCCCACTTTGCCCAGGTTAAAAAACTCTAATGTAAAAATGTCCCATACTGTTGGGTGGGCCGTTCATCATAATACAATTCAGGTATGAAGTTGCGGGCCGTATAAAAATTTCACCCCAGGGCCGTATTTGCGGCCGCACTTTGGACACAGCTGGTCTAAGGTCATGGTTAAAATGACATAATCAGTATTATCTCTGGAATGGAGAGACCTGTAACAAGAATGATACTTTATGAATGAGCATGGAGTGACCCTGTCTTCAATCATGGAGTGTGTCATTTTAATGCAACGTGTTGATTTCTACTTCTAATAAGAAAAGGACCTGCAAGGAATGAACTCACTTCTTTTTCTCAGCCTCTCTTCCGAAAAAGAGGAAGTTAGAGCAGTTTACTCAAGAAGAAGTTCCATGCTGAGCTTGACGTCAACTGACCGTAACCCACCCCCCCGGTCCACCTCTACCTCTCTCTCTCTCTCTCTCTCTCTCTCTCTCTCTAACCATTAGTTCACTATGAACACGAAGTAGAAGGTTTTTCGGAGCCGTTCAAGAGAAGATGAAACTACTCACCGTGGCCTGCGTTCTCCTCTGTGAGTAATAATTATTTATAGTTGAACTACTATTATTAAGATTATGAGTTTGAATTCATTACATCTGTATCTGTAAATATGTAACTTTACTCTTCTACCCGGATTTGAACCCGTTTTCTGAGTTTGTATTTGTTACCATTGAGCTAATAGAGCCTGCCAGATCAGATCCTGTGTCTATAGGAGTGACATGACATTTGACACTAAATGTATGTAGATAGAAGAGCAGGGAGACAAAATACAGCCTTGTATAAGGTATAATGTTATATTAATACATTTGGACAATGGACAAAATTACATTTAATTAATAAAAACAAAATGACATAGTGACGCAGTGTTTTTATTTTATTTAGGATCATGACCAATGTTTTCACCTCGCTCTATATTTACAATTTCAACAATATTTGTATTGACTATTAGCAATAAAAAACTAAACCGGCACAGACAGCAGTGATGATGCAACTATATACAGTACAGAGACACCACCATAAAAATAAATATACATTCTTCTCCAATACATCAAACTATGCATTAATGTGTAGCCTCAGACAGGGCTGGACTGGGACAAAAAATTGTCCCCGTCATTTTCACACGAATTTGGCCCAGACCAGCCCACCACAACCAGCGACGGAGCGGGCGGTATACTAACTGCTAACAAATAAGCCCTAATAATACCACCACTTTTACAGAACTTAAATGATACAAACCAACAGACAACTACACAACCCTTTGTTGCTCTCACAAGAATGATGCTGGTAAAAGGATGCAAGATAGAGGGTTTATTTGTCACTCATTGATACAGCTACAGTGAAATTATCATGATGGCACTGGCAGAATGGCATCAGGTGGCCCGCTGACTATTGGCCTGCCTGCCTGTCCAAAAAAATATATCATCATAACCAGGCCTGGAATTTCCTCCTTTTAGGGGCAAGGCCACATCGCCTTTAGTGCGGTCAACTTTTTGAGGGCACAAGGCCAAGTGCCAGGGCATGAAGGCCATCAATTAAAACAATGATTTTAAGTCCCCGGTCATCATTATTTTAGATTAAAGGTTAAGGATTTTATTTAAAGGCGAACATTGGTTCAGAACAGTGCTTCTTAATTAAATAATCACAGCTTTAAATAACAAAATATAAGTAGCTACTGTTGCAAAATATTGTACTGTGAGTTAATTCACAGAAAATACAGTGACAGACAGCCTACATTCATTTTTATAAAATACAGCCTTGTATAAGTTATAATGTTATATTAATACATTTGGACAATGGACAAAATTACATTTAATTAATAAAAACAAAATGACATAGTGACACAGTGTTTTTATTTTATTTAGGATCATGACCAATGTTTTCACCTCGCTCTATATTTACAATTTCAACAATATTTGTATTGACTATTAGCAATAAAAAACTAAACAGGCCAACGCAGAGACAGCAGTGAGGATGCAACTGTATACAGTACAGAGACACCATCATAAAATACATCAAACTATATGCATTAATGTGTAGCCTCAGACAGGGCTGGACTGGGACAAAAATTTGGCCCGGTTATTTTCACACAAATTTGGCCCAGACCAGCCCACCACAACCAGCGACGGAGCGGGCGGTATACTAACTGCTAACAAACAAGCCCTAATAATACCACCACTTTTACAGAACTTAAATGATACAAACCAACAGACAACTACACAATTGACCCTTTGTTGCTCTCACAAGAATGATGCTGGTAAAAGGATGCAAGATAAGAGGGTTTATTTGTCACTCACAGATACAGCTACAGTGAAATGATCATGATGGCACTGGCAGAATGGCATCAGGCCCGGACCTTTCCCGGTGGCCAGCCTATTGGCCTGCCTGCCTGTCCAAAACAATATATATCATAACTTTAGCGGCCCCCTGCGGTCGCGGCCCACAGGGAATATGCCCGGTACGTCTTATGGCCAGTCCACCGCTGGCCTCAGATGGAAGCTTGGTATTGTCATACTTTATGAAAGCATTTCAACATGTAAACACACGTACACATGCTATAAAGGGGCGTTACTCAGGACTGTATAAGTCGTGGGTTGCTGCTGCTGTCACAACCCCAGGAAGCTGCATGACGTAATCTGAAACGTTTCGTGGGGTGGCACAAGTGGAAGTGCTTTTGGAATGGCCCTCTATAGAGACTCCTCAACACGCAATTCCATAGGCAAGATCTGATAAAAATGGATATCAAATAAATGTAGATTTTTGATTGAATCAAGCAACTTAAAAACTGTCTGTGTTGAACACAAAAGCCAGGGTAGATGTTAGAATTATGTGTTTTACAGTCAAAAACCCCATTTTGTTCATTTGTTCTAATTTAATTTCAGGCAGTGGTCTGATGGTGTTTTTTTTTTGTTTTTTTTAGGGATAATTAAAATGCAGATATGTATGCAAAGTGTATTATTGTCTCATCAATTAATTTGTTTTGTATTATATGTTTTTATTTTCAGTGAGCAGCTTCTTCTCCTGTGGACTCAGTGAAGGTAAGGATACATGTATTATAATTATATTGTCTTCACTCATATAAATATCATATTTACACCTGTCACACACTTCATCCTGGATGGCTTAACCCATTTTGACCTGAGATCAGATTCTAAAAATGTCTTCTACATCCTGACAGTTTTCTGAAAAAGCTATGTTTCTATGGCAGTCGTTCTTCGATTTTTCAAAAATAGCACATCTAAAGCTCGCAGCGCGCCCTAAAGCATAACATAATGCTAACACCAAAAGGGGTTCCCGCCCAAAATGGCTTAATTCTAGGGAAAACACAGACATGTGTGTGGAGGATTCATTGACATAATGACAATTGGCCAGGTTGTAAAACATAAATAATATTGTCTACTCTAAATAAAATAAAATAAAAGTTAGGAGGTAAATAGCATTAAGTATTAAGTTGAATCAAGCCATCCTGCAAAGGATAAAACCTTTGATTCTGTGGGGAGACAAAAAAAATGAACCCTATGAAAACAGAAATATTGTGTTCATAACTCACTAGAGACAGTGATAGACACTCTACTGTACTGTGTGTAGTATGGTGGGTCTCCTCTCCCTCCTTTAAACACGCGTGCATGCGTGTTTAAAGGAGGGACAGTAGAGTACAGTAGAGTACAGTACAGTACAGTACAGTGTCTATCACTGTCTCTAGTCTAGTGAGTTATGAACACAATATTTCTGTTTTCATAGGGTTCATTTTTTTTGTCTCCCCACAGAATCAAAGGTTTTATCCTTTGCTGGATGGCTTGATTCTATAGACTTATAAATATGTTTATGGGAAAAGAATAATGGCAGATTTTTCAGTGGAACCAGAACACCACGCCCACTGCTCTATATCCTGTTCCACTATATTCCACTGCATGGTCTTAATCATAACACATTATTGATCCATGTGTTTGTGTAGAGAGACCTCCAGCTGTTCTGACCGTTCTGCCCAACCCAGCATTTACTGGAGAGACTGTTACGTTCACATGTGACATGGGAGAAGGAAAGCTCTGGTCTTATGCAATAGACAAAGATGGTGCTAGCATTAACAGATACTCTGGTCAGAATCCTTATGTATTTCAAACAAGGCCACTCAGCACAACGGACAGTGGTGAATACCAGTGTACCGGTCGTCTTACAGGGAATAACCAGGTTGTGAAAAGTGCTAAAATCACATTGACGGTATCAGGTAAGTCATATCATCACTTACTTACTGACATTATGTTCATGAACATTTACAACATTAATATGATGGTTTAACTATGGTTCTGTAGTAATGTGTGTATGTGTGTGTGTGTGTGTGTGTGTGTGTCTGTGTTTGAAAAAAAAAACACTTGTCCTATAAGTTTTTATTTATTTGTGAAATAAAACGTATTCATTTTTTCACAGCTTTGTGTCTTTGTACCACGGAATGTAATGATATGATTGGCTGAGCACGAAATGTGATGATGATGATGTAATGTATGATGATAAGAGCCTCACTTCACACGAGTGTCGTTTTCTTTCTCTGTCATAAACCACACAGCTAGACCAAAGCCTACACTGGTATCAGACAGAACCCGTGTACTGGTATCTGACAGTGTGACTCTCACCTGTACTGTGGAAGACCGTACAGCTTCATGGACCATCGACTGGTACAGAGACTCTAGTCCAGTGAAGACAGGTGGATCAACCTACACATTCAGGCCCTCCAGTGTCTCAGAGAGTGGACAATACCAGTGTGCAGGAGGGATAGGAGACCCACCATACTACACACATATCAGCAGCCGAGTTTATATCACTGTCTCTGGTGAGTTATAAACACACTATTTCACAACTACATCCCACTTTATTCCACATTGTGTTGCTGTAGATTCATAACACATTATTGATCCATGCATTTGTGTAGAGAGACCTCCAGCTGTTCTGACTGTGCAACCCAACCCAGCATTTACTGGAGAGACTGTTACGTTCACATGTGACATGGGAGAAGGAAAGCGCTGGTCTTATGCAATAGACAAAGATGGTGCTAACTTTAACAGCGACTCTGGTCAGAATCCTTATGTATTTCAAACAACGCCACTCAGCACAACGGACAGTGGTGAATACCAGTGTACCGGTCGTCTTACAGGGAATAACCTGGTTGAGAAAAGTGATAAAATCACCTTGATGGTATCAGGTAAGTCATATCATCACTTACTCACTGACATTATGTTCATGATTCTTTACAACATTAATATGATGGTTTAACTATGGTTCTGTAGTACTGTAGCCGCATATAAATATATAAGAGGTATGTTATGTGTGTGTGTGTGTGTGTGTGTGTGTGTGTGTGTGTGTGTGTGTGTGTGTGTGTGTGTGCGTGCGTGTGTATGTGTGTCTGTGTTAAAAAATAAACAAGTTGCAAAAATGCCATTCATACTCCATTATGTCCTCTTGTGAACAACAGCTCAACCAAAGGCCACTCTGACAGCTGAGCAGACAGTCATCCCAGCAGGGGGCAGTGTTGCACTGAGCTGCTCTGTGGAGGGTTCTGGATGGAACTATGAGTACCAACACTCTGACTCTACTGGACCAATCACAGTGTCAGATGCTGTTCAGAACTCTACTGGACCAATCTCAGTGTCCGAGGGAGGAGTCTACAGGTGCAGAGGAGGGAGAGGAGACCCAGTTTACTACTCTCAGTTCAGTGATGCTCTCACCTTGAACACACCTGTTGGTGAGTAATTATCTCTGCCAGACCGGTCGGAAGGCGGCCTGTGTTCATCCCTGTCCGTGTGTCCGTCTGTCTGTCTGTCTGTCTGTCTGTCTGTCCGTCTGTGAGCAGCTAGTCTTGGACACCAATGGACTGATCAGTGTCATAATTTCCTTGCACACTCCCCAGCATAGGCTATACCAAGTGGCGGCTATATACCACCAATATACTTTACGTTTTGGCCTAATAATCTTTTATTTAGTCGTATTTATGCCGATGAATTCCTTCTACACAAACATTCCTGTGTCGTCACTGCTGTAGAGTGAGGAGCCCCCACTGGGAGGACCTAAAATGCTACAAAAAGTTGATTGCAGAAATATAATGTATTATCAGTATCACCATGACATCCTGTCATCCATCATAATTGTAATTGTTTTATAGACTATACTGAATGTGTACTGTAGACCTATTTATGAAGGTATAACGTGTAACTAAAATGCTATTGTCTTTGTCGATCCCGTCTCGTCTCCTAGACCTGCAGGACTGAGTTCTCTAAATGTGGGTCTGATAGCAGGACTTGTTGTTGTGACTATACTGTCCATCCTGCTGCTCCTGCTGTGGAGAACATCTAAAGGTGAGAAACATAACAAGCTGACCCGACTGAATGGGAAACACACATCCAAGTGGAACAATGGAGTCCCAGATGCACTACAAAGTACAAAGCCTTTATTTGTGTCACTAATGACAATGAGAGACTTTAATTGAGCTGTGCATAAAATGCACCATATACTTTATTTAGCTCACTGAGTGCATTTACTTGTTGTATTTTTACTTTATTTGTTTTGAATATAATCATTATAACTATATTATAACCATATAACATTAAATTATTTTTAAAGACTCCTAATGTTGTTGAAGTGTGACTCATAAAATGTCCCTGGGACCCATCTAAAAGACCACCCCTGGGTTCCGGGACCCATTACATTGAAAACCTATTTACATCACTGCCCTGCATTAGATGGATTACCTCTAGATTGCATTCCATGGATTACATCTAGATTACAATCACTGAGCAACTCTCATGACATGATAATTAGAAGGTTTAAATACTTGTGTTATAAGGTGTTGTTTTTCATTTACAGGTCCATGTGGTGTCAGGTGAGGACTACTAAGTATTACTCTGTCTACTCATCAACATGACCGCAGTAATAGATTACATCTTCCTTTTTTCTCCATTACTGATGATAAATATGGATCTTTTAATTGCAGACCCGCTCAGTCTCAGGGAACCAATCAGAGTGCGTCTCCTGATGATGTGTACTGCCCACTGCAGCACGGTCAGTCTTTCAACCAATCATTTTCAATAAGGACACCTTTGACAACTGGTTCTACTGTACTTTGAACATTTTGGAAGTTCAGTTGTGTTTGTTTTTCCTCATTTGCACGATAGAATAGAAAACCATCACTGAAATAACCACATTAAAGCATGTTAATTTACTTCTAGGCGACAAAAGTGTCTATGGGGTGATAAACCAGCCTGATGATGACTATGAAAATGGTACAGTATAAACTTTTTTAAACATCCAATCCAAAGATTTAAATCTGAGTCAATTCATTGTCAGGTTCAGATTAAATGGATTCATTAGAACAATGTTTTCCGGGCCCGGGTGGCTGGCGTAGCTGTCTGGGCACCTTGGCTGTTAATCCAGTCTGGCAGTGTGCCGCGGGTTCGACTCCCGATAACACGCAGTAAAGGCCATCGGCCTTTACTGCGTGTTACCCCCCCATCTCTCTCCCCATTTCCTGTCAGCCTACTTTCATCTATCGCTCTATCAATAAAAAGGCGAATAGCCAAAACATTATAATCTTAAAAAAAAAGAAAAAACATGAAGAAGAAAGTGACTTTAATGAATTCATGTTATAACGTATATTGTTTATAATCCACAGATCCAGCTCATGTCAGGTATGTACAGTATTGATACTGTATATTCATCATCATGACAGCAGTGGAATACATCTTGGTTTATTCTTCATCACTGATACATATTTATATTTTAATTACAGAGTCATTGAGTCTCAGATAAACCAACCTGATGATGATTATGAAAATGGTACAGTATGCACTTTTTTAAACGTCCAATCCAATGATTTAAATCTGGTTTCATTTGGTGTCATTGTGGAACATTCATGTTAGGAGAGTCAGTAGGAATTCATTTTCAGGTTCAGATTAATTGGATTTGTTAGAAATGTGTTTTGTGCCTGTGATTTATATAAATGTTATGCTATGAGCTTGTAGATCTGCTATTTTTATAGCCAAAGTTTGAAATGAAATGATAATGAAGTGACCCAGATTTGTATTTGGTTCAGATATTTATGTTATAATGTATATTGTTTTTAATCCACAGATCCAGCTTATGTCAGGTAGGTACAGTATTGATCTCTGTATATTCATCATCATGACAGCAGTGGATTACATCTTGGTTTATCATCATCACTGATACATATTTATATTTTAATTAACAGAGTCATTGAGTCTCAGGGAACCAATCAGGCCTCAGCTACAGGCGACCAGGCGACCAATCAAGGAGGAGATCCAGATGATGACCTGTACGATGACCTGTACGGTCAGTACGGTCACTCTTTGAACCAATCATGTTCATCAACCCATTAACCCATTAAGACCTGAGTCCGTTTCTACAAAATGCATTCTAAACCAGTAGTTATTTGTGTCAAGGACCCCCCAAAATGATATGTATTTGGCCACGGACCGCCCTATCTGAAAATGTCTTGTTCCAGGGACCATTATTGAAATAACAATTATAAGCATCACATTAAGTCTAATTTTGTTTCCCTTCAGGTGACACAAGTGTCTATGAAGTCAACCACCCTCATGATGACCAAGAGAATGGTATAAAGTATATATTATACACGTCTATATTTTATAGATTCAATCACCTGATTTTAACTCAGCAGACTGTACTCTCATTCCATACTGTTTGTACAAACATTACAACACTGATTAGTAGCATCAGAGTCCAGAACCAATCACATTTGAGCTATAATAATGCTGTGAACGCAGCATACAATTTACTTTTTACAATTTAGGCATTTAGCAGACGCTCTTAATCCAGAGCGATATACATTAAGCAAGAACAAAACATGGTAATACATCAAATAAGTGTTTGTTGTGTGAATTTCCACTCCAGTGAGCGATATGTGAATATATGTTGTTCACGTTCCTTTTAGAGAAACACAGACTGTGTTTTATATACTGCATGTTTAATGACACAGTGTTACTGTAACTCTGTTTCATTTCCTCAGATACAGCCGTGTAGGAAAACCAAAGCCAACACCACACGTGGATAAAGACACATGGATCTGCACCAAGGTTTACGTTAGCCGATATACATCCACCATTGACCCAGAACATTTTTTATTGACCGTTAAATAGTTTAACATTATTGCTGGCCACCGTGGCCGACTGAAAAATGCTATATTATCATCAGGCTATTATCATTATCATTTGGATAATGTAACACAACATTGCAATACATACATTTACAACCACTAACATTATATTTAAAGTTTAATACGAGCCTGCTGCCTAGTTGCTCTGCAGTTATCTGATCAGCCTATTCATTACATGACGGTGTCGCACGTCGAAAATACCCGACCTGTACAAGCTCACAGCGCGTCTAGCTATAGTAGGTTGGATATTTTTGATGTGCAACACTGTCGTGCGACGAAGCATAGGTCAGCTTCACACAGCTGCATCTGAGCATCTCTGGGTAAAAGTCTTCTCGGTTCACTCTGGCGTTTGTATGATAAATCTATAGAGTGAGCAGCTGTACACAAGATGTAACAATATGATAAATCTATAGAAGAAAAAGAGTTGTTGCTGATATGAAATGTATGGTGTATTGTATGTCATGATGAATTGAGTATAATGCACCACAATGGAAACAAGTCAGCAGAGGATATTTTAGCATAGTTGTGTTACTGTACTGCCTTCAAAATGTTAATGAAGTATAATGTTGAATGTTTTTATTACATTGTTTACTGGATTCATACAGATGTATTTTATTCAAATATTTTAACATCATTAGTCTCTATTTTATTTTATTTTTTTAAATACTAAAAATCGGTGACAAGCTCACAGTGGGATCACATATATCTACACATCTTAAGCTTGTCGGTCAGCTGTTTTAGAAATTAGTTGTATGAAGAAATAGAGATTAGGAGGTTGATGAGATTTTTATGTCAAATAATGACATTTTTTCGTTACTGTTTGTCATTACTTACTCAAATAAGTGTTTATATTTGTATTTGTTTTCAAGTTTAAAGTAGTATGTGAAGAAATTGAAATACATTTTTACATTTTAGAATTAACGTTGCTTCAGTTTGTTAAAAAATATAATTATTGTATGAATGAAAGTAGATTCATCAGTTGTGTCCTTGTGTAGCTTGCATTTTAATTAAAACTAGTTTCTTGTATAAACTCCTCCCACTTCTATCATTATTATTGTTGTTTTTTAACAGTCTCTCCAATACACTGCATGTAGTAATATTATAAGTTTTAACTTATAATAACTTATTATAGTAAGTAATTATAGTAACTTATTATCATGTATTACAGTATTACAGTCTCTACATTCAGTGGTTCTCTAAATATTTGTCATTTTAAGGACCTCCAGTTTGATAAAAAAAAACTAAATATACAGTATCTCTGGGATCTCAATCTACTGTACACTGTCACGGTGTGTACACATGTAACCAAATGGACCCATAAGAGACCATTTGGTTCCATTTGTACATTCAGCTGACGTAAGGGTCCATTTGGATCCCAACATTTTTGTAACCCATCCATTTTTCATCCAGTCCCAATTGCCTAATCTGTAATCCTGGGCACTATTCCCTCTCCCAACCTGGGGAGAGCCCCAAATTGAGTGCATGCTTCCTTCAGTGCATGAGGAGTGAGCAGGCCGCTTCTTGTCACCTGATAGTGGAGGAGTTTACCCGTCAGGAGGTAGCTGGACGGAACACGTTATTCCAACCAGTTCCTCTTCCTTCCATCAGGCGCTGGTCAGGGGGAGGTAGTTTAGAAACCAGGATTACTGCATGTTTTTTTACCTATAGGGGACACGGGGAGAACATGTTATGGTACCTACCCTAGGCCTAGGGGACACGGGAGAACTAGGGGACACGGGGAGAACATGTGAGGGTACCTATACCCTAGGGGACACGAGGAGAACATGTGAGGGTACATACAGTATACCCTCGGGGACACGGGGAGAACATGCAAACTCCACACATAAAGGCCCTTCACCAACCCCACCTAGGGTATATGGGCACTGATGACATGGAGGAGAGAACACGCCCCCAGCACCCACATTGTCCCCGGTGGGAATCTGACAGAGGACCTTCTAGCTGTGAGGCGACATCGCTACCGACTGCACCACTGTAGTGTAAATACAACATTCATTTAACACTGCTTTATTTTAACAACTGATCCATGGTTTATATGGACCATCGGCGCAATATATATATAGATCTTAACTGACCCCTGGAGGGGAATTCACGTAATGACATCAGTAACAAAGTGTAAAATGTGTGTGTGTTAGGCAAAGGGTTCTCACACATTTTTGGCCCAGGTCACCAATGTAAATAACATTTCATCCACGGCACCCCTGAATGATATTATTAGGCCTTTATAGCAGGGGTTCTAAACCTTAACAGCAGAGAAAATATATCATAAATGAATACTGAAACCAGATATAATCATTAAGGAAAGTTTATACATGCACCACGTACGTAAGTATGTAAACTCTTATTTTCCATTTTCCAGCCATTCAGTTGCAAAAAATAATAATAATGTGGCGACCCCCAGAGGGGTCGCGACCCACGGGTTGAGAACCCCTGCTTTATAGCACATAATAATAATGTCATATTAACGGTATACTTAAATATGTAAATCTTTCAATAATGTGTGATGAGGAAAACTTAGAATATCTGTTTCCATTAGGATGAATTGAAATTTACTTACTACTTAAACCCAAGCATCTCCATTCCATCAAAAATAGCAGCTCTACAAGCTCACAACGCACCACGTCTGTGGCTCAAGAGGTAGAGCAGGTCGTCCAATGATCCATGGGTCGGCTGTTCGAATCCCGGCTCCTCCTGTCTACATGTCAAAGTGTCCTTGGGCAAGGCACTGAACCCCAAATTGCTCCCGATGTACTGGTTCGTACCTTGCATGGCTTCCGCCGCAATCGGTGTATGAATGTGTGTGTGAATGTAATGCACAATCTATGTAGAGCGCCTTGGATAAAGGCGCTATATATAAATGCATCATTTACCATTTACAACGTGATCGCTGCGTGTCTGTTGTCCTGCAACAAGACAGCAATGGGTCTGAGTTGTGTGCAGCCATCTGGTGAAAAGGGCCAGTCGCCTCCAGCAGCGTAGCGAGAGGTCAGTATAGGCCCCAATGCAGGCTTTGACCTTTGGTCTATAAACAGCGGTGTACTGTACAGTAGTTGTGAACGTACTTGCCACGATTGTGAACAGAGCAGCAGCGGCTGCAGCTCAGCGCAGTCGAGGGGAGCCCACTGCACCCTCACCTCTTCTAACTTCCTCTACATTATTATACGTGTGAATTCCGTTTGTGTCCGAGCATAGGCACGGTAACGCCCCGCCTGTGATTGGCCTATACCGACACTGCCCGTCTTGACTTTCCTGTCCGAGGTGGATGCTGGATAGTCTGATGCGAGGTTACTCCGTGGTGGGAAATAAATAATACAAGTAGTATGGTATGATACAAGAGAACGCTAACTTATTATTTATTTTTTTTGCAGAAGAGACAAACTAATTTAGTTTATACCGTTTGCTTTGATGGAATAATTGATTGAACATGCACGCCATAATATGATTTCATTTGGGTGTGTTCTATGATAAAGTTTTTGTGTTGATTATCGTGTAATGTGTAAACTTGAAACATTATTGTAGCCTACTATAAAAAGGTCTATTTTCCCTTCATCCTTATCCTTTTTAGTGTAATAGTATTAGTGTACTATAATAATTAGATTAATACACGATAATCAACACTAACACTTTATTTAGAATACACCCAAATCAAATGGTAGTACAACATACAGTACGTGTTCAATCAATTGTTCAATCAAAGCAAACGGCATAAACAATATAAGTTTGCCTCTTCTACACAAATAAAACAAGTTAAGTTACAAGGCTGCACAGACTTGTAGCCTATTATTTATTTCTCAATCTCACCATGGAGTAACCTCGCGTCTCGGAGGACAGTCAAGACGGGCAGTGTCAGTAGACCAATCACAGGCAGGCGGGGCGTTACCATGCCTCAGCCATGCCTATAGCTCGGACACAAACGAGATTCACACTAAGGCCCGACTCACACCTTTCGATCTAGCATAGGCTACAACATTGATGCATGCTAGATGTATACAAAGGGTGTGATACATCTTGCCCCAATGCATTTCCAATGGAAGTCACATGGTTTGACACAACATTTGTGTTGTACGGCTTTCGGCTGTGTTTAGACTGCCCCCCCCCCCCCTCATACAACACAAATGTTGTGTCAAACCATGTGACTCCCATTGGAAATGCATTGCGAGCTTGCATCAGCTATACATCTACATCGGGGTATCACTAACGGGCAACGGTTAAAGGATCTCTTAAAGGGACCTCTTAAAGCCAAGACTGGTGATTGGTTTAATTTGGTTGAATTATTCTAACGCCCAAACCACACCTATGCATAATATAACGGGTAACGGAGGTGTTTAAGGGATTTAGACAGGTAACCAAAATACGAACTTTAGTAGGGGAACACCCTTTCCCCACTCCTAAAACCCCAAATAGTGGCTTTAGAAAGATGAGACAAAAATGGAGCGCTTAGCCTACAATACACCAGAGCTGTTACACATGTGTGCTAGTAGAAGTCACCACCAGGCTCCGCCAAACATTGGTCAACTCAACTGTCATTGCATCTCTGTATGTATTTATAATTGTATTTTACCGACAGCACGGGTGGGAGGCCGTGGGCCCTGAATGCCTCTGGTCACAAACGCAATTATGTTGTCTGCGTCATGGTAGTTAGGCCTCCCCCCCTCGGTCTCCTCTGAGACACAGAGGCCCCTTTTCCACCGGGGTTAAACCGGTTGCATTCCGTGAAAGCACCACGGTTCCAAGAATCTAGAACGGAACCAGATCTATATCGACCTCACTCTGACCGTCACTCGGTCAGAACAACGAATGATGCCCTCATCTTCCTCTTTTCGAGATCAAATATCAAAATAGTCATGCCCACATGACCCGTAGGAGGCGGTCTCACCGTATAAGTTACGACCGGTGCGGCCGGCTCCGCCTCTTTGCCTCTCTCGCCTCATGAGATCGGGAAGGTAGGTATAATGGTATTATATCTTTGAGATTCTATACTGTTAAGGCTGACTGCTTAGTGCTTGGTTCGCTAGTAGTCTTTGTGTTTTCCACACTCACTGCTTGGAAACCCGTACACTTCGGTGCAGGCGCCTGGCGTCCCTGTGGGTTGCGGTGTTGTGACTTTATAGCCTACTCCTACTGTGTTTTGTTTGCTAATGCTAAACTGTAAACACGTTGTTGTATACTTGCTTTTTTTTGCCTACGGGGCGGTGCCCTTCAGCTAGGCTACCTTAAGAGTTCCGTTGTTATGGGGCACGGTGGCACAGTTGCTAGTGCTGTCGCCTCACAGCTAGAAGGTCCTGGGTTTGATTCCCGATCGGGGCACTGTGGGTGCTGGCGGCGTGTTTCCTCCTCCGCGTCATCAGTGCCCATACCCGAAGGCGGGGGTTGGCGAAAGGGCCTTTCTGTGTGGAGTTTGCATGTTCTCCCCGTGTCCCCTAGGGTAGGTACCCTCACAAAAACATGCAGTAATCCTGGTCTCTAAACTGCCTCCCCCTGGCCAGCCGGGGCGCCTGCTGGAGGGGAAAGGAACTGGTTGGAATAACGTGTTCCTTTCACGCGCTACGTCCAACCAGGGAAACTCCCCCCTGTCAGGCGTAAAGGAGCAACTTGGACACTCAAGCATGAAGGAAGCATGAGTTAAGTCCGTTGCTCTCCCCAGGTTGGCGGAGGGTGTGTAGAGCCCAGGATCACAGTAGATGATTGACACAGGGGTGAAAAATGGGTTACAAAATCGTGGGATGAAAAATATATTAAAAAAAAAAGAGTTCCGTTGTTGCGGAACGGCCGTGATACGGCGACTTATTTTTGTTTGTTGTACCTGTTGCTGCGCTGTTCGCAGCTACGGGGGTTACCTGTGTAACCCTAGTACCTAAGTTGGTGGCATTCAGGTCAAGTTCACATGCGATGTGGACTGTAGACATTAGTTGATTCTAGCAGAGTCACTAAGTGATTTATTTAACTTGTCCTCCCTTCATACTGAGGGCAGGGCCGGCCGTCGAACGTCTCGCCCGGCTTTGCTTGGACAGCTGGGTAGAGCGTACATCAGACCCCTGGGTACTGGAGACAGTCGCCAGAGGCTACAAACTCCAATTTCGACGGCGTCCCCCCCCCTTCTCAAGGGTCCGTATGACTCTGGTCAGGGACCCTATCCAAGCATGCGCGCTGGCGGAGGAAGTTTCCACCCTGCTGCAGAAAGGCGCAATTACAAAGGTGAGTTCAACCGATCAGAAAGCAGGTTTTTACTCGACATATTTTCTGGTGCCAAAAAAGGACGGCGGGTATCGGCCCGTCCTCGATCTCAGGTGGCTAAACCGGTACATGAAGGTCCTACCTTTCAAGATGTTACAGACAAAACACATACGTCAGTCTATTGGCCAGGGAGAGTGGTTCGCCACTCTCGACCTGAAAGACGCGTACTTCCATGTTCGCATTTGGCCGGGTCACAGGCCCTTTCTCCGCTTTGCCTTCCAGGGGCAGGCCTACCAGTTCAGAGTGCTCCCATTCGGGCTGTCATTGTCTCCGAGGGTGTTCACAAGGGTAGTGGCGGCCGCTCTGTACCCTCTTCAACTTACAGGCATGAAGATCCTACCTTACCTCGACGACTGGCTGATCGTAGCTCCGTCTCAAAACCAGGTTGCAGCAGACACAGAGCAGGTGTTGTCTCATGTCCGGTCCTTGGGTTTCCGAGTGAACTTAAAGAAAAGCAACCTCCGAACCAGGCAACAGACAGGGTTTCTCGGCCTGTGTCTCGATTCAGTGACCATGGTGGTCTCTCTGTCCCCGGAGAGGGTCCTACGGATCCAAACACTCCTACACCACTTCCGGCTCGGCACGCGTGTCGAGATGGTCCGGGTCCAGCGGCTGTTGGGGATGATCGCATCCGCCACAGCAGTCGTCCCACTCGGCCTGCTCAGGGCCAGACCGCTCCAGAGGTGGCTGAATTAGTTCGGCCTCGATCCCAAGCGGGACCGGCACGTAAAGCTGGTGGTGACAAGGCCTTGCCTTCACGCCCTACGGCCATGGAAGGACGGCGCAATGCTGACACGGGGGGTCCCGCTTCGGGACCTTCCGTTCAGGAGGACTGTGGTGACGACAGATGCCTCCCAGACCGGCTGGGGAGCCGTATGGGAGGGCAGGACAGCGAGGGGTCAGTGGGCGTTTCCCTGGACGTCCGAACACATCAATGTGTTGGAGCTGAGGGCTGTTCATCTCGGCCTCAGGGCCCTCCTCCCCTTTATCCGCGACAAGCATGTCCTGGTGAGATCAGACAACACTTCAGCGGTCTATCATATAAATCACCAGGGGGGCACGAAGTCACTTCGTTGCCTACAGGTGGCTCAGGATC
Source organism: Protomyctophum bolini (assembly GCF_963924005.1). Taxonomy (NCBI): domain Eukaryota; kingdom Metazoa; phylum Chordata; class Actinopteri; order Myctophiformes; family Myctophidae; genus Protomyctophum; species Protomyctophum bolini. Next base: position 3,600,872 of record NC_137880.1, on the reverse strand, counting down.
TGTTGTGGTGGGCCGCGCCTCGCTTGGCCTCCCTCAGGGCAATCTATGTGCCGGGAGTGGCGAACACTGCAGCAGACCTTCTCTCCAGGTCTGGCCCCCTCTCCGGCGAGTGGAGACTTCACCCACACGTGGTCTCGCAGATATGGACCCGCTTCGGCCGGGCCCGAGCGGACCTGTTCGCCTCTCGAGAGAATGCTCACTGCGAGCAATGGTTCTCCCTGACGGGTCAGGGGGGCCCCTTGGGCCTGGATGCGCTGTCAGGAGAGTGGCCGGACGGCTTGTTGTACGCTTTCCCTCCACTCCCCCTGATTCCTCAGGTATTGCATCGGGTGAGGCGGGGTTGCTACAGAATCCTGTTGATTGCACCCCAATGGCCAGGGAGACATTGGTTTCCAGACCTCCTTCAGCTGGTTCAGGGGTCTCCATGGCCGCTGCCGGCCAGAGCGGACCTCTTGTCCCAGGCAGAGGGTCAGATTTGGCACCCCAAGCCGAGGACTCTGCAGCTCTGGGCCTGGCCTCTTCTGAGCCCCTCCCTCAGGGGCTAGATGAGGCCGTCCTTGACACAATGCGTAATGCCAGGGCGCCATCCACCCGTGCCTGTTACGACCACAAGTGGAAGTGCTTCTCGGCCTGGTGTGCTGCCCAGCAGGCGAATCCTGTCACCTGCAACGTATCCCTAGTTTTACGTTTTCTCCAGTCCCTCTTGGATGCTGGCAGAGCAGCCAGCACCATCAGGGTGTATTCCGCCGTTATTTCTCTCCGGTATGAGGAGGTTGATGGGCTACCAGTTGGTAGGCATATTTTTGTCACTCAGTTCATGGCCGGTGTCAAGCGGCTACCCCCCGGACGGACCCTGAGGGCCCCTGCTTGGGATCTCCCTCTGGTACTGCGGTCCTTGATGGGAGCCCCGTATGAGCCGATGGATCAGTCCGATCTGAAATCCCTCTCTCGTAAGACGGCACTTCTTTTGGCGCTTTCCTCTGCCAGACGCGTTGGTGAGGTCAGTCAGTCAGGACTGCATGAGGTGGAAACCTGATGGCACAGGGGTGTCACTGTGGCCTAACCCGGCATTTCTGCCCAAGGTAATTACGCTGCAGACGGTGAACCGAGTGCTGGAAATTACAGCATTGCGTTCTGCTCTGGGCCCCCAGGAAACTGTGGAGGGCCTGTCTACATTGTGTCCAGTCCGAGCACTTCGTGCTTATGTGGATCGCACACAGGCCATACGAGGCACAGGCACGCAGCTGTTTGTCTGCTATGGGGGCAGGAGGTTGGGACTTCCCTTGTCCAAGCAACGGTTGTCGCATTGGCTTGTGGACACAATCTCGGCGGCCTATGTCGACCTAGGCCAGCCGGTCCCTGAGAATGTGGTGGCCCACTCCACAAGGGGGGTGGCCACTTCTTGGGCTGCACTGAAAGGAGTGTCCATGGAGGACATTTGTGCAGCGGCTTCATGGACTGTGCCTTGCACATTTGCAAGGTTTTACAGACTGAACGTGGAATCCCAGCTATCGCTGGGGTCCACCGTGCTGCTTGCAGCTGCCCAGCGAGATGGTGATGGGGCTGAGTACCTCGTTCCTCGCGACCCGGTTGGTATAAGTCATCCGTTGTTCTGACCGAGTGACGGTCAGAGTGAGGTCGATATAGATCGTAAGTTATGTCTATAACTATGGATCTATGAGACCGAACGATGACCGTCACTCTCTCCTGTCGCTCGGAACGCTATGAGGCGTTTGAGGCTGGAGGCGGAGCCGGCCGCACCGGTCGTAACTTATACGGTGAGACCGCCTCCTACGGGTCATGTGGGCATGACTATTTTGATATTTGATCTCGAAAAGAGGAAGATGAGGGCATCATTCGTTGTTCTGACCGAGTGACGGTCATCGTTCGGTCTCATAGATCCATAGTTATAGACATAACTTACGTTCTAGAACCACAGTTCTTTAGGTGGAAAAGAGACCAGAGTGAGTAGACATAAATGGTGTCATCTTATAATGAGTATTCGTGAGAATCTACTGCATGAGGCTCACAGAGGCAGGAAACCACCTAAAAAATAGGTCATATACTGATATAACACCCACATCCCCTTTAATTGTCTACTGCTATACAGTAGCTCACACATTGTGCACTGTCTTTCAGGTGACTCTGGCCGTGTTACGGTAAGTACTTTATACATGTAATTTCATTACTCTATTAAGTTGCTTGCTTATATATTTCATATCTCTGCTGTCGGGAAGAAACCACCTAACGAAATGATATTTTTTTTCTTTTCAGGAAATCCTTATCCTTATAATAATTCAGCGAATCTCTGAATGTCTGAATGAATTAAAGGGGGAGTGTCAAAGCCCGAGATTAACATTGCTGATAAGGTACATCACGTGGTCTGAATGAAAACAGTTTCAAACGACACGTGACTATATCTCAGGCTCTGACGTGACCTAGCATCTAGCCGAGCTGAGTGGCTAGCGCAGTAAAGGCTAGTGGTTTTGAGGTGGCCTTTTGCGTCATACTAGGTGAAAGTGTAATAAAAAAAATTATTTTATTGCTCGAAAAGCTTCCTTACAATGACATTGAGTTGACGTGTAGGTCTTAGGGTAAGCTGTTGCATAATCGCTATTTCGCACTCGGAGTTCCATGCTGCGGCAGAGAGCTGGGATGCAGCCCTGCTCACGTCCGTTTGTCCCCTCTCACCGCCGGGGCACAGCCTAGTGCGCACACGGTATAGCCTCTGGTAGTCATGCAGGCTGCTCTCAGCCGGTCGGACTCTAAATGTGTGAAAATAAAATGTATATAACGTACTCAAATGTGTTAGTTTTACCAATATTGTTTGTTCATGTGAAATGTTTGTTTATGCATAATGAATTGATGAGAAGGCACATCAAAACGGGGAAATTGCCGTACTCTTTGAGTGTGTGTAAACGTATGTTTTCTCATGCCAATAAAGCCCTTTGAATTGAATTGAATTGAATTGAGTGTGACTCTGTACCAAATAATAAATTGCCTCAACTGATCGTCTGACCTGTCCTAGATTATAAGCCATGAAAATATTCTGCATTCTTTCCCATTCTGCAGCAAGGGGCGATATAATGCTGTGATTCATTCCACTTTACTGACCGTTTCATTGCCTATATGTCCGATTGTCCGTCATGAGTGACTATACTCGTCGCCATAATATAAGAAAATGTGTGCTGTAACTGCAGACCCGAATAGTTCTGATGATCCTCATGGGGGCTATCCGCAGCCCCGCCTCCCCCCCCCCCAGCGGTGAAAAAAAAGAAGTTGATGTTTTCTCGCGTTTACGCTGATATAATGACGTGAAGCTAGCGGAAAGGCATTTACGTGGATTTCATGTGTCCCGACCTAGAATGCCTGTGATCATTTAATTATACTTCGTACTAGTCTATATATATGATATATAAATGCCGAGTGCACTTGCATGCCTATGCATGCATTCTAGAGGCAAGTCCCATAAGGAAACTGCCCCTGCAAGCGACACCTTTTTATTTATTTATTAGGATATTTCTATAGCATGCGCGATTGCGCTGCTCACTTGACAGCCTTCTCTAGGCTACTCGCAGTGCAACGCGTTGTGAGCTTGTAGATCGGCTCCCGTGGACTCGCGGTGCATGTTAAAAAACAAACTCACAATTATAATAAGAACATAGGCCTACACTTATCTGCATTCTGCACTGTACGAATCCAACGTTGTTTAGTGTTGTTTAGTGAGTCAGTTCTCTGACTGTCGGTGTGTGTGTGTGTGTGTGTGTGTGTGTATGGAGGGGTATAATATTTGATATACATAAAATGATCACCCATACAAGTTGATCATTATAGCCTAAATAACGCTATGTCAAGTTTCATCATACTTCTGGTGGCTATTTGGAGAGCTCCAAGTTGTGCACGGAGAGAGAGAGAGACCGCCCCCCCAATGGCCCCATATCGGTGTGTGTGTGAGAGAGAGAGAGAGAGAGAGAGAGAGTGTGTGTGTGTGTGTGTGTGTGTGTGTGTGTGTGTGTGTGTGTGTGTGTGTGTGTGTGTGAGAGAGAGAGACAGAGAGAGAGAGAGAGAGAGGGGCGGACACAGGTTAGGCCGGCCGCTAGAGTAGTCACAGGCAGTGATAACGTTACGTGAAGCTCCAGGGCTCCGTGAGCCCTGTTCAGCACTTAGCCGGCTGAGGGCGTGTCAGCGGGGGGAGACAGATAAGACAAGATAGGTACGATGGAACCCGTCACGCGAAATTGCGATTATGCAACAGTTCACCCTAAAACTTACACGTCAACTCAATATCATTCTAACGAGATTTTCGAGCAAAAAAATTAATTTTTCCACCAAACTTTTACCCAGCTATGAAGCTAAAAGTGACCTCAAAACCACTAGCATGAGTTGATAGCCACCAGGAACGCTAACTCGCAGAGCCCAGAGCCGCTCTGACATTTAGACCAGATACAAGATCAATTTCATTGGTCAAATTGAGCTGGCCCGACTTTACGTCACAATCTAGATGCTAGCGTTAATAGCCTTAATAACTTCCCGAGGGGCGTGTCAGTCCCGCTTTAATGTCACTGACAACGCTTTATCTCAACATTGGCTGCACCAATCACTCCCACTTTTCACACAGGCATGGACCATAATTATATGGAGGTCTTAACGGAGCCCTTTTTCCGATTTGACACATTAATGATTTCTAATGAATTTATTAGTGGATTAAAAAATGCAAAAATGGGTATTGTACTGTCAATATCACATGAATATGAATGCAAAGTAGCGGTCCATGTGTGGACAGGCTACCTGTTGCCGTTGTGCATGGTGAGATGTGTGCAAACCGTGTAGTTTATCAGGAGAAGAATACCAAAGGATGCAACATTAATTTATTAGTGAATTAACCTCGCACCCTCACACCCTCACACACCTGCATCACAGGCCACCGTTCTCACCGTTACCCCACTGGCATGCTTCCTCTAGCTAGCGCTGCAACACAACAAATTGTGCCCTATACAATTTGGCGCCGCTGACTTTGTGTGTGCGTGTTGCATCCTTTGGTAGTCTTCTCCTGATAAACTACACGGTTTGCACACATCTCACCATGCACCACGGCGACAGGTAGCCTGTCCACACATGGACCGCTACTTTGCATTCATATTCATGTCATATTTACAGTACTACGGCCTTCACAGTGTGTGTGTGTGTGTGTGTGTGTGTGTGTGTGTGGTGTGTGTGTGTGTGTGTGCGCGTGCGCGGAGAGGGACGCTAAAACTGTCAACACTTCTACTAAAGAAAGAGGCAGCGATGGCGCCATAAATCCATATCCATACATTCGTGGACATAAATTGCGCAAAAAACTTCTAAACCGCAGCAGATTACAGCATTCTCCTAGCTGTTGCTAAGCTACATTAGCATAGGAACGGAACCAAAACAGTGTTGGGCAATCACCAGGGTTGCCACATTGACTGAGAGGGAAACAAGCAACCAGGTCTATGAAAATGTTAACAGGCCAGAATAAGTCAGAAAATAAATCTACAATAAGCAACAATATAGCTGACTGTCAAACATCATTGTCCAATGTTGTTTCAGAGCAGTGGTTCTCAAACATTTTCATGTCATGGACCACTAATATTCTATATATATATATATATATATATATATATATATATATATATATATATATATATATATATATATATTTACTATATATATATTTGCTGTTCATATATTCAGAACGGGTAAGGACTAGTGAAGAAAACCTTATATTTTGAAGACAAAGCAATACTGCCTCATCAAAGTTAGTGTTGTGACCTTATTGTCAATTACTTCCATGAGAGGGGGAGCGGTGGTGGAGTTAGTTGCTGTAGCAGACAGTTTGAGGGTCCAATGGAGTTAAGAGGTTTTGTCCGAAGAACTTTTTACTATACTTTTCATTGGTACAATATTTTCGAAACAACACACAGACGTAAAGGGTGTTCAATAGCACTGATTTATGGAGAAAAAGAAAATCTAAAAACTCAAAAACTGAGTTAGGAGGTTTCCTCCTGACAGCAATGATATGTAAGATATGACTTCTACATTAAAACACTACCTCTACTACATAGACTATATACAAATCACTGCTGAAATATGTTGTAATTACAGTATCTTGATCATCAACTGAATTATACTTTCCACAATTGCATATTTTATGTGTTATTTATTTACTCTATATGTATTCAGGGTTGGAATCCTGAGCAAGTAGTCTACAGACAAGACACATGTCATGTTCATTCAGCGTTTTTTACTTTATTTAGAGGAGCCAAAGGCAATTTAGGTCAATGTATTCCTCCCACTACTTGATGTTGTACACTGGGGCACCACTTTCTTTGGTGTTTCATCCAGGTGGGCGTGGTTAAATATTAATGCCTAAACCTAATCTTAACCTCACAAACACTATGCCTAGGACAGTGGTGTCTGGTGGAAGGCCAATTGCGGCCGGTGTCGATCAATGGGCTTAATGTCCTCAAAGTCACGTTTAATGTTCACAGCACACCTGACAAAAGACCATTGATATTTGATATTGTTGAAATTTGTATGTGACTTTAATATGAAAAAAAAAAGTTTGGACACTATAATACATAATTATGAACCATGGGGACCACAACCCTGACTAAGAATTCAATCAACACATGGGGACCACTGTTGTGTTGGGTGGGGGGATATGGGCCTGATGTGGGGGGGGGGAAAGCTTAATGACATATTGTCTGTTAAGGGCTTCATTTGATTGTTCATTTAAAGTGAATTAAATCACGCCCTTAACAGTCATTAACTGATGCTATAGTGGTCCGGAGCTGAAAAACAATTCAGAACCACTGATCTATTCCATTCATGGATGCTCCTCTGTCCTCTTAACCTTCCATATTAAACTAATACTGTACATAGCAGACACATGCGATTGCATTATTATGGGCACATTTCCTCATAATGGTCACAACCAGTCTGGTACACTTTCCCTTGAAATTCTAATTATTTTCTGTGGAAGATACGAGTACACGATGCGAGACACGGCCAAAGCATTTCCGGGGGTCCCCAGCCAATAACTTTGAGAACCCCTGCCATAGGGAACCACTGCTGGTCATCAAATTATTGGCAAATACCAAAACAAAAAAGTATCCCTTTATTGATTAGAAATACCCCAAAAAGTATCCCCTTAACCTCAGGGCTTTGCATCAACAACACCGGTTGTAAACTATACTGGCTCTCCACCAGGAGGACTTCACACGACAAGTTTAGTTTTTACTTCTAATTAAATATCACATGTTAAATTAAATAGCTTTGGACTTAATAAATATATTAAATATCTTCTAATTAAATATTACATGTTAAATTAAATATCTTTGGACTTGACTGGACTGAGATCACTTCTTTATCTCAGGCTCTCTTCCGAAAAAGTAAGAAACAGTTTACTAAATAAGAATTTATAAAAACAGCTCATGGCATGACGTGAAGTCTCTCTCTCTCTCTCTCTCTCTCTCTCTCTCTCTCTCTCTCTCTCTCTCTCTCTCTCTCTCTCTCTCTCTCTCTCTCTCTCTCTCTCTCAGTGTAGGCTACTATGAACAGGAAGAATAAGGTTATCCAGAGCTGTCCATCACAGCAGAAAATGGAGCCTAATCTGCCCTGCGTTCTCCTCTGTGAGTATATTATTAATAGTGGCTCAATTTATATCACCATCGTCTGACCATGGGGAACAACAGAGGCCTTGACTGTGATCAATATTAAGCCCATATATGGGAATGCCAATATATGATCATATTATTGTGACAGTCTCATGACAACCACTGTGGTTGCCGCAAAGGTCACAGTTAACTATGGACTCATGCATTTCCCGTCAGTAGGTCAGTCAGTGTATCACTCAAAATCCCTATATATGGTGTCCAGGTCTCAGTGCCCAGGTCTCGCGACCTCGCCCGCCCTTTAGGGCGAGGTCGCTTCTCGATCGCCACCAGGCGTCTTATTGGTTCTTAATCTGTTCTTATTGAACTTGAGTCAACTATCTCTGTTGGTGTTGTATTAATTAAGGATAATTAAACTGCAGATATTTATGCTTAGCTTGTCTCATCAAATCTCATCCAACGCGTTTCAGTGGTGAGCAACTTCCTCTCCTGTGCACTCAGTCAAGGTGAGGATTCATTTATTATATATTGTCTTTATTCACTTCATCCTCTCAATTACAACACTCATATGAACCCTTTAATATTATTATTATTATATTATTTACCTGCATAATACCTGCTGCATACTTAGGTACGTTATCTGAAATATACCTGAGGTATGCCTCACCCACAAAGGTCTTTCACGCAGTGTGTGTGTGCCTGTGTAACACGTGTGTGTGCGTTTTACAGGACCCCATTGTAATATAGTTTTCAGGGATGTTTTTCTATTCTACAATATGGGAGGAATACAGAGACTCAATAATTACGCAGTTCTATTTCATGCCTCTTTCGTAAATAACAGCTAAACCAAAGCCTACACTGGTATCAGACAGAACCACTGTACTGGCATCAGACAGTGTGACTCTCACCTGTACTGTGGAAGACACTATGTATACCTCCATGGAACATCTCCTGGTACAGAGACAACCAAGAGTCTGAACCAGTGAAGACAGATGGACCAACCTACAGTCCTAGAATCTCAGAGAGTGGAACATACTATACTGGTGTCGAGGAGGGAGAGGAGACCCACCATACTACACACAGTCCAGCAACCCTGCTTATATCACTGTCTCTGGTGAGTTATATAATACAGTATATACAGTATATATACAGTATATATAAATTCCCCCTTCCCCCCACCTTTTTGTCCCTTCTTCACTGTTTTACAGGGCATGGAAGTGGGCGTTTTCTGGTACCACTGTAAAATCGGCCATTCCCTTTTCCCCCCCATAGAGATTTACAAAAATCAATCAATTATTTTAGGTCTAGAATCAAGTCATCTAGGATGAGGCTCCTGTTGAATCACACCCATGAAACATTCGATTATGTGGAAAAAATACAAATAATTTCATATTTTCATTTTTTACTTTCACAGAATCTAAGGTTTTATGGTCCTGCATTCACCGGGGTGGCTTTAAGGCTTAAAATAATTTATATATTTTTTTTGTAAATTTCTGTGGGACAATTTTTCTGTGCAGGAACCAGAAAACCACACCCACTGCTCTATCCTCTTCCACTATATTCCACTGCATGGTCTTAATCATAACACATTATTGATCCAATATGTGTTTGTGTAGAGAGACCTCCAGCTGTTCTGACCGTTCTGCCCAACCCAGCATTTACTGGAGAGACTCTTATGTTCACATGTGACATGAGAGAAGGACAGCTCTGGTCTTATACAATAGACAAAGATGGTGCTTCCTTTAACAGATACTCTGGTCAGAATCCTTAGCTTATGTATTCTAAACAAGGACATACAGCACAAAGGACAGTGAATACCAGTGTACCGGTTGTGAAACAAAGTGGTAAAATCACCTTGATGGTATCCGGTAATTCACATCATCACTTACTCACTGACATTATGTTCAATATGATGGTTTAATTATGGTTCCGTACTACAGAGAGAAAAATTTACTAGAGTCTGTATCAAGGATTTGTAAGTGTGTGTGCGTGTGTGTGTGTGTGTGTGTGTGTGTGTGTGTGTGTGTGTGTGTGTGTGTGTGTGTGTGTGTGTGTGTGTGTGTGTGTGTGTGTGTGTGTGTGCATGTGTCCGTGTCTGTGTCATAAATAACAGCTAAACCAAAGCCAGACAGACCCAGTTTACTGACATCAGACAGTGTGACTCTCACCTGTAAAGTGGAGAGTAGGCCTACAGCTTCATGGAACAGTTGCTGGTACAGAGACAAGAAAGACTCTAGACCAGTGACAACACAGACTGAGACAACCTAGACATTCTACACATCCACCACTCATCTGAGTCTCAGAGAGTGGAATATATTGGTGTCGAGGAGGGAGAGGAAATAACCTGACGCTGCCAGATGAGGGCGGTATTGCGGAAACATATTCCCCAACACAACACTCATCTGGGATCTCTGACAGAGTTGAGCCCTGAGTCAGATCTGCTTCGCACCGAACCAATCAGCGTGAGCTAAAGGCGGGATGCGGATGTGACGGTATATAGACACGTCGATATGATTGGTTGTGTTTGCACGCCCACACGGTGATAGACAGACGCTCCCATCCAATCATCTACCATGTATCTTGAAAAAAAGGAACAGCCCCGTCATCGAATTTGCTTCCGCGATCCCAGATCCAAATAAGCTGTGAAACAAATTTGTGTAGCAAGCTTTTTGGATCTGGCAGCGTCAGGTTAGAGAGGAAACCCAACATACTACATACAGTAAAGCAACTCAGTTTATGTCACTGCCTCTGGTGAGTTAAAATATACTGTACTGTATAATATGATTAATCCTTTTATATAACAGGTAGTTCCAATCAAGCAATGTGATTGGTAGAAAAGGGATCTCCAGGCTCCAGCAGTTAAATGAGCATGACAGAACACCTAGCAGTGCTCAATTTAAAGATTTGAGAACAGCTGAATCACAATATAACATCAGTTTGCCACTGATTAGAAATATTGACTTTTTTTCCCCTTTTTTTTTCTTCAATCTGAACACAAAGACATCACAAACATATACTGTACATCACCTGGAACCAGCCACAGGTATTCTTACAGGACAGGAGTAGATTAATCAACATAATGACAATTGGGGAGAAAGTGACAAATAAATGACATTTATGTAGGGCTACTCTAAATGAAATAAAATTTAAGATAGGATCTGTTGTTCGCAGGCTTACTCAACTGAACTGAACTGAACTGAACTGAACTGAACTGAACTGAACTGAACTGAACTGAACTGTGTGTGTGTGTGTGTGTGTGTGTGTGTGTGTGTGTGTGTGTGTGTGTGTGTGTGTGCAGTGTGTGTGTGTGATCAGAGGAGTACAGGACAGGACAACAAGAATGTATAAACACAGCACTGTAAAAATAGACTGGTTTGATCACAATGACACGCATGTCAATTCACTACAAAATATTCCAAATACCCCAGATATTGTGTTCATCAATGAAATTAGAAAAACTGTCACTATATTTGAAATAGGCTGCCCATTTGATTTGTATATGGACACTTGTTTTACATCCAAACTTATGAAATATCAGCTTCTGATGGAACGTATTATGGCCTTGGGATATAACTGTCAACTTATTGTCCTTGTATTTGGAAGTCTGGGCCATGTCCATAAACTTGTGCTCAGGGGTTTGCAATTGGGTGGATTGCTAAAAACAAATGCAAAAAAGCTGGCTAAATACTGTTCTGTCTCAGCTACTATGGGCAGTCTGTCTGTCTGGAGAAGGCGTTGTTTCATTTATCCCTAGGAGGCTTAAAAAACCCAAAACAAACATCCTGTCTAGTAGTATCAAGTATATAGTATGTCAACAATGTGCTATATATCACTCATTCTTGAGATGAGGGACAAAAGTGGAAAAAACATGTCCCACACATAAGAGCCTTATTTTATGTAAAAAATAAATTAATTCATAAAAATAAAAGCACTTGCAAAGTTAAGTGTAATACAGTTGTGTATTATTATGCCCTTAATTTCATTATAATTGTTTTCATATTCCATCTGAATTAGTTAAAAGCAGGCCCTGTACCCAAAAAGGCCTGTATTTAGCCTGTCCCCAGCAAGTGGCCACAATTTCAAACTGCCAAAAAAGTGTCTAATACTGTCACAATCACATAAATATACATACTAAATTAAAGTAGATTGTCAACAACATAGCAAATAATATACACAGTTCATTTTAATTTATATTTTCTATTAAATATCTCATATCAAATGTTCGTCCCACGTCTCCGTCAACTCCGTCAGGTTTTTTTAAAAGTCTTAAATTAATCAGAAAATATTGTCGACAGATTTAGCCTGAAGACTCCTTTTCCAAGTCCCATTTATATTTGTTGCAACAGTGGAGTACCTGGTCTGACAAGCATTCAATCGTTTGATATTTTAAACAAACAATGTTGATAACAATGTGGTCACAGCTTTTACATGTCAACTCCGTCAGGACATTATTATGATCTTTGTTAAGAATTCCAAAATAATGTTTATTATTTTAGTTTAGGGGTTAGGTTTAGCTAACAAAATTAAGCAAAAACAAAATGGCTACATTGTACTAAAGAGGGTTAAGATGAAAACAAATGCCATTTTGTCAACTCCGTCAGACGTCAACTCCGTCAGATTTTGTGTCTGACGGAGTTGACGTGTATCTGACGGAGTTGACAAAAGTGTTCCTAAAACAATAAAATTATTGTTTTTGAATAATGGGCAGTATTCTAATTTGGCACACAGTTAGAGCATGCCTTAAGGAACATTTTTGGCTATGGGGCCATCACAGATTTGTCTCGTGGTGACCATGGCAGCCATATTACAAAAGAGCCGCCACCTGATGTTATTTTACAATAACTCAAGTTCTACACCACCTAGGATCTTGATTCTGGTGACTAAGACCTAATTTTCAAGGATGAGGGATACAGTGGTACAATTTAGACTTTCCCTGTGACCATGGCAGCCATTTTTCAAAATGGCCGCCACCTGCTGTTATTTTACAATAACTCAAGTTCTACACCACCTAGGATCTTGATTCTGGTGACTAATCATACATTTTCAAGGATGTGGGGTACATTGGTAATATTTAGATTTGTCCTGTGACCATAGCAGCCATTTTTTTTTCAAAATGGCCGCCACCTGCTGTTATTTTACAATAACTCAAGTTTTAGACCACCTAGGATCTTGATTTTGGCGACTAATCATACATTTTAAAAGATGAGAAATACAGTGGTACTATTTAGATTTGTCCTGTGACCATGGCAGCCATTGTTTTTCAAAATGACCACCAACCTGCTGTTATTTTACCAATAACTCAAGTTTTAGACCACCAAGGATCTTGATTCTGGCGACTAATCATTACATTTTCAAGGATGAACTTTCTCTGGGAGAGGTAAGGGCTTATTTCAGGTGCAGGTTGAGTTTCTACTGACAGGACATTAAAAGGAGGTGGGCTTTCTGGCCTTTGACTTGCCCCTTTCAGGTACAGATGCACAGTTTGACTTCACTGGCCACTGCAGGGAACTGTGGGGGAGAAACTTTGGTCTCTTGACACCCCGATTAGGTTCAGGGTTTTTTTTGGTGGAGACTTGCCTTTCATGACATCTTTGCTGCAGCAGTTGATCTCCTTACTGCCAGTGGTGGCACACTCTGGGTCTCTGGGGCATTGTATCTTGGTGGCCTCCTGCCAGTGTTTCTCCATCCTTCTCCTGAGCTCTGTGTTCTGGGGCTCTGTTATAGTCAACTTACATTGTCTTGGCTGGAGATTGCTTTCCTGCAGGGTCCAGCCCAGTCTTGTGCAGATGGCTGCTGGCCCACCTGGAGGCCCCAACCTCACTTGTTCGGTTGGTGTGATTAGGTGGGGTGGTCTTCCCCAATCAGGATGAGGGGTTTGACCCTTTCAAACGGCAGTCTGGCCAAGTGTCTGTATTTAGTTGTGAGTTTAGATACAGGATACGATTGCTCACCCAGCCCCAGGTGACATGAGGTGAAGGCTCCTTTGATTTGGTAACATTGCTTTGGTTGACATGCTGGGGACACAGAGAAAGACACTGATGCCTTCAGTATCTGCACATCCTGCCTGATGGTCCTGAAGCCAAATCTTCTGTCTTCAGTCTTTCGCTCACTGTTCACTGCTCTGTTCACCTCACCGAATTTAGCCCAAGGAGTTTGACCCCTAGTTTGGCCATAGACCCCCTAGTTTGGCCATAGCCACTTGCCCAAATGTGCCGACATGTGCTGACCTCATCACATCTGTGATGATGGCTATGGCCGTTTTTAGCCAACGTAGTGTTTTTTGTGCAAAACTAATGCTTGGAATGGATCCAGAATCATGAAAAGCCCCTAGTTTGACATGCCACATGCTACTTAAAGCATAATTAAATTTAGAACATTTAGCCTTATATTGGTTGTTGATGGTACCCAACTTTCAGCAGCTGTCAAACATGCCCCTAGGGTGGTCAAATAGAAACCAATGTGGGATATGTTAGTAGACACCTTTACAAACATTGGTGAAGAAAATTCTTGGTAAGAAATGTATTCACATATTTTATATTATTCTGATAATATTCCCTGAGTAAATTGGTAAAATAATAGCAGGTCCACCATTTTTGAAAATGTCTACCATCCATGGTCACAGGATAAATCTAAATAGTACAACTGTATTCCTCACCCTTGAAAATGTATGATTAGTCACCAGAATCAAGATCCTAGGTGGTGTAGAACTTGAGTTATTGGGAAATAACAGAAAGTTGGCGGCCATTTTGAAAAATGTCTACCATGGTCACAGGACAAATCTAAATAGTACCAATGTATCCCACATCCTTGAAAATGTATGATTAGTCACCAGAATCAAGATCCTAGGTGGTGTAGAACTTGAGTTATTGGGAAATAACAGAAAGTTGGCGGCCATTTTGAAAAATGGCTGCCATGTTCACAGGGCAAATCTAAATAGTACCACTGTATTCCTCATCCTTGAAAATGTGGGATTAGTCACCAGAATCAAGATCCTAGGTGGTCTAGAACCTAAATCAGTTAAACTTGTCAACTCCGTCAGATGTTCGTCAACTCCGTCAGACGTTCGTCCCGTGATGTTTTTGTTAATTTCCAAAGAAATAGAAAATTCGCTGTCAAATCTTTTGTGCTTATGTATTGAAACACCAACTGAAATGATACGTAATGATGATTTTTTTTTTTTTTTACATGGTTTTCATGTTATAATATTGAAAATAAAGGTTGAAATGACGGTTTTGAGAAATTGGATATTTCATAATAGTGTGATATTGGAACAAAATAATATTAAAAGATTTGTATTACTTAACTTGATTACTGAAAGCCATTATAAGATAACTGAGGACTTTATATTATTGTTGAAATGATAAAATTCAATTAAAAGGGATTTTAGTGTGTCTGACGGAGTTGACATGAATCAGGTATTAAGTGCATAAATGTCCCATTTTAGAAAGAAATGTTATGCGAAAAACCTGTTCCTTCTCAAGATTGGTAGTTGAGACCTGTGTCTACAAATACATCTATTTGATTTGAATGTATCTTAAAAAAAAAAAAAATCCAGTTTGAAAAAAGTTTTGTCCCTTATCTCAAGAATGGGTGATATATATATATATATATATATTTTAATATATACTTTCTCTTCTTTTCCCTCTGTGTGTTAAGCGCATGTGCAGCAGCTTGGTTGGACCATGTAATGTATAACCTTATTCTGACCAGTGTTTGGGTCTATTCTGTATACGCCTCTTGTGCAGATCCAAATAAAATAATTCAAATGTGTGTGTGTGTGTGTGTGTGTGTGTTTGTCATGATATCTGTCTCACAATTCAAATGAGTCTTTCTAAGTGTGTTTTAAAATGCATTTCATTGTGTAAGATTTTGTTTCAAAAATATTGAGACATTCTAAATAATGTTGTTATTGTGTTGCTATGATGCTCTACTTCCATATGAAATGGAAGTTAATCATTTCAAAACACCAGTATTTGTCATAACCAACCACATTTCTACAAATGCTATTCATACTGAGCCAGTGGATTTATTTTAAGTTTTTCTCTCAAATGTGAACAGATCAACCAAAGGCCACACTGACAGCTGAGCAGCAGGGGGCAGTGTTTCACTGAGCTGCCCTGAGTAATGTAACACCTCTGAAGATAAAGATTCAATTATTGTGCAACAAATGCATTTAGCCTGTCAGGGCCTGTCAGGCGTATGTACTGCATTTCAATGCTCATTCTTTCCTTCAGACTTTAACTACTTTTTAAGATGTTCTGTGTAAACCGTTTCCATAATTTTATAGTTATTTGCATTACATTTCATAATGTCAATGTCTCCTGCATCACTGTCTTTAGTGTATTGCTGCTTACCACTGCACTGCTACAGCTATGGAAATAAAACAATGCTGTCTAAAAACATGAATACACTAAACTTCAATCCAGCAATCTCAAGTTGCCACATTATCCTTTGTTTGTCTTTATATTTACCTATACATCCTACAAGAGATCATTTGACTTCATCACTTTGTTTAATAGGCTACACTTCTTTCTATTCTACTGTATGAATTTTTACGGTTTCACAACAAGCATGTAGAGAGGCAGGAAACCACCACAAACGAGTGAGGAACAAAACCACGTCCCCAGCACCCAGGCTAGATCTCAGAAAGATAATAGGCTACCGCCACAATGACCTTGTGTTTTCCATCACGTATGTGACAACATCTCGTCACACGCGTCAAGTGCACCCTCGCAGGAGTGCGTGTTGCGTGCACCGTGGCTATAGTCAATATCACATCATTGTATCATATGTTTTGTTATTATCTGCTGCTGCATTGTCTGAAGGAAGCCAAACAAAAATATGTTTTACTCTTATGTAAATCTATCCATCTATCTATACAAGATATAACTAAAAAGGACAACCTTGAACCTTGAATCATTATATGATTATTTTTTTTAAACATGCATGGAACAAAATGGAATGATATACTGGTGATATGCTACCCTGCACCCTGCATTTGATTGTTTATTTGGATCCACATTAGCCTTAGTAGCAGCTACTCTTCCTGGGGGCCACACAAACACATGTAGACTTACAGTGTTGTTAAAATGTTTCACATGTATTGCCTTTTTTAAATATAGCTGATCTACACAAACAACACAATGTTTTACAGTTGTGAGCTGTTTGGAACTGCCAGTACCTAAAGTAGCCTAAACCAGTGGTTCCCAAAGTGGAGTCCGGGGACCCCCAGGGGTCCTTGAGGGAGTTCCAGGGGGTCCCCATGCTAAATGATAGTTTGTAACCAAATGGACCCTTATGGGTCTGTAACTCTGAGAGTGTACAAATGGAACCAAATGGACCCTCAGAGTTAAATTGACATTGATTTTAAAATATGAATTGAGAGAAATAAATGCCATTAAATGGGGGTCCGTATACTAATGCATGTCAAACTGGTACTTGAAATTAAATGGGTTGAGAATCACTGCGTAAAAACCTTCTCTTATGGGGGTCGCTGGCATATATTTAAAAAAAATAATAATTAGCAAATTAGTGTCAATTTGGGGGTCCTTGACATGAAAGAGTTTGGGAACCACTGGCCTAAACTACATTGGTGTATGTTTTCTGTGCCGCATGGGGACTAACATTACTTATATATACTGTATAAGATCACAGATGTTACGGTTCGCTCTCCATCACCTCTACATGTGCTGTGGGTGTTCTGGGCACTTCAGCGCCACCAGAGGACTCCAGAGCACCTCTCTCCCTGTTACTATCTCCCCACCTGAATGTCGTCTGCAATCACCTGATGAGCCTACAAGAGCCAGGCCTGTCTGCAGCTCGGCGCCAGTTCTTCCCCAGTCTACGGTTGGTAAAGTTAGACAGACAGACATTTAGGCCCTCAGTGTTTAGTCTTAGACAGTTAAACGTCACGCCGTTACTGTGCTTATTCTCTGCTCTGTGGACCTGCCTTTGACTCACCTCTTCTCCCTCTCCAGTGTTTCCGGGACCCGAGCTCTGTGGAGCAGCCTACGGACCCCTGCATCTCCTTTTCCCCCCCGTGTTTGTGAATAAACATCCGCCCGGGTGGGCTTTACTCTGCTTTGTCTCTCCTTGTGGTGCATTTGGGTCACACCACACCGAGTCATAACAACAGAACCTTGAACCTTGAACAGAAAAACCAAACATCACAGTAGTGTCACAGTTTGATTGATTTATTAACAGTTTGCAGAATTACAGTACATTTCAAGTACAACTCAATACAAAAAACTGTTAACTGTGAGTGGACGACACCATAAAGCATTACACTTGTTTACAATGGGTCCACCATTTTCAATTCATCGAAACATTAAGAGATGTACGAATTATACAAAACTATAGTCAACAGCAAATCATCATGGAGGAGGTACAAAGGGAAAAGAAACATATAGTGAGGGGGAAAAGGGGTGGGTGGAGGATTCAGATTTTACAGGGGCCAGTTTCGAATTGCAGCCATCCGTAGGTGCCCTTTGAGAGCAGTTTTGAACGAGTCAAGCTGGATTTGCATGTCTTAATGACTGTTGGTTGTTCTGTGTAAACAGTTTCCATCATTTTATAGTTATTTACATTACATTTCATAATGTCAATGTCTCCTGCATCACTGTCTTTAGTGTATTGCTGCTTACCACTGCACTGCTACAGCTATGGAAATAAAACAATGCTGTCTAAAAACATGAATACACTATACACTTCAATCCACCAATCTCAAGTTGCCACATTATCCTTTGTTTGTCTTTATATTTACCTATACATCCTACAAGAGATCATTTGACTTCATCACTTTGTTTAATAGTCTATACTTCTTGCTATTCTACTGTATGTATTTACGGTTTCACAACAAGCATGTAGAGAGGCAGGAAACCACCACAAACGAGTGAGGAACAAAACCACGCCCCCAGCACCCAGGCTAGATCTCAGAAAGATAATAGGCTACCGCCACAATGACCTTGTGTTTTCCATCACGTACTGTATGTGACATCATCTCGTCACACGCGTCCAGTGCACCCTCGCAGTGCGTGCAGCTGCGTGCACCGTGGCTATAGTCTATAGTCTATAGCTATAGCTGATCTACACAAGCAACACAATGTTTCACAGTTGTGAGCTTGTAGATCGGCTGTTTGGAACTAGCCGATGTAAAGGGTTAAAGTGGTGAAACTGGTTGTAATGTTATATTAATACATGTTGGACCACACTTTGAGAACCACTGGTGTAGATATTGAGATACTTGGCAACTGCAATAATTGATTGCCTTGATTGAATATTAAGTAGTTCCGGGTCATTTTGTGGGGGGCACAGGGGGGGGGGCACGCATTAAAAGTAAATGAATCAACAAAACTATAACGTCATTTGTATCGTTGACCTATTTCTAAAATATTCGTGCAACTTTCGTTCAACTTTGACCCCTCTATCACATGGAACTATTTTTGGAAGTAGTGATATGGACACAAAAAACATAGTTCCACGTGATAGAGGGGTAAAACATTCACGAAAGTTGCAGTAATATTTTAGAAATAGGTCAACGATACAAATGACGTTGGTTTTGTCGATTAATTTACTTTTAATGCGTGGCCCTAGTGCCCTCCACAAAATGACCGGAGCTACTTAATATTCACCAAAACCAGAGCAGAACTCCCACCACGAGACTCTGGCAATCAATTAATACTGTTGCAACCACTATATTAATGGCAAGTATTTCATACAACTT
This sequence comes from Protomyctophum bolini, assembly GCF_963924005.1. Classification (NCBI taxonomy): domain Eukaryota; kingdom Metazoa; phylum Chordata; class Actinopteri; order Myctophiformes; family Myctophidae; genus Protomyctophum; species Protomyctophum bolini. The sequence continues at coordinate 3,581,513 of NC_137880.1, read as the reverse complement.
AAGTAAAAAATAATCTGAACTATCCCTTTAGGACCAACATCCAGAACAGACTTCAAAAGGTCTAAGGTCATGGTCAAAATGACATAATCAGTATATATCTCTGGAATGGAGAGACCTGTAACGAGAATGATACTTTATGAATGAACAGGGAGTGACCCTGAGTCCAATCATGGAATTTATCATTTTAATATGCAAACGTGTTGATTTCTACTTCGAATAAGAAAAGGGCCTGCAAGGAATGAACTCACTTCGTTTTCTCAGCCTCTCTTCCGAAAAAGAGGAAGTTAGAGCAGTTTACTAAAGAAGAAGTTTTAAAAACCATGCTGAGCTCATGGCATGACGTGAACTCCCCTCCCCCCCCCCCCCCCCTCGTTCCATGTTGTCCCAAGTGATTCAACGCATGGAATTCAATGTCCCAAACCACACCAAATGGTCACCATGCAACTCCTTGCAACCGTTTGGACCCAAGGAGTTGCATGGTGACCCTTTGGTGTGGTTTTAGACTCACTAAATTGAGAAAGGACACCCTCATGTCACCCTCCGGGGGAACAGGGACGCACTGTACTCAGTACTGTACTTAAAGTGGGACTCATAAAATGTCCCTGGGACGGACCCATCTAAAAGACCATGCATGCACACCTGGGTCTCGAGGACCCATTACATTGAAAACCTATTTTCATCACTGCAATGTTTCTAAACATTTATATATAACTTAAGTAAATGTTGAATTCCTGACTTTTACCAGAGTACTTTTTTCCACCACTGCAAATGTGTGTGCATGTGGTTATTTTTTGGTATAGGAGAACTTGTCAACTTTGACTGCTGAGCCATTCTCTCCATCTCAACCTTTATATAATGGCACGACGGCATGTATTCCAGGTGCATGTACTGTCTGCATTTAAACGCTCATTCTTTCCTTCATACTTTAACTGCTTTTTAAGATGTTCTGCTACAGCATGTAAAACAAAAACATTGCTGTCTAAAAACATGCATAAACTAAACTTCAATGAATCCACCAAACTTGCCACATTACCCTCTGTTTGTCTTGATATTAACCTATCCCATGTGATTATTTGACTTCATCACTTTGTCTAATACACTTCTTGCTATTCTACTATGTATTTAGGGTTTCACAACAAGCATGTAGAGACATACTGTAGGTCGGAAACCACCACAAACACAAACAAGACCTGAACAAAACCACATCCTCTTTCAGTGCTCAGACCCTACAGTATAGCTACACCATGCACATGATGAGTCATAGCTCGTGGCCTTTGCCCATTTAATATTATTATTGTTTACACATGATATTTGTAAATATTATATTTCATCACTCTATTAAATTGCTCATATTTCATATGTAGGACATGACCGCTACAACACTACCTCTACTGCACTGATAGACACAGAGTAGGCTAATTGCATCACTCAGGGTTTTTGGTCCATGGGGGAAGGGGGGCGGGTCCCAGCACCCCACCTCAGAAAGAAAGATATGTAGGCTGTACCACCACAAGAGCTATCCGGTCTCTGCACATCTGCCATGTATGAAGACATTGCTGTGGGGTAAAGTGTGTTGTCCTTCGGGGGCCGCCTCTAGACAGTGCAACAATGTAACACCTCTGAAGATAAAGATTCAATTGCGCAAAACAAGCGCATTTAGCCTGTCAGGCGCATGTACTGCATTTCACTGCTCATTCTTTCCTTCAGACTTTAACTACTTTTTAAGATGTTCTGTGTAAACAGTTTCCATCATTTTATAGTTACCGTATTTACAATACATTTCCTAATGTCAATGTCTCCTGCATCACTGTCTTTAGTGTATTTCTGCTTACCACTGCACTGCTACAGCTATGGAAATAAAACAATGCTGTCTAAAAACATGAATACACTATACACTTCAATCCACAAATCTCAAGTTGCCACATTATCCTTTGTTTGTCTTTATATTTACCTATACATCCTACAAGAGATCATTTGACTTCATCACTTTGTTTAATAGGCTACACTTCTTTCTATTCTACTGTATGTATTTACGGTTTCACAACAAGCATGTAGAGAGGCAGGAAACCACCACAAACGAGTGAGGAACAAAACCATGTCCCCAGCACCCAGGCTAGATCTCAGAAAGATAATAGGCTACCGCCACAATGACCTTGTGTTTTCCATCACGTATGTGACACCATCTCGTCACACGCGTCCAGTGCACCCTCGCAGGAGTGTGTGCTGCGTGGACCGTGGCTATAGTCAATATCACATAATTTTATCATGTTTTGTTATTATCTATATGCTGCTGCATTGTCTGAAGGAAGCCAAACAAAAATAAGTTTTACTCTTATGTAAATCTATCTATCGATATAACTAAAAAGGACAACCTTGAACCTTGAATCATTATGAACCTGTGTGAACCGAGTGGTGCAACTCCCTTCTCTCCTCTTCTCTCCTCTCTCTCTCTCTCTCTCTCTCTCTCTCTCTCTCTCATTAGCAAGCAACAGTGCAGCACTGTCTATCTCTTTCTGTTTCAACTGCTCATTAACCAACACATACATAGGTGAACAACACATAGGCGGACACGGACATTGCTGTTCCTTGGAGTGGTTGGTTGCACCACTCAAAAATAAAAATAAAATACAAGGAACACTGACAAATTATACTGTGGGAAATGCCCACTTTGCCCAGGTTAAAAAACTCTAATGTAAAAATGTCCCATACTGTTGGGTGGGCCGTTCATCATAATACAATTCAGGTATGAAGTTGCGGGCCGTATAAAAATTTCACCCCAGGGCCGTATTTGCGGCCGCACTTTGGACACAGCTGTTCTAAGGTCATGGTTAAAATGACATAATCAGTATTATCTCTGGAATGGAGAGACCTGTAACAAGAATGATACTTTATGAATGAGCATGGAGTGACCCTGTCTTCAATCATGGAGTGTGTCATTTTAATGCAACGTGTTGATTTCTACTTCTAATAAGAAAAGGACCTGCAAGGAATGAACTCACTTCTTTTTCTCAGCCTCTCTTCCGAAAAAGAGGAAGTTAGAGCAGTTTACTCAAGAAGAAGTTCCATGCTGAGCATGACGTCAACTGACCGTAACCCACCCCCCCGGTCCACCTCTACCTCTCTCTCTCTCTCTCTCTCTAACCATTAGTTCACTATGAACACGAAGTAGAAGGTTTTTCGGAGCCGTTCAAGAGAAGATGAAACTACTCACCGTGGCCTGCGTTCTCCTCTGTGAGTAATAATTATTTATAGTTGAACTACTATTATTAAGATTATGAGTTTGAATTCATTACATCTGTAAATCTGTAACTTTACTCTTCTACCCCGGATTTGAACCCGTTTTCTGAGTTTGTATTTGTTACCATTGAGCTAATAGAGCTATAGGAGAGACATGACCTTTGACACCATCTAAATGTATGTAGATAGAAGAGCAGGGAGACAAAATACAACCTTTTATAAGTTATAATGTTATATTAATACATTTGGACAATGGACAAAATTACATTTAATTAATAAAAACAAAATTACATAGTGACGCAGTGTTTTTATTTTATTTAGGATCATGACCAATGTTTTCACCTCGCTCTATATTTACAATTTCAACAATATTTGTATTGACTATTAGCAATAAAAAACTAAACAGGCCAACGCAGAGACAGCAGTGAGGATGCAACTGTATACAGTACAGAGACACCATCATAAAATACATCAAACTATGCATTAATGTGTAGCCTCAGACAGGGCTGGACTGGGACAAAAATTGGTCCCGGTCATTTTCACACGAATTTGGCCCAGACCAGCCCACCACAACCAGCGACGGAGCGGGCGGTATACTAACTGCTAACAAATAAGCCCTAATAATACCACCACTTTTACAGAACTTAAATGATACAAACCAACAGACAACTACACAACCCTTTGTTGCTCTCACAAGAATTATGCTGGTAAAAGGATGCAAGATAGAGGGTTTATTTGTCACTCATTGATACAGCTACAGTGAAATTATCATGATGGCACTGGCAGAATGGCATCAGGTGGCCCGCCGACTATTGGCCTGCCTGCCTGTCCAAAAAAATATATCATCATAACCAGGCCTGGAATTTCCTCCTTTTAGGGGCGAGGCCACTTCGCCTTTAGTGTGGTCAACTTTTTGAGGGCACAAGGCCAAGTGCCAGGGCATGAAGGCCATCAATTAAAACAATGATTTTAAGTCCCCGGTCATCATTATTTTAGCTTAAAGGTTAAGGATTTTATTTAAAGGCGAACATTGGTTCAGAACAGTGCTTCTTAATTAAATAATCACAGCTTTAAATAACAAAATATAAGTAGCTACTGTTGCAAAATATTGTACTGTGAGTTAATTCACAGAAAATACAGTGACAGACAGCCTACATTCATTTTTATAAAATACAGCCTTGTATAAGTTATAATATTATATTAATACATTTGGACAATGGACAAAATTACATTTAATTAATAAAAACAAAATGACATAGTGACGCAGTGTTTTTATTTTATTTAGGATCATGACCAATGTTTTCACCCCGCTGTATATTTACAATTTCAACAATATTTGTATTGACTATTAGCAATAAAAAACTAAACAGGCCAACGCACAGACAGCAGTGATGATGCAACTATATACAGTACAGAGACACCACCATAAAATTAAATATACGTTCTTCTCCAATACATCAAACTATGCATTAATGTGTAGCCTCAGACAGGGCTGGACTGGGACAAAAAATTGTCCCGGTCATTTTCACACGAATTTGGCCCAGACCAGCCCACCACAACCAGCGACGGAGCGGGCGGTATACTAACTGCTAACAAATAAGCCCTAATAATACCACCACTTTTACAGAACTTAAATGATACAAACCAACAGACAACTACACAACCCGTTGTTGCTCTCACAAGAATTATGCTGGTAAAAGGATGCAAGATAGAGGGTTTATTTGTCACTCATTGATACAGCTACAGTGAAATTATCATGATGGCACTGGCAGAATGGCATCAGGTGGCCCGCCGACTATTGGCCTGCCTGCCTGTCCAAAAAAATATATCATCATAACCAGGCCTGGAATTTCCTCCTTTTAGGGGCAAGGCCACTTCGCCTTTAGTGTGGTCAACTTTTTGAGGGCACAAGGCCAAGTGCCAGGGCATGAAGGCCATCAATTAAAACAATGATTTTAAGTCCCCGGTCATCATTATTTTAGCTTAAAGGTTAAGGATTTTATTTAAAGGCGAACATTGGTTCAGAACAGTGCTTCTTAATTAAATAATCACAGCTTTAAATAACAAAATATAAGTAGCTACTGTTGCAAAATATTGTACTGTGAGTTAATTCACAGAAAATACAGTGACAGACAGCGTACATTCATTTTTATAAAATACAGCCTTGTATAAGTTATAATGTTATATTAATACATTTGGACAATGGACAAAATTACATGTAATTAATAAAAACAAAATGACATAGTGACGCAGTGTTTTTATTTTATTTAGGATCATGACCAATGTTTTCACCTCGCTCTATATTTACAATTTCAACAATATTTGTATTGACTATTAGCAATAAAAAAACTAAACAGGCCAACGCACAGACAGCAGTGATGATGCAACTATATACAGTACAGAGACACCACCATAAAATTAAATATACGTTCTTCTCCAATACATCAAACTATGCATTAATGTGTAGCCTCAGACAGGGCTGGACTGGGACAAAAAATGGTCCCGGTCATTTTCACACGAATTTGGCCCAGACCAGCCCACCACAACCAGCGACGGAGCGGGCAGTATACTAACTGCTAACAAATAAGCCCTAATAATACCACCACTTTTACAGAACTTAAATGATACAAACTAACAGACAACTACACAACCCTTTGTTGCTCTCACAAGAATTATGCTGGTAAAATGATGCAAGATAGAGGGTTTATTTGTCACTCATTGATACAGCTACAGTGAAATTATCATGATGGCACTGGCAGAATGGCATCAGGTGGCCCGCCGACTATTGGCCTGCCTGCCTGTCCAAAAAAATATATCATCATAACCAGGCCTGGAATTTCCTCCTTTTAGGGGCAAGGCTACTTCGCCTTTAGTGTGGTCAACTTTTTGAGGGCACAAGGCCAAGTGCCAGGGCATGAAGGCCATCAATTAAAACAATGATTTTAAGTCCCCGGTCATCATTATTTTAGCTTAAAGGTTAAGGATTTTATTTAAACGCGAACATTGGTTCAGAACAGTGCTTCTTAATTAAATAATCACAGCTTTAAATAACAAAATATAAGTAGCTACTGTTGCAAAATATTGTACTGTGAGTTAATTCACAGAAAATACAGTGACAGACAGCCTACATTCATTTTTATAAAATACAGCCTTGTATAAGTTATAATGTTATATTAATACATTTGGACAATGGACAAAATTACATGTAATTAATAAAAACAAAATTACATAGTGACGCAGTGTTTTTATTTTATTTAGGATCATGACCAATGTTTTCACCTCGCTCTATATTTACAATTTCAACAATATTTGTATTGACTATTAGCAATAAAAAACTAAACCGGCACAGACAGCAGTGATGATGCAACTATATACAGTACAGAGACACCACCACAAAATTAAATATACGTTCTTCTCCAATACATCAAACTATGCATTAATGTGTAGCCTCAGACAGGGCTGGACTGGGACAAAAAATTGTCCCGGTCATTTTCACACGAATTTGGCCCAGACCAGCCCACCACAACCAGCGACGGAGCGGGCAGTAGGCTATACTAACTGCTAACAAATAAGCCCTAATAATACCACCACTTTTACAGAACTTAAATGATACAAACCAACAGACAACTACACAACCCTTTGTTGCTCTCACAAGAATTATGCTGGTAAAAGGATGCAAGATAGAGGGTTTATTTGTCACTCATTGATACAGCTACAGTGAAATTATCATGATGGCACTGGCAGAATGGCATCAGGTGGCCCGCCGACTATTGGCCTGCCTGCCTGTCCAAAAAAATATATCATCATAACCAGGCCTGGAATTTCCTCCTTTTAGGGGCAAGGCCACATCGCCTTTAGTGTGGTCAACTTTTTGAGGGCACAAGGGCATGAAGGCCATCAATTAAAACAATGATTTTAAGTCCCCGGTCATCATTATTTTAGCTTAAAGGTTAAGGATTTTATTTAAAGGCGAACATTGGTTCAGAACAGTGCTTCTTAATTAAATAATCACAGCTTTAAATAACAAAATATAAGTAGCTACTGTTGCAAAATATTGTACTGTGAGTTAATTCACAGAAAATACAGTGACAGACAGCCTACATTCATTTTTATAGCCCTATGTTTCTGTTCTACCTTGTTTGTTTTGGTTCTACTATATTGTCACAAACAACTGTGATATGTTCCTTGTTTTCTTCTATTGTTTATACTGTGCAAATTGTTCAGCACCTTCTAACTTTGTTTCGAAAGGTGCTTTATAAATAACATTTACTTACTTACTTACATAACTTTTGAATGAGGGCTTGGTTTAGAAAAGACTATATTTTGTGCTAAAGTATATTGAATAACATATAAATGTAGATTTTTTTTGGCATATGGCATTGTGGGGCTGCAGGACTGAGGACTCTGGAGATAAGTGAAGTGTAAAAAGCATTTCGTACAATTGTGTGCTTATGAACATTTACCACGTTATGTCCGCATTGATACAGAAATGAATGATTATTAAGCGAGCGACGCGTGGTGTACAGTGAGTGCGCTCTGGTGCTTGGCTACTAGCGTTTGGCTAGCGATATTAGCCGTGGGCAGCGTTGGCTGTTTAAACAATTTACTCTGTCAACTAACGTAACAGACGATAGCGTGGTAAATGGTGGAGGAGTCCTGCAGTCTATGCTGTTGCGTGGTGTTGTTTTGTGAGTTTATATCCATGAAGACGAGTCACGTTGGCCTTAACACACGGGCTCTGTGTGATAATAAGCCTGAAGCCAGCCGGGCCGAGTGTCAGTGAGTGAGAGCTGTCAGTGCGTGTATGCGTGCATGGAGCGGAGGAGGAGGAGGGAGGAGGAGGCAAAGTAACGCAAAATAATAATAATCAAACCACTTGGCAAATGGCAACAACACAACTACAATACAGACAATACAAGTCTGCACGAGACATTTGGGGAAGGTTACCGTAATGACTGGAAAATTGATGAAAAACTGTGGGCGCCGGTCGGGGGCTACAGTCTATGGTCGGGGGACATGGGCACCGTGGCCACTGTGGCCGTCTGGGCATATAATCTTTCGAGGGGCACACGACCAAAGAGAGGGGCAACGACGGCCATGGCCGCCGTGGCCGCCGTGAAATTCCTGCCCTGATCATAACTTGAGCGGCCCCCTGCGGTCGCGGCCCACCGGGAATATGCCCGGTACGTCTTATGGCCAGTCCACCCCTGGCCTCAGATGAAAGCTTGGTATTGTCATACTTTATGAAAGCATTTCAACATGTTCTTCAGAACACCGTAAACACACGTACACATGCTATAAAGGGGCGTTACTCAGGGCTGTGTAAGTCGTGGGTTGCTGCTGCTGTCACAACCCCAGGAAGCTGCATGATGTAATCTGAAACCTTTTGTGGGGTAGCACAAGTGGAAGTGCTTTTGGAATGGCCCTCTATATAAGAGACTCCTCAACACGCAATTCCATGACAAGATCTGATAAAAATGGATATCAAATAAATGTAGATACTTGATTGAATCAAGCAACTTAAAAACTGTCTGTGGTGTCAATTAAAAGCCAGGGTAGATGTTAGAAGTGTGCGTTTTACAGTCAAATACACCATTTTGTTCATTAGTTCTAATTGAATTTCAGTCAGCGGTCTGATGGTGTTTGTGTCCTAATGTGAACAACAGATCAAGCAAAAGCCACACTGACAGCTGAGCAGACAATCCCAGTGTGTTGATAATTTACAACATGTTTATTCACTGTGGTTCTGTATCCATAAAGATTACATAACCACAAGAATGTCCTGTATCAAAGATGTGGGAAATGAGACTTCTAGCAGTGCTTGAGGGGTTGTTAAATATCCCTCTTTTCAAAGTTAGTTAGTTTGATGGGGGGGGGCAGCCAGTACTCTGTCATTACGTAGTGCTATCATACAGAAGGAATCTGTCCCACTTCTGGTGGAACTGAGTCAACTGACCTATCCTATTTTTCATAGAGAATGATACTCTTTCATATGACGCTGTACTGTTTAGTAAGTTATGCCATTCTGTGATTGATGGTACGTGGGCTGATTTCCATAATTGGACTAGCAGCCTCCTGCCCAGCATTATGGCTGTTTGGATCCATTCCACATGTGTGAGAGGAGTTATATCTTTAAGAATAGAAGGATCTCCTAGTATAAATAGATGGATATCAAGAGGGATATCTTGACCTGTTCTGACATCCCATGTCTTGATCTGACCTCATCACACCCTGTACACTCAAGATACACTCCATATATGGTCAGTAAAGGTGCACCTTGTCCTTTAGGGCAAGGTTGCTTCTCTTCCTCAGGCGCCTTACTGGTTGAATGTGAGTCAGCTGTGTCTGGTGGTGTTGTTAGGGATAATTAAAATGCAGATATTTAAGTTTGTCTCATCAAATGTATTTAATTTTTTCAGTGGTGAGCAGCTTCCTCTCCTATGGACTCAGTGAAGGTGAAGATTAATTTAATCTAATTTATTTCATTTAATCCAATCCGTCTTCGCTCAGTAAAGATCATATTTACACCGGTCACACACTTCATCCATTCAATTATTAAATACAGTATATTTATGTAATGTTTTCTAATGTATGAAATCATTATTGTTACTGTGATTTAGTGACAGATTGTATGGTAATTTGGTTTAATTGTATTCTAATTTGTGTGTTTGTGTAGAGACACCACAAGCTGTTCTGACCGTGGAGCCCAACCCGACAAATGCTGGAGAAACTGTTACATTCACATGTGACATGAAAGAAGATGATAATGAAGGAAAAGAGAATGATTGGGAGTATCACTTATACAAAGATGGTCAGCCGGTCAGCTCCTTTAATCAGAATAATTTAGCATTGCAAGTAGAGCCAGATGGTGAATATAAATATCAGCGTTATAGCCGCCATAAAACATCTGAAATGTGGGCAATATCAAGCAATATAGTCACTTTGACTGTAGGTAAGTTATATCCTCACCCCTCCTTAAAACGCACTCATCACTGACGATCATTTACAACACCTTTAATTATGATTCTGCATCGATAAAGAGATAAATATCCTGTATTAAGGATGTGCAAAAACGGGACTTGATAATCAGCAGTGTGGGTATAGTTTTGTGTGGGTTTTTGGTGCATGCGTGCATAGACCCTATTTGTCCTATTTCTTGGTGTTATATTTTCTTTTCAGTGTAAGACATTTTTCGATTCTACCATATGGGATCCAGACTCAATAATTACACAGTTCTGTTTTATGTCTCTTTGATAAATAACAGATAGACCAATGACTAAGCTGGAATCAGACATAACCAGTGTCCTGGCATTAGACAGCGTGACTCTCACCTGTACTGTGGAAGACAGTACAGCTCCATGGAAGATCTACTGGTACAGACACTACAAAGCGTCTACACCAGTGAAGGTGACAGATGGATCAACCTACAGTCCCAGAGTCTCAGAGAGTACAAACTACTGGTGTCAAGGAGTGAGAGGAAAACCACCATACGACACGCAGTACAGCAACCCAGTTCATATCACTGTCTCTGGTGAGTTATATACTCACTATTTCACAGCTTTATTAGTGTGGTTGCCCACAGGCAACCAGACTCTTGTAATTGTGGGCTCGCTACAGCGAGCACACACTAGTTATTGCCAGCCTATATTTATTCCGCTTCTTTATTCCGCCGCTTTTTTTTGACACACTACTACTTCCACATACTTTATGCTAGAAATTTAGTTCAAACTTCAAACTGTTCAGCTCTTTGCAGTGATGGGTGCTTGTATTTTTATTTTTACAAAGTTTTATACTTTTTATACTTTTTAACTTTTTAACTTTTTTTAACATCCTTTATAATGAGAGTCGATGGAAGAAAGGTCCCATTTTTCACAGTTAACTTTTTTGAGCTCTTATTACTCCGTCATACTTTCACTTTGAAACTTCATTCAAACTTTATAATGTTCATCTATCTTTGAACTTTCATTGGTGAAAAAGTTGTTTTGAAAAAGTTTATACTTTTTAAAATATTTAACTTTATTTATAGTTTTTTCCTGCCATTGACTTTGTATGGGATTTATCTCTAAATCAACCTCACTTTTGCAGCCTCATTACTCTGGCATACTTTGTCGTAGAAACGTGATTTAAACTTTAGAACGCTCACACGACTCTGGACGGTTCAAACCGTATTCGAATACGTTAAACGGTTTTTCCGAAATCGCAGTTCAATCGCAGGCCGTTTCGCATAATTAGTGCCATTTTAGAGTGCGGAGCTTCTTTGACTAGAGTGTGGAGACTGAAATTCTTTCCTTGAAAATTTACCAAACAAATTGTCGTCCCGGCCAAAGTATTCATTTTACACGCATGTTCTTTGGTCATTTTGTAGCCACACATGTCCTCTTTCACACAATGTGACCACCAAAGCACAGAGATATACAGAATGTGAACTACAGCCTTTTAAGTGACACAAAAACAGTCAATCTGCTCATTGACCTCCATTGTATAATTCTTACGAGGAAATTATCGCGCTGACAATTCTTAACTCGCTCTTATAACCACATTTTCAATCGTACCAACACCACAATCGCACATGGTGTACCTCAATATCTCAGGCCACTCACAGCGAAAAAAATATTTGCATTCGACTTTTACTTTTTGCGATAGAGCAATTTGTTCGGGGCATAGTTTTCCCCCATTCAGAACCATTGTAATCTCCCAGTCATAGTACTGGCATAGAAGTGGAAGTCGTTTTACTTCCACAGCTGAGACATATAAGGGCTTAATTACAGGGCTGACATTAAAGTTACAAGATCTCAATGAGTTGCTCTGCGATACCTTGTGAGCTTGTAGGTCTGCTATTTGTGCAATTAGGCTAGACACATGCAAGTGCACGCACGCACGCACGCACGCACGCACACACACCCCCTGTCTTCGCACGCACGCACGCACACACACACACACCCTGTCTTCCTATTGGCTGGCCTTTACACAGCTCTCGCAAGCGCGCGCACGTACGCACGCACGCACGCACGCACGCACACACACACACACACCCTGTCTTCGCACGCACGCACGCACACACACACCCTGTCTTCCTATTGGCTGGCCTTTACACAGCTCTCGCAAGAGCACGCACGCACACACGCACACACACACCCTGTCTTCCTATTGGCTGGCCTTTACACAGCTCTCGCAAGCGCACGCACGCACGAACGCAAAAAAAATGAAAACTTTTTTTTTTTTTTTTTTTTTATGATTTAAAAAAAAAAAATGAAAAAAATTGAAAAAAAATGAAAAATGGAAAACTTAAAAAAAAAATACTTATTAAGAAAAAACTTCAACTTTTTTTTTTTACTTATTAAGAAAAAACTTCAACTTTTTTTTTTTTTTTACTTCAAAAGAATAAACTTGAATTTTTTTTTAACCTTTAAAGAAAAACTTTTAAAAACACTTCTACAACTTCCACATACTTTATTCCGCTTTATGCAGTTATTTATGCTTAAACTATAGTTTTTCCAAATGTTCATAGTTTTTTAAACTTTTACTTCAGCTTTAATACATTTTCTACTTTTGTTTACAATATGCTACAGTCCCGAAATTTTGATTATGGATTTAGACCACCAATGGGAACACTATTCCTCCGGGCCCCGAGTTTCAAACTTGACACGGCAATAACTTTATACATTGCATTTTATGCGAGCCCACGCAGTTTCTACAGGAACTGCTTTCTAGTTGTAACACTTTATTGTGGGCTCGCTACAGCGAGCACACACTAGTTATTGCCAGCCTATATTTGTGGGCTCGCTACAGCGAGCACACAGTAGTTATTGCCAGCCTATATTTATACTTCTTTATTCCGCCGCTTTTTTTGACACCCTACTACTTCCACATACTTTATGCTAGAATTTTAGTTCAAACTTCAAACTGTTCAGCTCTTTGCAGTGATGCTTGCTTGTAGGTGAATTTTTACAAAGTTTTATACTTTTTATACTTTTTATACTTTTTAACTTTTTTTTACATCCTTTATAATGAGAGTCGATGGAAGAAAGGTCCCATTTTTCACAGTTAACTTTTTTGAGCTCTTATTACTCCGTCATACTTTCACTTTGAAACTTCATTCAAACTTTATAATGTTCATCTATCTTTGAACTTTCATTGGTGAAAAAGTTGTTTTGAAAAAGTTTATACTTTTTCAAATATTTAACTTTATTTATAGTTTTTTCCTGCCATTGACTTTGTATGGGATTTATCTCTAAATCAACCTCACTTTTGCAGCCTCATTACTCTGGCATACTTTGTCGTAGAAACGTGATTTAAACTTTAGAACGCTCACACGACTCTGGACTTTTTCGTGGTTCAAACCGTATTCGAATACGTTAAACGGTTTTTCCGAAATCGCAGTTCAATCGCAGGCCGTTTCGCGTAATTAGTGCCATTTTAGAGTGCGGGCCTTCTTTGACTAGAGTGTGGAGACTGAAATTCTTTCCTTGAAAATTTACCAAACAAATTGTCGTCCCGGCAAAAGTATTCATTTTACACGCATGTTCTTTGGTCATTTTGTAGCCACACATGTCCTCTTTCACACAATGTGACCACCAAAGCACAGAGACATACAGAATGTGAACTACGGCCTTTTAAGTGACACAAAAACAGTCAATCTGCTCATTGACCTCCATTGTATAATTCTTACGAGGAAATTATCGCGCTGACAATTCTTAACTCGCTCTTATAACCACATTTTCAATCGTACCAACACCACAATCGCACATGGTGTACCTCAATATCTCAGGCCACTCACAGCGAAAAAAATATTTGCATTCGACTTTTACTTTTTGCGATAGAGCAATTTGTTCGGGGCATAGTTTCCTCCATCCAGGACCATTGAAATCTCCCAGTCATAGTGCTGGCAAGTAGTAGAACTCTTTTTACTTCCACAGCTGAGACATATAAGGGCTTAATTACAGGGCTTGACATTAAAGTTACAAGATCTCAATGAGTTGCTCTGCGATACCTTGTGAGCTTGTAGGTCTGCTATTTGTGCAATTAGGCTAGACACATGCAAGTGCACGCACGCACGCACGCACGCACGCACACACACACCCTGTCTTCCTATTGGCTGGCCTTTACACAGCTCTCGCAAGCGCACGCACGCACACACACACACACACACCCTGTCTTCGCACGCACGCACACACACACCCTATCTTCCTATTGGCTGGCCTTTACACAGCTCTCGCAAGAGCACGCACGCACACACACACACTGTCTTCCTATTGGCTGGCCTTTACACAGCTCTCGCAAGCGCACGCACGCACGCACGCACGTACGCACGCACGCACGCACACACGCACGCAAAAAAATGAAAACATTTTTTTTTTTTTTTGATTTTTTTTTTTTTAAATTAAAAATTGAAAAAAATTGAAAAAAATTGAAAAAAATTGAAAAAAATTGAAAAAAATTGAAAAAAATTGAAAAAAATTGAAAAAAATTGAAAAAAATTGAAAAAAATTGAAAAAAATTAAAAAAATTGAAAAAAATTGAAAAAATGTAAAAAAATGAAAACTAAAAAAAAATTACTTATTAAGAAATAACTTCAACTTTTTTTTTTTTTTTTACTTAAGAAAAAACTTAAACTTTTTTTTTTTTTTTTTACTTAAAAAGAATAAACTTGAATTTTTTTAATAAAGTTTTTTTTTTTTTTTACTTTAAAGAAAAACTTTTAAAAACACTTCTACAACTTCCACATACTTTATTCCGCTTTATGCAGTTATTTATGCTTAAACTATAGTTTTTCCAAATGTTCATATTTTTAAAACTTTTACTTCAGCTTTAATACATTTTCTACTTTTGTTTACAATATGCTACAGTCCCGAAATTTTGATTATGGACTTAGACCACCAATGGGAACACTATTACTCCGGTCCCCGAGTTTCAAACTTGACACGGCAAAAACTTTATACATTGCAATTTATGCGAGCCCACGCAGTTTCTACAGGAACTGCCTTTCTAGTTATTTGTTTGTTTATTTATTCCACCCTTTTTTTTGGCACCCTACTACTTCCACATACTTTATGCTAGAAATGTAGTTCAAACTTCAAACTGTTCAGCTCTTTGAAGTGATTGTGGCTTGTATTTTTATTTTTACAAAGTTTTATACTTTTTATACTTTTTAACTTTTTAACTTTTTTTAACATCCTTTATAATGAGAGTCGATGGAAGAAAGGTCCCATTTTTCACAGTTAACTTTTTGGAGCTCTTATTACTCCGTCATACTTTCACTTTGAAACTTCATTCAAACTTTATAATGTTCATCTATCTTTGAACTTTCATTGGTGAAAAAGTTGTTTTGAAAAAGTTTATACTTTTTAAAATATTTAACTTTATTCATAGTTTTTCCCTCCCATTGACAATGTATGGGATTTATCTCTAAATCAAGCTCACTTTTGCAGCCTCATTACTCTGGCATACTTTGTCGTAGAAACGTGATTTAAACTTTAGAACGCTCACACGACTCTGGACTCTGGACGGTTCAAACCGTATTCGAATACGTTAAACGGTTTTTCCGAAATCGCAGTTCAATCGCAGGCCGTTTCGCATAATTAGTGCCATTTTAGAGTGCGGAGCTTCTTTGACTAGAGTGTGGAGACTGAAATTCTTTCCTTGAAAATTTACCAAACAAATTGTCGTCCCGGCCAAATTATTCATTTTACACGCATGTTCTTTGGTCATTTTGTAGCCACACATGTCCTCTTTCACACAATGTGACCACCAAAGCACAGAGACATACAGAATGTGAACTACAGCCTTTTAAGTGACACAAAAACAGTCAATCTGCTCATTGACCTCCATTGTATAATTCTTACGAGGAAATTATCGCGCTGACAATTCTTAACTCGCTCTCATAACCACATTTTCAATCGTACCAACACCACAATCGCACATGGTGTACCTCAATATCTCAGGCCACTCACAGCGAAAAAAATATTTGCATTCGACTTTTACTTTTTGCGATAGAGCAATTTGTTCGGGCATAGCATCCAGGACCATTGAAATCTCCCAGTCATAGTGCTGGCAAGTAGTAGAACTCTTTTTACTTCCACAGCTGAGACATATAAGGGCTTAATTACAGGGCTTGACATTAAAGTTACAAGATCTCAATGAGTTGCTCTGCGATACCTTGTGAGCTTGTAGGTCTGCTATTTGTGCAATTAGGCTAGACACATGCAAGTGCACGCACGCACGCACGCAGGCACGCACACACACACCCTGTCTTCGCACGCACGCACACACACACCCTGTCTTCCTATTGGCTGGCCTTTACACAGCTCTCGCAAGCGCGCGCACGCACGCACGCACACACACACACCCTGTCTTCGCACGCACGCACACACACACCCTGTCTTCCTATTGGCTGGCCTTTACACAGCTCTCGCAAGAGCACGCACACACACACCCTGTCTTCCTATTAGCTGGCCTTTACACAGCTCTCGCAAAAAAATTGAAAAAAATTAAGAAAAAACTTCAACTTTTTTTTTTACTTATTAAGAAAAAACTTCAACTT
This sequence comes from Protomyctophum bolini, assembly GCF_963924005.1. Classification (NCBI taxonomy): domain Eukaryota; kingdom Metazoa; phylum Chordata; class Actinopteri; order Myctophiformes; family Myctophidae; genus Protomyctophum; species Protomyctophum bolini. The sequence goes on along the minus strand of NC_137880.1, from coordinate 3,564,736 downwards.
TTTTTTTTTTTTTTACTTAAAAAGAATAAACTTGATTTTTTTTTAATAAAGTTTTTTTTTTTTTTTACCTTTAAAGAAAAACTTTTAAAAACACTTCTACAACTTCCACATACTTTATTCCGCTTTATGCAGTTATTTATGCTTAAACTATAGTTTTTCCAAATGTTCATAGTTTTTTAAACTTTTACTTCAGCTTTAATACATTTTCTACTTTTGTTTACAATATGCTACAGTCCCGAAATTTTGATTATGGATTTAGACCACCAATGGGAACACTATTACTCCGGGCCCCGAGTTTCAAACTTGACACGGCAATAACTTTATACATTGCATTTTATGCGAGCCCACGCAGTTTCTACAGGAACTGCTTTCTAGTTGTAACACTTTATTGTGGGCTCGCTACAGCGAGCACACACTAGTTATTGCCAGCCTATATTTATTTGTTTGTTTATTTATTCCACCCTTTTTTTTGGCACCCTACTACTTCCACATACTTTATGCTAGAAATGTAGTTCAAACTTCAAACTGTTCAGCTCTTTGAAGTGATTGTGGCTTGTATTTTTATTTTTACAAAGTTTTATACTTTTTATACTTTTTAACTTTTTAACTTTTTTTAACATCCTTTATAATGAGAGTCGATGGAAGAAAGGTCCCATTTTTCACAGTTAACTTTTTGGAGCTCTTATTACTCCGTCATACTTTCACTTTGAAACTTCATTCAAACTTTATAATGTTCATCTATCTTTGAACTTTCATTGGTGAAAAAGTTGTTTTGAAAAAGTTTATACTTTTTAAAATATTTAACTTTATTCATAGTTTTTCCCTCCCATTGACAATGTATGGGATTTATCTCTAAATCAAGCTCACTTTTGCAGCCTCATTACTCTGGCATACTTTGTCGTAGAAACGTGATTTAAACTTTAGAACGCTCACACGACTCTGGACTCTGGACGGTTCAAACCGTATTCGAATACGTTAAACGGTTTTTCCGAAATCGCAGTTCAATCGCAGGCCGTTTCGCATAATTAGTGCCATTTTAGAGTGCGGAGCTTCTTTGACTAGAGTGTGGAGACTGAAATTCTTTCCTTGAAAATTTACCAAACAAATTGTCGTCCCGGCCAAATTATTCATTTTACACGCATGTTCTTTGGTCATTTTGTAGCCACACATGTCCTCTTTCACACAATGTGACCACCAAAGCACAGAGACATACAGAATGTGAACTACAGCCTTTTAAGTGACACAAAAACAGTCAATCTGCTCATTGACCTCCATTGTATAATTCTTACGAGGAAATTATCGCGCTGACAATTCTTAACTCGCTCTCATAACCACATTTTCAATCGTACCAACACCACAATCGCACATGGTGTACCTCAATATCTCAGGCCACTCACAGCGAAAAAAATATTTGCATTCGACTTTTACTTTTTGCGATAGAGCAATTTGTTCGGGCATAGCATCCAGGACCATTGAAATCTCCCAGTCATAGTGCTGGCAAGTAGTAGAACTCTTTTTACTTCCACAGCTGAGACATATAAGGGCTTAATTACAGGGCTTGACATTAAAGTTACAAGATCTCAATGAGTTGCTCTGCGATACCTTGTGAGCTTGTAGGTCTGCTATTTGTGCAATTAGGCTAGACACATGCAAGTGCACGCACGCAGGCACGCAGGCACGCACACACACACCCTGTCTTCGCACGCACGCACACACACACCCTGTCTTCCTATTGGCTGGCCTTTACACAGCTCTCGCAAGCGCGCGCACGCACGCACGCACACACACACCCTGTCTTCGCACGCACGCACACACACACCCTGTCTTCCTATTGGCTGGCCTTTACACAGCTCTCGCAAGAGCACGCACACACACACCCTGTCTTCCTATTAGCTGGCCTTTACACAGCTCTCGCAAAAAAATTGAAAAAAATTAAGAAAAAACTTCAACTTTTTTTTTTACTTATTAAGAAAAAACTTCAACTTTCTTTTTTTTTTTTTACTTAAAAAGAATAAACTTGATTTTTTTTTAATAAAGTTTTTTTTTTTTTTTACCTTTAAAGAAAAACTTTTAAAAACACTTCTACAACTTCCACATACTTTATTCCGCTTTATGCAGTTATTTATGCTTAAACTATAGTTTTTCCAAATGTTCATAGTTTTTTAAACTTTTACTTCAGCTTTAATACATTTTCTACTTTTGTTTACAATATGCTACAGTCCCGAAATTTTGATTATGGATTTAGACCACCAATGGGAACACTATTACTCCGGGCCCCGAGTTTCAAACTTGACACGGCAATAACTTTATACATTGCATTTTATGCGAGCCCACGCAGTTTCTACAGGAACTGCTTTCTAGTGAATATTATTATATATGGATATTACAACCCATATCACACAGGAAAGTGTATTTATGAAACTAATAATAATAAAACGATCAGCTTAAATACTAAAATAGACATGATAGACATGTATAAATAGGCCAAGCATGTAGGTAGGCACTGGCTGTGAATATGGAGAGTTTTTATAAAGTGTCATGGACTCATGAATGGCGGACTCATCTTCAAAGTGCTGTCCCATTTCTTTCACAACAATGTGGAGCCCTTGCAGCCTCTCACCCTCAAGCCCTTACAGCTGACGTCACTAAAGTCAATGAGGGTCCAGGGCTCAGGGCTTGAGGGAGGCATTTGGGATTGGGCCTAATATATACTGTAGACCGATTCCGTAGCGCGTCTCATGGTCGCAGCCTACGTATTTCCTGTAGGCGGACTCGACGTAGCTGCGGGGTTTAAACCATCACCAGGCGCATCTCTTCCACTACAGTGAACGGCAGAGTGACTGATGTTAGTTTGCCTCAAACTTTACTCTTTTACCTGCTTTTTTACTAACACTAACATTACAAAGATGCCCAGAACATCGAGATGAACCTGTGTAGTTTATGGCTGCTCCAACAGTAGTGGCAAGTTGGCAACATAAAAAAAAATAAAAAAAACGGAATGTCTAATATCCACCGCGGTGGCTGAGACCAGAGCCATTGAGTAATGGTTGAGACGAAGCAGTGAAAGATACATAACGCCAGTCTTACCCAATACCAAATCTTTCTGTTTTATTAACACAAGGCTGCTGTACTTTATACCTCATACTTTAAATGCTTAGTATGAGGTATAAAATACAGCAGCCTTGTGTTCATAAAACAGAAAGATTGGGTATTGGGTAAGACTGACATTATGTATCTTTCAGGACCTTTCACTGCTTTGTCTCAAACATTACTCAATGGCTCTGGTCTCAGCCACCACGGCGGATATTTTGACATTCCGTATTTATTTATTTTTTATGTTGCCACTACTGTTGGAGCAGCCATAAACTACACAGGTTCATCTCGATGTTCTGGACATCTTTGTAATGTTAGTGTTAGTGTAGCGTTCACTGTAGTGGAAGAGATGCGCCTGGTGAGGGTGAGGGTTGTTAGACTGGTGTACACTAGAGTAGTTTACTGCTAAACAGTTCATTATGATTATTGGCTACCACAGCTGTTTAATTTGACTGAAATCCTTTTTCTCCACAGCCCAGCAAGATGTGAAATATGTAAAACTGGGAGGAACGCTTGAAGTGCTTCCACGTGTCCCCCCTATTACTGTACCCATCACTAGCGTCATGTGGAAACATAACGCCGATAAGGCAGCAGAATGGGACGAGGACGATGGTCCTGACGTGGATTACTACGGGCCCTACAAGCACCGCACACATTTGAATAAAACAACGTTCAAGTTGGTCGTCAAGGAAATGACCAGCATCGACGATGGCTTATATTCTGTGGAGCTAAACGGTCGAATGCAGCACCATACTTTCAAGACTAAATTCATTGGTAAGTATGAATTGGGGGAGTGAAAGAAATGAAAGACGAAAATAGAAAGTGAAACCGCTGTTGCCTACTGTGATGCTGCCTCCCCCTATGCATGTCAGCAAATACATAGGAGAACAGCAGGTATACTGTATCCATCATTCCATCTTATTGCAGTTTGTTTGAAGCGATATTTCTTCGATGTTGAATAATAGTGCTTGAGACAGTGATGTCCAGTTAACATTGTATCCGATACATCAAAATTGACTCGCCAAAATTCTGTGCAATTCAGTGCATTTAGGCACAATCTCAAAACGTTCAAGCAAGGCATACTGTAGGTTGTCAAGTCCATTTGACATAATGAGGTGTCCAAAGTCAAGATGCCGAAAACAGGGGACAGGCGAGGCATAATGCTTATCGAGCCCTACCCCTGGCCCTGGCTCAGTGTGCATAAATACATTTAATAGTGCACTGTTACCTGCTTTGCGATGAGGTATTTGTACATTAAATGCGAGCACACTATCACTGTACTAGTACTGTACAGTGTATACAAGCAGAGTCACGTTCACCAACAACTGTCTGATGCTGGTGGTTGTTGTGTGTGTCGCTAGAATACAAGCTGTGTTTAAAATGTTTACAAAAAAACATAGAACTCCAACCCCTTTAAGTTTTTAATAATGACAGCTTGTCATACTTACAAATCGGGAGAATGGAACTTTGTGAGCAGCTGAAGTGGGTATATTATATACCTAGCTCTGGTCCATAGCTTTCTAGCTTTTCACCTCTCAAGGTTGAGGCATTCAACTGTTTGACTGTCCTTTGCTGCCTGCTTCCATAGAACATGAATGGGAATTTTTTTGGGGGGGGAGAAAGAAATTAACACACTTTCCCTATGAGTATCAGTGTCATAACCATAGCCTGAGGAAGATCACCCAGCTAACATGTTTTGTTTTCACACACATTCATCCTTTTTCCTCAACAGTGGATGTCCCAAAGCCAGTGGTGGTTCTCAAGCCACTGACTTGTACAACTGATGATGAACGTTGCTTTCTGGTCTGTGAAGGAAACATCAAAGATGCAGGTCCGGTAACCTATCGCTGGAACACTTCAGTGAATGGTGAAGTGAAATGGATGGTGACTAACTCTTCACAGACTCCTGCACAGTTGGCTATCTTCAACAATGAAGAAGGGAAAACGATCAAAACATTCTCTTGTGAAATGAAAAACCCGGTCGGTGAGATGCAGAGTGACCCCCATAAAAACCTATTTTATGGTATGTACTTTACTCCACGGTGTGTTAATCGAAGTTGTTTTCTGATAATAAGAGTGTTTTCTGATAATATATATATTTTTTAAGTATGTTGTTGTGGGCTCGCTACAGCGAGCACACACTAGTTATTGCCAGCCTATATTTACTTATTTATTTATTCCACCCTTTTTTTTGACACACTACTACTTCCACATACTTTATGCTAGAAATTTAGTTCCAACTTCAAACTGTTCAGCTCTTTGAAGTGATTGTGGCTTGTATTTTTATTTTTACAAAGTTTTATACTTTTTATACTTTTTAACTTTTTAACTTTTTTTAACATCCTTTATAATGAGAGTCGATGGAAGAAAGGTCCCATTTTTCACAGTTAACTTTTTTGAGCTCTTATTACTCCGTCATACTTTCACTTTGAAACTTCATTCAAACTTTATAATGTTCATCTATCTTTGAACTTTCATTGGTGAAAAAGTTGTTTTGAAAAAGTTTATACTTTTTAAAATATTTAACTTTATTTATAGTTTTTTCCTCCCATTGACAATGTATGGGATTTATCTCTAAATCAAACTCACTTTTGCAGCCTCATTACTCTGGCATACTTTGTCGTAGAAACGTGATTTAAACTTTAGAAAGCTCACACGACTCTGGACTCTGGACTGTTCAAACCGTATTCGAATACGTTGAACGGTTTTTCCGAAATCGCAGTTCAATCGCAGGCCGTTTCGGCTAATTAGTGCCATCTTAGAGTGCGGGGCCTCTTCGAGTAGAGTGTGTGTCGGAAGGCAGCCTGTGTTCATCCCTGTCCGTGTGTCCGTCTGTCTGTCTGTCTGTCTGTCTGTCTGTCCGTCTGTGAGCAGCTAGTCTTGGACACCAATGGACTGATCAGTGTCATAATTTCCTTGCACACTCCCCAGCATAGGCTATACCAAGTGGCGGCTATATACCACCAATATACTTTACGTTTTGGCCTAATAATCTTTTATTTAGTCGTATTTATGCTGATGAATTCCTTCTACACAAACATTCCTGTGTCGTCACTGCTGTAGAGTGAGGAGCCCCCACTGGGAGGACCTAAAATGCTACAAAAAGTTGATTGCAGAAATATAATGTATTATCAGTATCACCATGACATCCTGTCATCCATCATAATTGTAATTGTTTTATAGACTATACTGAATGTGTACTGTAGACCTATTTATGAAGGTATAACGTGTAACTAAAATGCTATTGTCTTTGTCGATCCCGTCTCAACGTTCAGGGTCTCCTAGACCTGCAGGACTGAGTTCTCTAAATGTGGGTCTGATAGCAGGACTTGTTGTTGTGACTATACTGTCCATCCTGCTGCTCCTGCTGTGGAGAACATCTAAAGGTGAGAAACATAACAAGCTGACCCGACTGAATGGGAAACATTACATTGAAAACCTATTTACATCACTGCCCTGCATTAGATGGATTACCTCTAGATTGCATTCCATGGATTACATCTAGATTACAATCACTGAGCAACTCTCATGACATGATAATTAGAAGGTTTAAATACTTGTGTTATAAGGTGTTGTTTTTCATTTACAGGTCGATGTTGTGTCAGGTGAGTACTACTAAGTATTACTCTGTCTACTCATCAACATGACCGCAGTAATAGATTACATCTTCCTTTTTTCTCCATTACTGATGATAAATATGGATATTTTAATTGCAGACCCGCTCAGTCTCAGGGAACCAATCAGAGTGCGTCTCCTGATGATGTGTACTGCCCACTGCAGCACGGTCAGTCTTTCAACCAATCATGTTCAATAAGGACACCTGTGACAACTAGTTCTACTGTACTTTGAACATTTTGGAAGTTCAGTTGTGTTTGTTTTTCCTCATTTGCACAATAGAATAGAAAACCATCACTGAAATAACTGAATTAAGCACCACATTAATGCATGTTAATTTACTTTTAGGCGACAAAAGTGTCTATGGGGTGATAAACCAGCCTGATGATGACTATGAAAATGGTACAGTATACACTTGTTTAAACATCCAATCCAAAGATTTAAATCTGAGTCAATTCATTGTCAGGTTCAGATTAAATGGATTCATTAGAACAATGTTTTCCGGGCCCGGGTGGCTGGCGTAGCTGTCTGGGCACCTTGGCTGTTAATCCAGTCTGGCAGTGTGCCGCGGGTTCGACTTCCGATCCCGACGGCCTTTACTGCGTGTTACCCCCCCATCTCTCTCCCCATTTCCTGTCAGCCTACTTTCATCTATCGCTCTATCAATAAAAAGGCGAATAGCCAAAAAATTATAATCTTAAAAAAAAAGAAAAAACATGAAGAAGAAAGTGACTTTAGTGAATTCATGTTATAACGTATATTGTTTATAATCCACAGATCCAGCTAATGTCAGGTATGTACAGTATTGATACTGATAGCAGTGGAATACATCTTGGTTTATTCTTCATCACTGATACATATTTATATTTTAATTACAGAGTCATTGAGTCTCAGATAAACCAACCTGATGATGATTATGAAAATGGTACAGTATGCACTTTTTTAAACGTCCAATCCAATGATTTAAATCTGGTTTAATTTGGTGTCATTGTGGAACATTCATGTTAGGAGAGTCATTAGGAATTCATTTTCAGATTAATTGGATTTGTTAGAAATGTGTTTTGTGCCTGTGATTTATATAAATGTTATGCTATGAGCTTGTAGATCTGCTATTTTTATAGCCAAAGTTTGAAATGAAATGATAATGAAGTGACCCAGATTTGTATTTGGTTCAGATATTGATGTTATAATGTATATTGTTTTTAATCCACAGATCCAGATTATGTCAGGTAGGTACAGTATTGATCTCTGTATATTCATCAACATGACAGCAGTGGATTACATCTTGGTTTATTCTTCATCACTGATACATATTTATATTTGAATTAACAGAGTCATTGAGTCTCAGGGAACCAATCAGGCCTCAGCTACAGGCGACCAGGCGACCAATCAAGGAGGAGATCCAGATGATGACCTGTACGATGACCTGTACGGTCAGTACGGTCACTCTTTGAACCAATCATGTTCATCAACCCATTAACCCATTAAGACCTGAGGCCGTTTCTACAAAATGCATTCTAAAGAGTTATTCGTGTCAAGGACCCCCCAAAATGATATGTATTTTGCCACGGACCGCCCTATCTGAAAATGTCTTGTTCCAGGGACCATTATTGAAATAACAATTATAAGCATCACATTAAGACTCATTTTGTTTCCCTTCAGGTGACACAAGTGTCTATGAAGTCAACCACCCTGATGACCAAGAGAATGGTAAAGTATATATTATACACGTCTATATTTTATAGATTCAATCACCTGATTTTAACTCAGCAGACTGTACTCTCATTCCATACTGTTTGTACAAACATTACAACACTGATTAGTAGCATCAGAGTCCAGAACCAATCACATTTGAGCTATAATAATGCTGTGAACGCAGCATACAATTTACTTTTTACAATTTAGGCATTTAGCAGACGCTCTTAATCCAGAGCAATTTACAGTAAGCAAGAACAAAATATGGTAATACATCAAATAAGTGTTTGTTGTGTGAATTTCCACTCCAGTGAGCGATATGTGAATAATACAGTTGTTCACATTCCTTTTAGAGAAACACAGACTGTGTTTTATATACTGCATGTTTAATGACACAGTGTTACTGTAACTGTTTCATTTCCTCAGATACAGCCGTGTAGGAAAACCAAAGCCAACGCCACACGTGGATAAAGACACATGGATCTGCACCAAGGTTTACGTTAGCCGATATATATCCACCATTGACCCAGAACATTTTTTATTGACCGTTAAATAGGATAACATTATTGCTGGCCACCGTGGCCGACTGAAAAATGCTATATTATCATTAGACTATTATCATTATCATTTGGATAACGTAACACAACATTGCAATAATACATACATTTACAACCACTAACTTAATTTAAAGTTTAATACGAGCCTGCTGCCTAGTTGCTCTGCAGTTATCTGATCCTAGATCAGCCTATTCATTACATGACGGTGTCGCACGTCGAAAATACCCGACCTACTGTACAAGCTCACAGCGCGTCTAGCTAGTCGGTTGGATATTTTTGATGTGCAACACTGTCGTGCGACGAAGCATAGGTCAGCTTCACACAGCTGCATCTGAGCATCTCTGAGTAAAAGTCTTCTCGGTTCACTCTGGCGTTTGTATGATAAATCTATAGAGTGAGCAGCTGTACACAAGATGTAACAAAAAGGAGACCTTTAACCTTGAATCATTATGAACATGTGAGGTTTCAATACGGCTTGTGGGGGGGGGGAATAAAGGCTTATGTGGGGGCCAATACGGCTTGTGGGGGGGGCAAATAAGGGCTTGTGTGGGGGCCAATAAGGGATTATAAGTGCCATTGGCCCTTCAAGACGAACATTTGAAAAGTAATGATAAATTCCACTATCATAATGAATTATCTTTTAATCTGCCATCAGTCAGTTTTAGTTTCAGACTAATACATATTGCTTATTTTACTGTCCAATGACATGAATGGCACAAGGGAAGGACTCCACAAAAAGACCACCAAAAAAAGAAATAAGAAAAAAAAGAGTTGTTGCTGATATGAAATGTATGGTGTATTGTATGTCATGATGAATTGAGTATAATGCACCACAATGGAAACAAGTCAGCAGATGATCTTTTAGCATAGTTGTGTTACTGTACTGCCTTCAAAATGTTAATGAAGTATAATGTTGAATGTTTTTATTACATTGTTTACTGGATTCATACAGATGTATTTTATTCAAATATTTTAACATCATTAGTCTCTATTTTATTTTATTTTTTTAAATACTAAAAATCGGTGACAAGCTCACAGTGGGATCACATATATCTACACATTTTAAGCTTGTCGGTCAGCTGTTTTAGAAATTAGTTGTATGAAGAAATAGAGATTAGGAGGTTGATGAGATTTTTATGTCAAATAATGACATTTTTTCGTTACTGTTTTTCATTACTTACTCAAATAAGTGTTTATATTTGTATTTGTTTTCAAGTTTAAAGTAGTATGTGAAGAAATTGAAATACATTTTTACATTTTAGAATTAACGTTGCTTCAGTTTGTTAAAAAATATAATTATTGTATGAATGAAAGTAGATTCATCAGTTGTGTCCTTGTGTAGCTTGCATTTTAATTAAAACTAGTTTCTTGTATAAACTCCTCCCATATTTTTAAGTTTTAACTTGTAGTGTAACTTATTATGTATAACAGTATTACAGTCTCTACATTCAGTGGTTCTCTAAATATTTGTCATTTTAAGGACCTCCAGTTTGATAAAAAACTAAATGTACAGTATCTCTGGGATCTCAATCTACTGTACACTGTCACGGTGTGTACACATGTAACCAAATGGACCCATAAGAGACCATTTGGTTCCATTTGTACATTCAGCTGACGTAAGGGTCCATTTGGATCCCAACATTTTTGTAACCCATCCATTTTTCATCCAGTCCCAATTGCCTAATCTGTAATCCTGGGCACTATTCCCTCTCCCAACCTGGGGAGAGCCCCAAATTGAGTGCATGCTTCCTTCAGTGCATGAGGAGTGAGCAGGCCGCTTCTTGTCACCTGATAGTGGAGGAGTTTACCCGTCAGGAGGTAGCTGGACGGAACACGGTATTCCAACCAGTTCCTCTTCCTTCCATCAGGCACTGGTCAGGGGGAGGTAGTTTAGAAACCAGGATTACTGCATGTTTTTTACCTACCTATAGGGGACACGGGGAGAACATGTTATGGTACCTACCATAGGCCTAGGGGACACGGGGAGAACATGCAAACTCCACACAGAAAGGCCCTTTCACCAACCCCACCTAGGTTATATGCAGGGCACTGATGACATGGAGGAGAGAACACGCCCCCAGCACCCACATTGTCCCCGGTGGGAATCTGACAGAGGACCTTCTAGCTGTGAGGCGACATCGCTACCGACTGCACCACTGTAGTGTAAATACAACATTAATTTAACACTGCTTTATTTTAACAACTGATCCATGGTTTATATGGACCATCGGCGCAATATATAGACCTTAACTGACCCCTGGAGGGGAATTCACGTAATGACATCAGTAACAAAGTGTAAAATGTGTGTGTGTTAGGCAAAGGGTTCTCACACATTTTTGGCCCAGGTCACCAATGTAAATAACATTTCATTTTCGGCACCCCTGAATGATATTATTAGGCCTTTATAGCAGGGGTTCTAAACCTTAACAGCAGAGAAAATATATCATAAATGAATACTGAAACCAGATATAATCATTAAGGAAAGTTTATACATGCACCACGTCCGTAAGTATGAAAACTCTTATTTTCCATTTTCCAGCCATTCAGTTGCAAAAAATAATAATAATGTGGCGACCCCCAGAGGGGTCGCGACCCACGGGTTGAGAACCCCTGCTTTATAGCACATAATAATAATGTCATATTAACGGTATACGTAAATTTGTAAATCTTTCAATAATGTGTGATGAGGAAAACTTAGAATATCTGTTTCCATTAGGATAAATTTAAATTTACTTACTACTTAAACCCAATCAAATTCCATCAAAAATAGCAGCTCTACAAGCTCACAACGCATCACAACATCTGTGGCTCAAGAGGTAGAGCAGGTCATCCAATGATCCATGGGTCGGCGGTTCGAATCCCGGCTCTTCCTGTCAAAGTGTCCTTGGCCAAGACACTGAACCCCAAATTGCTCCCGATGTGCTGGTTGGTACCTTGCATGCCTTCCGCCGCAATCGGTGTATGAATGTGTGTGTGAATGGGTGAATGTAATGCACAATCTATGTTGAGCGCCTTGGATAAAGGCGCTATATAAATGCACCATTTACAACGTGATCGCTGCGTGTCTGTTGTCCTGCAACAAGACAGCAATGGGCACTAACGGGCAACGGTTAAAGGATCTCTTAAAGGGACCTCTTAAAGCCAATACTGGTGATTGGTTAAATTTGGTTGAATTATTCTAACGCCCAAACCACACCAATGCATAATATAACGGGTAACGGAGGTGTTTAAGTGTGAGGTGTTTGAATGCCTCAAACGCAATTATGTTGTCTGCGTCATGGTAGTTAGGCCTCCCCCCCTCGGTCTCCTCTGAGACACAGAGGCCCCTTTTCCACCGGGGTTAAACCGGTTGCATTCCGTGAAAGCACCACGGTTCCAAGAATCTAGAACGGAACCAGTTCTAGAACCACAGTTCTTTAGGTGGAAAAGAGACCAGAGTGAGTAGACATAAATGGTGTCATCTTATAATGAGTATTCGTGAGAATCTACTGCATGAGGCTCACAGAGGCAGGAAACCACCTAAAAAAATAGGTCATATACTCTATATAACGCCCACATCCCCTTTAATTGTCTACTGCTATACAGTAGCTCACACATTGTGCACTGTCTTTCAGGTGACTCTGGCCGTTTTACGGTAAGTACTTTATACATGTAATTTCATTACTCTATTAAGTTGCTTATATATTTCATATCTCTGCTGTCGGGAAGAAACCACCTAACGAAATGATTTTTTTCTTTTCAGGAAATGAAGAAAACCTTTATATTTTGAAAACAAAGCAATACTGCCTCATCAAAGTTAGTGTTGTGACCTTATATAATTATTGTCAATTACTTCCATGAGAGGGGGAGAGGTGGTGGAGTTTGTTGCTATAGCAGACAGTTTGAGGGTCCAATGGAGTTAAGAGGTTTTGTCCGAAGAACTTTTTACTATACTTTTCATTGGTACAATATTTCCGAAACAACACACAGACGTAAAGGGTGTTCAATAGCACTGATTTATGGAGAAAAAGTCTAAAACCTCAAAAATGGAGTTAGGAGGTTTCCTCCCGACAGCAACGATATGTAAGATATGACTTCTACATTAAAACACTACCTCTACTACATAGACTATATACAAATCACTGCTGAAATATGTTGTAATTACAGTATCTTGATCATCAACTGAATTATACTTTCCACAATTGCATATTTTATGTGTTATTTATTTACTCTATATGTATTCAGGGTTGGAATCCTGAGCAAGTAGCCTACAGACAAGACACGTGTCATATTCATTTAGCGTTTTTTACTTTATTTAGAGGAGCCAAAGGGTGTATGTTATACACCCTATTCTCTACAATTTAGGTCAATTAATTAATTCCTCCCACTACTTGATGTTGTACACTGGGGCACCACTTTCTTTTGTGTTTCATCCAGGTGGGCGTGGTTAAATATTAATGCCTAAACCTAATCTTAACCTTAACCTTAACCTCACAAACACTATGCCTAGGACAGTGGTGTCTGGTGGAAGGCCAATTGCGGCTGGTGTCGATCAATGTGCTCAATGTCCTCAAAGTCACGTTTAATGTTCACAGCACACCTGACAAAAGACCATTGATATTTGATATTGTTGAAATTTGTATGTGACTTTCATATGGCAGTTGGCCCTTGGGTGTTTTCATATTTTCTACTTTGGCCCCCTTTGAAAACAAAACTTTGGACACTATAATACAGGGGTTTTCAACTGATTATATGAACCATGGGGACCACAACCCTGACTAAGAATTCAATCAACACATGGGGACCACTGTTGTGTTGGGGGGGGGGATATGGGCCTGATGTGGGGGGGGAAAGCTTAATGACATATTGTCTGTTAAGGGCTTCATTTGATTGTTAATTTAAAGTGAATTAAATCACGCCCTTAACAGTCATTAACTGATGCTATAGTGGTCCGGAGCTGAAAAACAATTCAGAACCACTGATCTATTCCATTCATGGATGCTCCTCTGTCCTCTTAACCTTCCATATTAAACTAATACTGTACATAGCAGACACATGCGATTGCATTATTATGGGCACATTTCCTCATAATGGTCACAACCAGTCTGGTACACTTTCCCTTGAAATTCTAATTATTTTCTGTGGAAGATACGAGTACACGATGCGAGACACGGCCAAAGCATTTCCAGGGGTCCCCAGCCAAAAACGTTGAGAACGCCTGCCATAGGGAACCACTGCTGGTCATCAAATTATTGGCAAATACCAAAACAAAAAAGTATCCCTTTATTGGCTTAGAAATACCCCAAAAAAAGTATCCCCTTAACCTCAGGGCTTTGCATCAACAACACCGGTTGTAAACTATACTGGCTCTCCACCAGGAGGACTTCACACGACAAGTTTAGTTTTTACTTCTAATTAAATATCACATGTTAAATTAAATAGCTTTGGACTTAATAAATATATTAAATATCTTCTAATTAAATATTACATATTAAATTAAATATATTTGGACTTAATAAATATATTAAATATCTTCTAATTAAATATTACATGTTAAATGAAATATCTTTGGACTTGACTGGACTGAGATCACTTCTTTATCTCAGGCTCTCTTCCGAAAAAGTAAGAAACAGTTTACTAAATAAGAAGTTTAAAAAACATGCTAAGCTCATGGCATGACGTGAAGTCTTGTAAGAGAAGTTTTGAAATGAGAATACTATCCACCTGTTGGTTGTCCGTCAGAAGACCTATTCTTACAGGAGACCAATGTCTGACCATGTTTGACCACTACTGACCACACCTTCAATGTATTCTCTGCTCTCATGTGAGTATAAAGGAGAGCAATGTAAAGGGCTCAGGAGGCTTGCATGCGTGCAGTCTCCCTGGGCTGGTGATCCCTTGTATTAAAAAGTATCATTGTTTCATGCCACTCTCTGCCCTGTGTATTTCTTAAATGACTCTGATTTGAGTTCTAAAAATATCTTTGACAATTATGGCGCTGTGTGAGCACGGTTTTTCCACTGTCCGTCAGCATTCTCTTTTTCAGGATATAGCGCTGTAGATATGAATCTGGGTTGCTGATCGACAGGGATAACACCAAAACGGACTTTGGGGTAAGAGTGGTTTGACTCAATGTTTAATTTAGGGTTTTGTATTTTAAAGCTGTGTCGTTACAGATACAACCGTACAAAATCCTAGTATTCTTAAAAGGGTGACATTTCCCTTATCAATTGTATTGATAAATATGTTTTTGGCTATAAGGCCATGTGGTATTATCCACTCCAAGGGTGACATTTGCCTTATCAAGTATTTTGATAAAAATGTTTTTGGCTATAAGGCCATGTGGTAGTATCCACTCCAAGGGTGACAATTCCCTTATCAAGTATTTTGATAAATATGTTTTTGGCTATAAGGCCATGTGGTATTAATAATCCACTATAGGTTAGAAGTCCTTTATCAGTATATCACTGGCATAAATAAGTAGGTTAGAAGTCCTTTATCAGTATATCACTGGGATAAATAAGCAGGTTATAATCCTTTATCGGTATATGACTGGTATAAATCAACTGAAGTCCATAGTTATGTTGCGCGTATAGTCGATATGCCGTAACATCTCGATCATTAAAACAGGGACAAAGGAAAATAGGCGTGATATTGAACTACACGTTTAAATAATTATCTTCACATTACAGACGATATAATGAATACGTTAGCAGTAATGTAAAGTGAATATAATTGCAGATATCGGAGCCCGTAAAATAGAACAGGATCAAAATCGTTGTCCAGTAGCAAGCGAAAAATGAAGCCCGTATAGTTAGGCATTTATATAAAAGAAAACTAGATAAAATGTCAATGGGATGGAGCAAGTATTAGGAATATCATACAGATAGCGTCCACTGAAATTCTCTTTCATTTCTCTCCGTGTGGGAGAATTGTGAGACAGCAAATTGTATGAGATTAATTCATAGGTTCTGTGCGTAAGACTCGAGCAGCTGAGTATGAATGTGCAATGTAGAATGTACACTTACATATGGATGAACGGAAATACTATTTTGTAAAAATCAATCATGATCCTAGAGTATGGTTGTGGCATTTTGAACAAAATAGTATAAAGAATGTATTCCTGGTAGTCAGCCAGGAATAGCACTGTCCATGGTGTCACCACGAAGAGTGAAGGGACAACAGTGTAACCTTGTTGGCATGTGTCAAGCAGGATAGCAGAGAAGTAGGTAGGAAATGGTTAAAATTCAAGTATTCAAAGTAATTAACTAACAGCAACATGATTAACTAATTATTTTGGCCATATAGTATGCTATTAGTCTTATCATAAATGTAATGACAGTATAGCAATGTTCCAGTGCTATGGCAAGGGGAAAGAAAATAATAATATATATGTATATGTATATATATATATGTATGTATATATAGAGTAATTGTGCTTTGGCGCTTCCTATATTTGGACTAAATCGATAGGCAAGATTATACTCTAAGCATAAAAAAATATATATATATAGGTAGATTATAGTATTCCATATAGAATAAGGTAATGTGTGTAACTATCATCATATTTTTTTACCTAGTCAAGACAGGAACCCATGTGTGTTTTTCCTGAGAGATTTCCCGTTTTGTTTTGTTACTATACAGAATATATCATTGTGCATTGTTGAGAAATACTAGAAGGTCCTCAGGGAACCTAAGGTCAGATTTAGCTAAATGGACATTTGTCAGGATAGGCAGTGTTCACCCCCATCCTCCATAGCAGCTGTCCTGAGTGGCCACACACCAGATGAGATGAGGCAAGCAAGGAGGATTTTTGGGTGAGTGTTAATGAGTCTAGAATTAAGTTCAGTGTTACAGCATTACAGGAGAAAGTTTCTAAGATGTATTACGTAATCGCTATAAGTATACTCTGTAACAAGTAATTGTAGAATTCAAACATAGGCTTACTTAAGTAAATTGATATTGGCTGTGGCTATATTTAAGAAACCCTTTTCAATTTAGCAAATTAACAAGCTCACAAAAGTGTGCCCATGTAGGATAGATATTCCGACATGGCTAAAATGTATGAAGGGCTGAAGTATGTGGGTTGGGACTATTTAATTGAGCGCGAGACGCAGTCCCACCTAAATATACTAATAGGTCCATCCATTAGGGATAATGGAATTGGAATTGTGTTGGTCATATATGAACAAGCAGAAACTTGAGTTACCACATTGGAGCATTGAGTAATGGTATTATATGAACCTAAAGTGAAACGTGTGGAACTCTTACATGAGTCTTATTAGCAGAGTTGATTTACCAGACATAGAAATGAATAGTACTGTGTTTTTGCGTAACCTGTTTATTGTTGAACCACTGATAACACTACCTATCACATCGCACAGTTGCTAAAGAGAGGTCAATACAAGCCACATGCACAGTCAGTAGACTGTCCTGTACTTGGATTTCTGAACAATATCTGCGTGTGTTGGTTTGGGGCCCAACACGGCAGGAAATGGCAGGAAATGACATTTTGGGAACAAGGACATGTGAGTGACAGCGTGCACTCGGACAGATGAACAATGGACTGTGGGCTTGATGAACTAATGATTGTTTTTTTTCTTTTCATGTGATTGAACACTGAGCGTCTCGGGGGCGATGTGCGGTTGTGGTGGTGGTGTGTCGGTGATCTCACAATGAGTGGGTGAGTAAAAGTGGCTTATGAGCCAAGTGTGCTATTTCCGCTACGATACATGCCTAAATTAAGCAGTTTCGACTTTCGAGACACAGGTAACAAGACACTCTCCTTCAAGGGGGGGGGGTCATTGAGCTTGTGAGCTGAGGTGACCATATAGTTTTATATACTGGTACTTCTGGTAGTAGGCTTACACTAGCTGACATTTGACATTTTTAGGGAATATACTTTTGATTCAATATGGAGTATGTAGTGTTGGCTTGTAAATATGACCATACCATTTTCCTATAGTCAATAATCTAATCAGACAATGGAATTAAAGTTTTAGGACTCACTAGTCTCATAGTGAATTGATCCTGATGTGAATAAATATCAAGGAACAGATAGTTTTAAAAGGCATAATGATGAACCAAAAATGTAGGGGCCTATATAAGATTACGCTCAAATCAGAAACCCCTACAGCCCAAAAAGGGGATGTAATTTTGTGTAGTGGTCAATTGCCACTCAGATATAACATGCAAATAGTGGTCTGTAGTCAGAGGCAAGTTCGACTCTACAGATTGACTTAAGTATAGGTAGATTAGAAATGCGTAAACGATATTGTACCCTTAAATAAAATAGATAATGTACAACGGTATAGAACATTAAGAGATATGTCATTTGTGGGATACGAAAGATTTAAAATCGTCTGCAGACTAGAGTATTCCTATTTAAGTGGCCTTGCCGAGCCATGAGGCCCATAGAAGAGCCCATATCTCCTGTTCCTGTAGCGTGAGGCAACTTGATGTATAAGTACACCCCCTGGACATGACACTAGTATGTCGCAGGGATTGAACCCCAGTCCAGCCCTTGATGCTGAGTGTCAAGCAGGGCGGCACTGGGTCCCATTTTTAGAATCTTTGATTGACCTGGCCGGGGGTCGACGAGCTGCGACCTCCCAGTCTCAGGGCGGTCAGCCGGACACTTTGTCCACAAGGCCACTGAGCTGGTCATTGTTTTAGTTTTTAGGTAACTGGTTTTAAATTACGTGAGAGGCTCATAGCATGACATCATGTCACTTAAGTAACAGGTGTCCGTGCTGGACACCCCGGTGATTCAGTCTGAAGATGTGACTCCTTATAAGTCAAAGGGATTTATGAGTCCCACTTCAACAACAAGGTGTTCTAGAAGTCACCTCAGGTGTTAGATTTAACAGTCGCTGTTGCATTGCAATCAGTCTGTGACTGTCATGTTTTCCCTATGGGAGAAACAATGGTCAGAATATTTTAATCTGATTTGTCTGTATTACTTGTAGCAACAAATGCCAGTAACGTCAATTTTGAAAGTGAGAGCTTCGTCCTTGTAAGTAGAGTAAACTTGCAAAATATCCCAAGAAGGGGCGTAAACAGTTGTCACTTCCAGCTTGTATCCTTGTGTTAGACAGGGACTTTTCTATGCCATAACAGAAGGCAGCAAGCATGCTGATCAGTTCATTAAGACACATACACATTTGTAGGATAAGCTATGAGGCTCAATTTGAATTGGGTGTCTAGCTGATCATAAAATTTGTCCCAGGAGGCCAGAGGTTTAGTTATGGATAATATCACTTATATTATCTATATAGAAAGCAGTAAATGGCCATTTATGATGATGTACAATAGAACACCCCTCATTTCGCAGGTGTGGTTTTTGTATTTTCTACTTGCTAGTTGGAAGTTATGGTTTATGCAAGTTACGAGTCATGTAAATACTAGCATTATTATTTTATCAATGAGAACATTAGAGGTGCCAACTTTCACAACCCACATGAGTGTGTGCAAAGTCTCTTGGTGTCATTAACGGTGTCAATTTTATAACTTTCGTTGTGACATTGTGACAGCATTGACCAGGTTGTTGACCATGGCTCCCTGTAGGCCTCAAACTCAAGGCCCGGGGCCAAATCAGGCCCATGAAGGAATTATCTTCAGCCCGTAGGATGATATTTAATTAGTATTAGAACTGGGCCTCTGGTATATTGCACGGACCACCATAATATTACAAGTCCCACAATGCACTGCAAGTGCATTGTCACATATCGAGGGCCCACAAGCGCAATCATGCGTCTTCCCGTCACTATTGATCAGCAGTGAAAGTATATCACTTGTGGTCAACTTTCAGCTATATCCCTCTCCCCAAAGATGGGCCGTGTGTTGAAACACAGTCCGGCCCTCGACGTGTACCAATTTCTTTATTTTGGGCCAACTGTGTCAATCCATGAGGTTTCAATCTAGTAGAAGTTGATGATCTTGAGTGAGTTGATGGTTTACGCAGACAAGGGGGGTGGAGGTAATGCGGTTTTAGTAGTATTTTGTATTTTGGCCAGGTCTGATCTACGGGAGAGAACTTGCAGATCAGCTATTTTCAATAAGCGAGATTTAACAGTTAAAAAACCACCAAATCTACATTGTGTTTTGTTTTGTTGATTTTTCTGTATTTATTCCTAGATGTTATCTTTCCGATTTGTTGTTTTCTAGATAATGTGAGATGAGTTTATTTGAAGTTAGGGAAATAATTATGTAAATTAACAGTATCGGCTTAACGGTAGTCCTAAATATGTTTTAACATCCCATTAAGGGGGGATGACCAGATCCTGGGCATGCCATTAGAGGCGGATAAGGCCGTACCTTTCCAGCATGGTGTATAATCTAGGAATGGCCCATTTTAGCTTATTAAAACTCGCTCAGAATTGAGTGCGTCGGTAGAAAGGACAGGATTTTTAGAAAAAGCAGATCCCAACTACAGGGCCAGATACGTTTATGCTTCATTGTGTATATATTATATATCCATTGAAAGAACAGGATTTTTAGAAATAGCAGATCCCAACTACAGGGCCAGATACGTATATGTATTATTGTGTATATATCCATGGAGGGTCTTTCCTCACCAATGTGCTCAGTCTGAGTCATGCAGCTGTCAATCAAACAGCTGACTTGACTCCTTCACACTGTCATGTAAACTGATACTCTGAGGGCATTCCCAGAGTGGGAAATAAGGAGAAAGTTACAGTTAGTGGTAATAGGTTGGTGGTGTTTTAAATAGCTTGATAATATTTTCCCTAGCGATTGTGAGCAGTTCTCTCTGTCTGAATCAGAAATAAATGCTCACAGGGGGGGAACGCATAGGCTAATTTAATTCATTGCATAGGCTAGGTAATTTGATTCATTTGATAGGTATTGGAACATATAGGTAATTTAATTAATTTGATAGGCAGTGGAACATTTAGATTTAATCCATTTTAAGTATTTGTAAATATTTTAATTATTTGTAAGTAAAGTGGAGTGATTAGTGAAATAATTCATCATGTTTGATTTATTTGTAGCTTTGTACATGAGTAATTAGTAAACAGCAACATTAACTTGTCTCCATGAGGAGTTAGGTTTTGTTGGTGTCAATGGCACCTGGCCATTTATGCAGGCAACTTCAGTAAAAAGTAAGCTGAGTCTTGTGACTCAAGTACTGTCCTATTGGTTAGGCCACATGAGTTAGCTATGAGTGTGATCAAGGATGAATGACCCGGGTATGGTTGTGTGGTGTGTGATGTTTATTGAATAGGCTTATAAGTGTTAAAATGTAAAATATATCACTATGTGTAACATGTTATCTTTAGGTAAAATCATTGTAATGTAATGGAAATTGTTCTTTCCTACTTTCCAGGATGGAAGTCACTGTTAATTCAATTGGTCCAGGTGGCGAGGATGGCTGATGCCTATCCAGATGTGTGACAATTTTAATGACAATTATCTTTTTCCCATTGTGCACGGCATGGTTAATATGGGAATATTGACTAACTCACTAAAATCTTAGATTAACGTGTCTAGGAAGAGTGTTGTGGTATTGTGATAAATAAATAAA
Organism: Protomyctophum bolini; assembly: GCF_963924005.1. NCBI lineage: Eukaryota > Metazoa > Chordata > Actinopteri > Myctophiformes > Myctophidae > Protomyctophum > Protomyctophum bolini. The sequence goes on along the minus strand of NC_137880.1, from coordinate 3,543,253 downwards.
AATGCAATTGCAGGAGGAAATTACAAGGGAAAAATTAGTATCTGTCTATAACATTACGTCGACAAGGTAAGAAACCAATCCCACAAAAGAGACACGAATGTGTTACAGATCTCAGACATTATTGAAATATTTGGATTGGCATACTGAACTAGAAGTATAGTGTAATAATCTGATGAAATACTGTGTAAAGATTCAACAATGTGCAACATGTCTATAAAGTTAATAACTATAAAGGAGAGTTTTAACCAGAAATTGGACAACCATGATCAAGATAGGTCTTAAATAATTAGGAATTACCATCCGAGAAATTTAGAGAACAAATGTTTTAGTATAGAGTGTAGGGTTTGTTTTGTTTTTTCCAGCTCTGAAATCCAGAGAAACATATCAGGAGATGTGTTTAAAAAAGGGAAAAAAAAACCCAAATGGAAACAAGGAGAACGCAATCTGGGTTTGTATGTTGGGTAAATATACACATACATTGACATTAGTCTACTGTTTTATGAAAACAATTAATGTAAAAATAAAGAATAATAATGAAATGAATTCTATATAACCACCTTTTTAATCATGGTGGGAATAATTCAAGTGAACAAATAATGTGCACAAGGTGTTTTTTTCCCCTCTATAGTTCTGAGGAACCTGACAGATATAAATATGTCACATGGGCTAGTGACACCCATGCGTGAAGTCACATCATCATGTCCATCCTACAAGGCTCCCAAGGCCGAAGGCCCACTCACATTCAACCCCGGTCACCCCCCAGTGACAGATGTGAGGAGAGCCAGATAAAGAAGGAATGCTGTGCCAACCATGGGGAAAAAGACTAGATGCCATGAAGCTACAACTTGTGACACAACGAACATTTGTGTGGAGGAAAACCATGCAACCACTATACACTTGAAGTGCTGGCTATATGAAGTGATCGCTCACAAAAGACAAATCGAGGATCGTAGGATTGGAATTTTCGCCCAAGAGAATGGGTTTTCGCCCCTACCAGCCATCAGAAGTGTCCTGAGTGTAATAAAACAAATGATCGTGTGACATTGGATACACTTGAATGTAAACCTTGCTCATTCCAGGATATAGTCCATATATGAAAGTCATCTTTTTGTAGTAAATTTGCATAGAGTATAGTATTTCATGTTCTTTGGTGTCAATTAATATTCATATTCATATAAATTAATATTCAGATTCATTGACAAAAAACTAAAAGGATGGAATGTAAGAGAAGTTTTGAAATGAGAATACTATCCACCTGTTGGTTGTCCGTCAGAAGACCTATTCTTACAGGAGACCAATGTCTGACCATGTTTGACCACTACTGACCACACCTTCAATGTATTCTCTGCTCTCATGTGAGTATAAAGGAGAGCAATGTAAAGGGCTCAGGAGGCTTGCATGCGTGCAGTCTCCCTGGGCTGGTGATCCCTTGTATTAAAAAGTATCATTGTTTCATGCCACTCTCTGCCCTGTGTATTTCTTAAATGACTCTGATTTGAGTTCTAAAAATATCTTTGACAGTCTCTCTCTCTCTCTCTCTCTCTCTCTCTCTCTCTCTCTCAGTGTAGGCTACTGTGAACAGGAAGAATAAGGTTATCCAGAGCTGTTCATCACAGCAGAAAATGGAGCCTAGTCTGCCCTGCGTTCTCCTCTGTGAGTATATTATTAATAGTGGCTCAATTTATATCACCATCGTCTGACCATGGGGAACAACAGAGGCCTTGACTGTGATCAATATTAAGCCCATATATGGGAATGCCAATATATGATCATATTGTGACAGTCTCATGACAACCACTGTGGTTGCCGCAAAGGTCACAGTTGACTATGGACTCATGCATTTCCCGTCAGTAGGTCAGTCAGTGTATCACTCAAAATCCCCATATATGGTGTCCAGGTCTCGGGCGGTCCGGAAGGTACATTTACCTGATAATACCTGCTGCATACTTAGGTACGTTATCTGAAATATACCTGAGGTATGCCCTCCCTCAAAGGTTTTTCACGCAGTGTGTGTGCCTGTGTAACACGTGTGTGTGTGCGTTTTACCGGACCCCATTGTAATATAGTTTTCAGGGATGTTTTTCTATTCTACAATATGGGAGGAATACAGAGACTCAATAATTACGCAGTTCTATTTCATGTCTATTTCATAAATAACAGCTAAAACCAAAGCCTACACTGGTATCAGACAGAACCACTGTACTGACTTCAGACAGTGTGACTCTCACCTGTACTGTGGAAGACAGTATACAGCTCCATGGAACATCTCCTGGTACAGAGACAACCAAGAGTCTGAACCAGACAATTCAATTCCTGAATTCACTTGGGTGGCTTTAAGGCTTAAAAAAATGTATATCAATATTTTTGTAAATCTCTATGGGTGCAGGAACCAGAAAACCACACCCACAGCTCTATCCTCTTCCACTATATTCCACTGCCCAACACAGCATTTACTGGAGAGACTGTTATGTGAGAGAAGGACAGCTCTGGTCTTATGCAATACAGCAATAGACAAAGATGGTGCTTTCTTTAACAGATCAGAATCCGTATTTCCAACAACGCCATACAGCACAACGGACAGTGGTGAATACCAGTGTACCGGTCGTCTTACAGAGGATAACCTGGTTGTGAAACAAAGTGATAAAATCACCTTGATGGTATCAGGTAAGTCACATCATCACTTAATCACTGACATTATGTTAAATAATATGGTTTAATTATGGTTCCGTACTACAGAGAGATAAATGTACTAGAGTCTGTATCAAGGATGTGTAAGTGTGTGTGTGTGTGTGTGTGTGTGTGTGTGTGTGTGTGTGTGTGTGTGTGTGCTATGATGCTCTACTTCCATATGAAATGGAAATTAATAATTTCAAAACACCAGTATTTGTCATAACCAACCACATTTCTACAAAATGCTATTCATACTGAGCCAGTGGATTTATTTTAAGTTTTTCTCTCTAATGTGAACAACAGATCAACCAAAGGCCACACTGACAGCTGAGCAGCAGGGGGCAGTGTTTCACTGAGCTGCCCTGAGGAGGGAGAGGAGACCCAGTTTACTACTCTCAGTTCAGTGATGCTCTCACCTTGATGCTCAACACAACTGATGATGGTGAGTAATACTGTAATTACCGGTCCAGTAAGATACCGGTACTCATACCCGCCCTAGCAGAATTGTAACATTCATGGCCCTGGGGTGAGCACTTTATATTTGTAATCTGAACATTTGTGTATAGCGTAAAGGCTCATACATAGTCTGGATTTACGGTGGTGGGGTGACCACCGAACTACCGTACATGACATGACGTCACGAGCCGCGGTGAAGAGCAAACCACCGCCACCGCTCCAGCCCTTCTCTCTGTTTTTACTCACCACCGCTCAACGTTATTTCAGCTCCGGTGGTCAGCTCACCACCGGAGCGGTGGTCACCTCACCACCGAAAATCCAGACTATGAATAGGCCTTAAACCGTAAGGACTGTAAGTGGAGAATGTGCGTAAAACTACTTCAGTCCAGGGCTACCATGAGCTCACAGCGTGTTGCAACGCGTTGTCGATTTTTGGTTTATGCTGTAGACCTGGAGTTCAAGTGGTTTATAGTCAGAGTCAGATCTGATTATCTTTATCTCTTTATACTTTATTGCATGTGTCAAGTTGCACAAGCAAGCAACACCGAAATCGGAGATCTGCCTCTCCATCTCCTTCTCCCTCCATGTTACAACACATGAGCATTTGCGCCTGTCGTAGACATGCGCAGAGCAAGTTCAGTCAGGGAACCTCAGTCAGCGCACCGGCCGTTAATTGGGCCACCGCAGCATCATCCACATGATTCACTCAGCCAATCACAGCTCACCCCATCTCTCATACCGGCTACTTGAACCAGAGGTTTGCATTCCTCTGCCTTCTTGCTTGCCCACTGCTGCTGTATCAGCGTGCTGCTGTCATACAACCTGCGCTCAATTCTGCTTGCTTGCTTGCTGCTGCTTATTGTATACTGTGCGCTGCTGTATACAAAGTGCTCACCCACCTCCACCCCAGCTACCACCTGTCGTTTTGGATCTACTGTTTTAGGTACGGGCCGGGGATTCGGAGTCCCTATGGTCTGGACTGATGCGCTTGACCTGAGTACCTAAAAAGCAGATCCAATACATCGCCAAACCATAAATATATTGCATTGATTATCTTATATTCAATAAATATATATATTACATCCTCCTTGAGTTGTCTGACTGAATTGGGGAGAAAGTGACAAATACATATTTATTGTGTGTGTGTGTGTGTGTGTGTGTGGGTGTGTGTGTGTGTGTGTGTGTGTGTGTGTGTGTGTGTGTGTGTGTGTGTGTGTGTGTCATGATATCTGTCTCACAATTCAAATGAGTGTTTCTAAGTGTGTTTTAAAATGCATTTCATTGTGTAAGATTTTGTTCCAAAAATACTGAGACATTCTAAATAATGTTGTCATTGTGTTGCTATGATGCTCTACTTCCATATGAAATGGAAATTAATAATTTCAAAACACCAGTATTTGTCATAACCAACCACATTTCTACAAATGCTATTCATACCGAGCCAGTGGATTTATTTTAAGTTTTTCTCTCTAATGTGAACAACAGATCAGGTCACACTGACAGCTGAGCAGCAGGGGGCAGTGTTTCACTGAGCTGCCCTGAGTAATGTAACACCTCTGAAGATAAAGATTCAATTGTGCAACAAATGCATTTAGCCTGTCAGGGCCTGTCAGGCGTATGTACTGCATTTCAATGCTCATTCTTTCCTTCAGACTTTAACTACTTTTTAAGATGTTCTGTGTAAACAGTTTCCATCATGTTATAGTTATTTACATTACATTTCATAATGTCAATGTCTCCTGCATCACTGTCTTTAGTGTATTGCTGCTTACCACTGCACTGCTACAGCTATGGAAATAAAACAATGCTGTCTAAAAACATGAATACACTATACACTTCAATCCACAAATCTCAAGTTGCCACATTATCCTTTGTTTGTCTTTATATTTACCTATACATCCTACAAGAGATCATTTGACTTCATCACTTTGTTTAATAGGCTACACTTCTTTCTATTCTACTGTATGTATTTACGGTTTCACAACAAGCATGTAGAGAGGCAGGAAACCACCACAAACGAGTGAGGAACAAAACCATGTCCCCAGCACCCAGGCTAGATCTCAGAAAGATAATAGGCTACCGCCACAATGACCTTGTGTTTTCCATCACGTATGTGTCACCATCTCGTCACACGCGTCCAGTGCACCCTCGCAGAAGTGTGTGCTGCGTGGACCGTGGCTATAGTCAATATCACATAATTGTATCATGTTTTGTTATTATCTGCTGCATTGTCTGAAGGAAGCCAAACAAAAATAAGTTTTACTCTTATGTAAATCTATCTATCGATATAACTAAAAAGGACAACCTTGAACCTTGAATCATTATGAACCCATGTGAACTGAGTGGTGCAACTCCCCTCTCTCCTCTTCTCTCCTCTCTCTCTCTCTCTGTCTCTCTCTCTCATTAGCAAGCAACAGTGCAGCACTGTCTATCTCTTTCTGTTTCAACTGCTCATTAACCAACACATACATAGGTGAACAACACATAGGCGGACACGGACATTGCTGTTCCTTGGAGTGGTTGGTTGCACCACTCAAAAATACAAATAAAATACAAGGAACACTGACAAATTATACTGTGGGAAATGCCCACTTTGCCCAGGTTAAAAAACTGTAATGTAAAAATGTCCCATACTGTTGGGTGGGCCGTTCATCATAATACAATTCAAGTATGAAGTTGCGGGCCGTATAAAATTTCACCCGAGGGCCACATTTGCGGCTGCACTTTGGACACAGCTGGTCTAAGGTCATGGTTAAAATGACATAATCAGTATTATCTCTGGAATGGAGAGACCTGTAACAAGAATGATACTTTATGAATGAGCATGGAGTGACCCTGTCTTCAATCATGGAGTGTGTCATTTTAATGCAACGTGTTGATTTCTACTTCTAATAAGAAAAGGACCTGCAAGGAATGAACTCACTTCTTTTTCTCAGCCTCTCTTCCGAAAAAGAGGAAGTTAGAGCAGTTTACTGAAGAAGACGTTCCATGCTGAGCATGACGTCAACTGACCGTAACCCACCCCCCCGGTCCACCTCTACCTCTCTCTCTCTCTCTCTCTCTAACCATTAGTTCACTATGAACACGAAGTAGAAGGTTTTTCGGAGCCGTTCAAGAGAAGATGAAACTACTCACCGTGGCCTGCGTTCTCCTCTGTGAGTAATAATTATTTATAGTTGAACTACTATTATTAAGATTATGAGTTTGAATTCATTACATCTGTATCTGTAAATATGTAACTTTACTCTTCTACCCGGATTTGAACCCGTTTTCTGAGTTTGTATTTGTTACCATTGAGCTAATAGAGCCTGCCAGGTCAGATCCTGTGTCTATAGGAGAGACATGACATTTGACACTAAATGTATGTAGATAGAAGAGCAGGGAGACAAAATACAGCCTTGTATAAGGTATAATGTTATATTAATACATTTGGACAATGGACAAAATTACATTTAATTAATAAAAACAAAATGACATAGTGACGCAGTGTTTTTATTTTATTTAGGATCATGACCAATGTTTTCACCTCGCTCTATATTTACAATTTAAACAATATTTGTATTGACTATTAGCAATAAAAAACTAAACCGGCACAGACAGCAGTGATGATGCAACTATATACAGTACAGAGACACCACCATAAAATTAAATATACATTCTTCTCCAATACATCAAACTATGCATTAATGTGTAGCCTCAGACAGGGCTGGACTGGGACAAAAAATTGTCCCGGTCATTTTCACACGAATTTGGCCCAGACCAGCCCACCACAACCAGCGACGGAGCGGGCGGTATACTAACTGCTAACAAATAAGCCCTAATAATACCACCACTTTTACAGAACTTAAATGATACAAACCAACAGACAACTACACAACCCTTTGTTGCTCTCACAAGAATTATGCTGGTAAAAGGATGCAAGATAGAGGGTTTATTTGTCACTCATTGATACAGCTACAGTGAAATTATCATGATGGCACTGGCAGAATGGCATCAGGCCCGGACCTTTCCCGGTGGCCTGCCGCCTATTGGCCTGCCTGCCTGTCCAAAAAAATATATCATCATAACCAGGCCTGGAATTTCCTCCTTTTAGGGGCAAGGCCACTTCGCCTTTAGTGTGGTCAACTTTTTGAGGGCACATGAAGGCCAAGTGCCAGGGCATGAAGGCCATCAATTAAAACAATGATTTTACGTCCCCGGTCATCATTATTTTAGCTTAAAGGTTAAGGATTTTATTTAAAGGCGAACATTGGTTCAGAACAGTGCTTCTTAATTAAATAATCACAGCTTTAAATAACAAAATATAAGTAGCTATACTGTTGCAAAATATTGTACTGTGAGTTAATTCACAGAAAATACAGTGACAGACAGCCTACATTCATTTTTATAAAATACAGCCTTGTATAAGTTATAATGTTATATTAATACATTTGGACAATGGACAAAATTACATGTAATTAATAAAAACAAAATGACATAGTGACGCAGTGTTTTTATTTTATTTAGGATCATGACCAATGTTTTCACCTCGCTCTATATTTACAATTTCAACAATATTTGTATTGACTATTAGCAATAAAAAACTAAACCGGCACAGACAGCAGTGATGATGCAACTATATACAGTACAGAGACACCACCATAAAATTAAATATACGTTCTTCTCCAATACATCAAACTATGCATTAATGTGTAGCCTCAGACAGGGCTGGACTGGGACAAAAAATTGTCCCGGTCATTTTCACACGAATTTGGCCCAGACCAGCCCACCACAACCAGCGACGGAGCGGGCGGTATACTAACTGCTAACAAATAAGCCCTAATAATACCACCACTTTTACAGAACTTAAATGATACAAACCAACAGACAACTACACAACCCTTTGTTGCTCTCACAAGAATTATGCTGATAAAAGGATGCAAGATAGAGGGTTTATTTGTCACTCATTGATACAGCTACAGTGAAATTATCATGATGGCACTGGCAGAATGGCATCAGGTGGCCCGCCGACTATTGGCCTGCCTGCCTGTCCAAAAAAAAATATCATCATAACCAGGCCTGGAATTTCCTCCTTTTAGGGGCAAGGCCACATCGCCTTTAGTGTGGTCAACTTTTTGAGGGCACAAGGCCAAGTGCCAGGGCATGAAGGCCATCAATTAAAACAATGATTTTAAGTCCCCGGTCATCATTATTTTAGCTTAAAGGTTAAGGATTTTATTTAAAGGCGAACATTGGTTCAGAACAGTGCTTCTTAATTAAATAATCACAGCTTTAAATAACAAAATATAAGTAGCTACTGTTGCAAAATATTGTAGGCTACTGTGAGTTAATTCACAGAAAATACAGTGACAGACAGCCTACATTCATTTTTATAGCCCTATGTTTCTGTTCTACCTTGTTTGTTTTGGTTCTACTATATTGTCACAAACAACTGTGATATGTTCCTTGTTTTCTTCTATTGTTTATACTGTGCAAATTGTTCAGCACCTTCTAAGGGACTGATCGTTATTTATCCACCAGGGGGGGGTGGTGCAGATGTGATTTAATTTTTTTATTTTACCTCATCCCCCCCCCAGCCCCCAAATATTTTTTCGGGACCCCCCCTCAGGGACTGGAAGAATATATATGACCCCCCCCGCCCCCCCAAACACCATAGACCATATTTATTTTATATTCACACCAACAGTATAGCAGCATAAAGTAAACGCTGATCGTTTATTAGGCGGTGGCCGGTTCATTTGGTTCCATATCCGTCATTAGATTATGGTCAACAACACTGATGATATGCCATTGCATTCTTCCAACTAAAGATTTAAATATGAATCTGGCAGCTTCGAAAATAGCATATGCAGACCTACAAGCTCACAACAACACGCTGATGACGCGACGCAAATTTGTGAGCTTAGATTGGCTATTTTTAAGGTGAGCCTCGTGCGTAAAGTCATTCTAGCCAAGCTGCCAAGGCAGTGGGCACCCCTCGCCTCTGTGCCCAAGCCCAGGATGATGAAAATGAATGAATGCTAAATAAATATGTCACGCAGTCGCATACCATAATACTACGTCTACAGCGTCATACTCCACAGAGAAAAGCACAATTTGCGCAACACCAACGTTCAAATGCCTGCTCGGCTCATTTAGCCAGCCAGGCACCACTATAGTGTAACTCTTTATTTAATCTATTACAACCACATACGCAGACAAAAGTACATGGCACCGCGGACAAAACACAAGTAGGCTACTAAACTCCGCAGTCCGCATGGCTCATTTCCATGCGTCACACAGTCAGGGACCCTGCTGAGGATTTGGTCCACTGTTTACCCGCCTCCTACTGCATATATCAGCGCTGCATGCAGATCGGTTATTTTTCCGTTTGTGAGGACGCACACATGAGCGCGCGTTATTACGCGGCGGAGCCGCGGAGATTTTTTTTTTTTATAATGCGTGTGAAATGGCATGTGTGGCGTAGTGCGTGGTAAAGGGTTAAATTGCGTGACTGTCGCACTCAAAGGGTGAGACATGGCAGGCCTGGCTACTGTGACGCACACACCAACAATCCACCATTGCAGAGTGCGCAAAGATACACATGATAGCTGCATGCTTTTAGACCAGCCCTACCGTATTCTGAATGAGAATCTGTCTCGCCTGCCACCATGTCGACGAGACGACGATGCGTTGTCCAAAGACGGTAGAGTCTCTTCCATCAAAATGTTCCATGTCCATCAACATAAAGGCCTCAAGGTGTTCCTGTGATGTTTTGCTACTTTCTAGAGGAGCTTCGTTCAGTCACAAACAGTAACTTGTGAGAAGTTTATATTGTAACATCATCCACGACCTCAGCCCCAACATTATTATTAATATTATTGTTGTTATTATCATCTCAGTCTGACATTTTCCTGACTCAGTGATGCGGCGCTGGGTTTCACCGAGACACCTCACACCACCACCGCAACCTCAGCAGCGGTGCTGTCAACCTGCTGGCTGCTGCTCCTCGCCTTCCTCCTCTCTGACCGACAACACTCGCTCTTTTCAGCGGCCTGCTGCTGCTGGCCCACAATTCACACATCGCGGTTCATAGCTTGAAACATTTTTCGCTTTTTCTACTGGAAATGTTATGAACGTAGAATCTGTCCCGCGCTGTTTTGAAGTGGGTACACGTCAGACGTAGCAAACTACATCAGCGGCCGGGGGAGGGACCTTTGCTGGTAGAACAGAATCAGATCTACAAGCTAACAACGTGTCACCAAGCAACACGTTGTTAGCTTGTAGATCTGTTCTATTTGCATGCGCAGTTGCGCACACATGGAAGATACCAAGTACACTCGCCACACAGGGTAAACTTTATATAGATAGATATGAGTAAAACACTATGAAAAACCAAATAATCAAAACATTTTTTAAATACAAAATTCAGCAAAATAAAGTTGTACAACCTCCCCCAAGCCAAAATAAAAATAAACATATCCCCCCCTCAGGCTCAAAAAATAGTTTAATGACCCCCCCCCTTTTTTGCACCATACCAACCTTTGATAAATAACGATCAGTCCCTAACTTTGTTTCGAAAGGTGCTTTATAAATAACATTTACTTACTTACTTACATAACTTTTGAATGAGGGCTTGGTTTAGAAAAGCCTATATTTTGTGCTAAAGTATATTGAATAACATATAAATGTAGATTTTAGACTGGCATATGGCATTGTGGGGCTGCAGGACTGAGGACTCTGGAGATAAGTGAAGTGTAAAAAGCATTTTGTACAATTGTGTGCTTATGAACATTTACCACGTTATGTCCGCATTGATACAGAAATGAATGATTATTAAGCGAGCGACGCGTGGTGTACAGTGAGTGCGCTCTGGTGCTTGGCTAATAGCGTTTGGCTAGCGATATTAGCCGTGGCCAGCGTTGGCTGTTTAAACAATTTACTCTGTCAACTAACGTAACAGACGATAGCGTGGTAAATGGTGGAGGAGTCCTGCAGTCTATGCTGTTGCGTGGTGTTGTTTTTTGAGTTTATATCCATGAAGACGAGTCACGTTGGTCTTAACACACGGGCTCTGTGTGATAATAAGCCTGAAGCCAGCCGGGCCGAGTGTCAGTGAGTGAGAGCTGTCAGTGCGTGTATGCGTGCATGGAGCGGAGGAGGAGGGAGGAGGAGGCAAAGTAACGCAAAATAATAATAATCAAACCACTTGGCAAATGGCAACAACACAACTACAATACAGACAATACAAGTCTGCACGAGACATTTGGGGAAGGTTACCGTAATGACTGGAAAATTGCGCAGAGGAAAAACTGTGGGCGCCGGTCGGGGGCTACAGTCTATGGTCGGGGGACATGGGCACCGCGCAGACCCGAAGAGATGATCCTCATGGGGGCTACCCCCGCCTCCCCGCAGCCCCGCCTCCCCGCAGCCCCCCCCCCCCCCCCCCCCGCAGCGGTGGAAAAAAATAAGTTGATGTTTTCACTGGTAGGCTACTTTGGGAAGGCTACAGAATTGCGTTGGGGGGGGGGGGGGATTTATTTATTTCCCAAATGGTCTAAAAATGAGTTATTTAGCATACTTTTACCAATGAATTAGCCTATACACAGACAACGACTGATTAGCCTATTTTGGACGATATGGGTCTTTTCTCGAGTCAGTGTGGAGGCTACTGTGTAGTCTCACTATAGTCTGTGTAGATTACCCGGCGGTGTTGCTGCTCCTCCCGGGAGAGACAGCAGCCACTCCGCTGAACGTGTCAGTGTTGCTGCAGTGGTGTGAACTGTGAACCGTGCGGTGGCGGTGCTGAGTTCTGACAGCCGAGTCACAGCTTCTTCTTCTGAATTACTTTATCTTTGCCTTGGAAAATACATTTTACGTTTTGCACACACAATAGCCTTCTATATAATGCTGCGCACATATATTATATATATTAGCATTTGAGTACTTTTAACACCTCTGAACAGCTGGCGGAGAGGTTCACATTTTCGGAATTTCAGAGCATGTGTAAATAGTTTGCGACTGTGACAGAGTCACAGAGGGTCAATAATTCCCAGAAAATCTGTAATGTATAAATATAAAATGTCCACGAAGATCTTCATGGGGGCTAAAAGGGGCTATTTAATTCTTCATGGGGGCTATAGCCCCATAGCCCCCACAGACTCGACGTCGTTGGCACCGCGGCCACTGTGGCCGTCTGGGCATATAATCTTTCGAGGGGCACACGGCCAAAGAGAGGGGCAACGACGGCCATGGCCGCCGTGGCCGCTGTGAAATTCCTGCCCTGATCATAACTTGAGCGGCCCCCTATGGTCGCGGCCCACCGGGAATATGCCCGGTACGTCTTATGGCCAGTCCACCCCTGGCCTCAGATGAAAGCTTGGTATTGTCATACTTTATGAAAGCATTTCAACATGTTCTTCAGAACACCGTAAACACACGTACACATGCTATAGAGGGGCGTCACTCAGGGCTGTGGAAAGTCGTGGGTTGCTGCTGCTGTCAGAACCCCAGGAAGCTGCATGACGTAATCTGAAACCTTTTGTGGGGTAGCACAAGTGGAAGTGCTTTTGGAATGGCCCTCTATAGAGACTCCTCAACACGCAATTCCATTGGCAAGATCTGATAAAAATGGATATCAAATAAATGTAGATTTTTGAGTGAATCAAGCAACTTAAAAACTGTCTGTGGTGAACACAAAAGCCAGGGTAGATGTTAGAATTGTGTGTTTTACAGTAAAAAAAAACATTTTGTTCATTTGTTCTAATTTAATTTCAGTCAGCGGTCTGATGGTGTATTTTTTATTTTATTTGTAGGGATAATTAAAATGCAGATATTTATGCAAAGTGTATTATTGTCTCATCAATTCATTTATTTTGTATTATATGTTTTTATTTTCAGTGAGCAGCTTCTTCTCCTGTGGACTCAGTGAAGGTAAGGATAAATGTATTATCTATTGTTTTCACTCATATAAATATCATATTTACACCTGTCACACACTTCATCCTGGATGGCTTAACCCATTTTGACCTGAGATCATATAAAAAAAATGTCTTCTACATCCTGACACAATTTCTGTCGTTCTTCGATTTCTCAAGAATAGCAGACCTAAAATGGCTTAATTCTAGGGAAAACAGACATGTGTGTGGAGGATTCATTGACATTGGCCAGATTGTAAAACATAAATAATATTGTCTACTCTAAATAAAATAAAATAAAAGTTAAGAGGTAAATTGCATTAAGTATACGGATGATGGAGTTATCCGCAGGAATATATAAATAAGTAAAGTATCACTCAACTGTGTGTGTGTGTGTGTGTGTGTGTGTGTGTGTGTGTGTGTGTGTGTCTTCTACAGAGCCACTTGTTCCTGTTCTCAGCAGACACCCTGACTGGACTGAGACTTTCATTGGAGAGACTCTTATTCTGAAGTGTACAATAGAAGGAAGGGCTTCCGACTGGACATACACATGGTTGATGAATAATGTGGCTGTGACTTCCATTGAAACCTCTGAATACACTTTAGGTCCTTCTGGAAACCCCAGTGGTGAATACCAGTGTGTAGGTCGACGCAAAGATGACCAACAATATTCCAAATACAGCGAAACCATCACAGTGTCCTCTAAAGGTAATTTGGGATACTAGTATTCTGGATTATCAGACATTTGTAATTTGTCTCACTATTCAAATGTGTGTTTAAACATGCATTTCATTGTATAAGATTTTGTTCCAAACATATTGAGTCAATCTAAATAAGCAATGTCTCATGTTGTTGCTATGTATGCTCTTCATATGAAATGAGGGGGGGGCGGGGGGGGGGGGGGGGGGGCATTTCAAAACACCAGTGTTTGTCATAACCAGCCACATTTCTACTGTGTATGTATGTTGTAAATGTACATTCCAGTCAAATGCTCCATTATGTCCTAATGTGAACAACAGATCAAGCTAAAGCCACACTGACAGCTGAGCAGACAATCCCAGTGTGTTGATCATTTACAACACATGTTTATTCACTGTGGTTCTGTATCCATAAAGATTACATATAATCCTAATAATTTCATTTTTTTCTCTTTCATAAACCACACAGCTAAACCAAAGCCTAAACTGGTATCAGACAGCACCAATGTACTGGTATCTGACAGTGTGACTCTCACCTGTACTGTGGAAGACAGTACAGCTTCATGGACCATCGACTGGTCCAGAAACAATATTCCAGTGACGGTGGAAGATGGATCAACCTACACATTCAGGCCCAGTGACCCAGGGACAGTAACCTACAAGTGTCGAGGAGGGAGAGGAAACCCACCATACTACACACAGTACAGTAGAGTGTCTATCACTGTCTCTAGTGAGTTATGAACACAATATTTCTGTTTTCATGGGTTCACTTTTTTTGTCTCCCCACAGAATCAAAGGTTTTATCCTTTGCTGGATGGCTTGCTTCTATAGACTTAAATATGTTTGTATGTTTGTATATGGTAAAACATAATGGCAGATTTTTCAGTGGAACCAGAACACCACGCCCACTGATCTATATCCTGTTCCATTATATTCCACTGCATAGTCTTAATCATAACACATTATTGATCCATGTGTTTGTGTAGAGAGACCTCCAGCTGATCTGACCGTGCAACCCAACCCAGCATTTTCTGGAGAGACTGTTACGTTCACATGTGACATGAGAGAAGGAGAGCAGAGTGACTGGTCTTATACAATACACAAAGATGATGCTAACGTTAACAACAGATACACTGATCAGAATCATTATGCATTTCAAACGTCATACAGCGACAGTGGTGAATACCAGTGTACCGGTCGTCTTACAGAGGATGACCTGGTTGAGAAAAGTGCTAAAATCACCTTGACGGTATCAGGTAAGTCATATCATTTACTCATCACTGACATTATGTTCATGAACATTTACAACATTAATATGATGGTTTAACTATGGTTCTGTAGTACTGTAGCCATAAAGAGATGAATGTACTGTAAGGATGTGGGAAATGGGACTTGATAATCAGCAGTGCTTCAGGGCAGAGTTATTGCGTGCGTGTGCAGCGTTTTTTCACAGTGTTGTGTCTTTGTACCACGGAATGTGATGATGATGATGTAATGTATGATGATACGAGCCTCACTTCACACAAGTGTTGTTTTCTTTCTCTGTCATAAACCACACAGCTAAACCAACGTCTACACTGGTATCAGACAAAACCAGTGTACTGGTATCTGACAGTGTGACTCTCACCTGTACTGTGGAAGACAGTACAGCTTCATGGGACATTTACTGGTCCAGAGAGTCTAGAACAGTGAAGAAAGGTGGATCAACCTACACATTCAGGCCCTCCAGTGTCTCAGAGAGTGGACAATACCGGTGTCGAGGAGGGAGAGGAGACTCACCATACTACACACATATCAGCAGCTCAGTTTATATCACTGTCTCTGGTGAGTTATAAACACTATTTCAACAACTACATCCCACTTTATTCCACAATGTGTTGCTGTAGATTCATAACACATTATTGATCCATGTGTTTGTGTAGAGAGACGTACAGCTGTTCTGTCCGTACAACCCAACCCAGCATTTACTGGAGAGACTGTTACGTTCACATGTGACATGGGAGAAGGAAAGCGCTGGTCTTATGCAATAGACAAAGATGGTGCTAACATTAAAAGAGACTCTCGTCAGAATCCTTATGTATTTAAAACAACGCCACCCAGCACAACGGACAGTGGTGAATACCAGTGTACCGGTCGTCTTACAGAGAATAATGATGTTGTGAAAAGTGCTAAAATCACCTTGACGGTATGTTACATTCCCCTTTCCAGGTCTAGGGGTATAAGGAGACGATGCAACACGGCTGGCGTGATAATTGTTATTTATTCACGTTATCAATATAAGGTATCATAATAATAACAAACAATAAAGAAGGACAACTGGAAATACAAACGAAAAGACAGGCTATATGGGGCAACTCAAAGAAATCATCAAAACTATCTAGCCCTATTCTAAAGTATCGCACAACACTGATCGATAATTTTGATTTGTTGTTGGTGGAGGAGAGGTCATTTGCTCCTCGATATGATAATCTGCCTAGTTCACTGTAATTATATGCCCTGCCACCCTAGCTGGTAAATAACCTCATACTGTAGGCGTTGTTTTGATTTAGACAACGGTACAGGAATTTGACCTTCGAAGCAAGCCAGAGCTTCTTTGTAGATTGTTGTCATGGCAACGCCAGCAGCAGAGCTGTCTCTCATGACAAGCCTCTGTGTCGTCCCGGAATATAGTTAAGTAACTACAAATCATTCTTAGACTACATATCCCATATTGAATCATTTCCATTGCAGTCAGTGCCACGTACTCCATGTACACCATTTTGAGTAAACCAGTATATATACTCCTCGCCCATCTTGGCGAGGGAGAGAGAACCATTTAGGACCGGTACGGAGGGACCTCCGGACCGGTCCGATCTAATTGTAAATAATAATTATTGCTGCATGTTCAATCTAATTTCTTGTCTCTCTCGATCAAACAAATGAATGAAATGACTAAAACCACATCAGCTCTGGACATTACTTTCTTTCCGGTGGAACTTCATTTAATCTTGCATTCATCTAAGGTAACATTTTGGTATTTAACAGGTTATACTCTTAAAGTACATTGTCTACAAATTACATTTCACTTGGAAAGTATTCTGTCTAAGCTCCGGTAGATATTGTAATTAGAGTACTTTCCAAATAAGTATTTAGACGGCTCCGGTATTAGGACCGGAGTCCTCCGGAGCACAACAGCTCGAGAGCTATCGAAGTCCTTATCAGTTTACAGTAATCATACAGTCCTTCTCAGTCTCTACAGATATATTTTACAGAAATATATCCATCAATTGATCCTCGAGCCGTTCTTTTTTAAAGAGTTTAAGTCTAATTTATGATAGCTGCTCTGACAAACAAAAAAGCTGCACCATGCGGTCTGCCTATTTTTAGATAGCGTCTCCTCCACCGGAGTCGCCACAATTTATTAGCTTCTAGTCAGCCTGCTCATCCAAACATTAAGAGCCCATAAGGCTATTAGACATTAATTAATTACATTGTCTATTTTGGGGGACAAACCCTCACAATTATTTATCAATAAAGTTCCACTCGGACCGGGGTCTGGTCGTCGTCATTTGTTCGATCTAAGATCTTGGATAATGTCCTTTTGGAGACATGCCAGCTTCAAGTCTGTGGATACGAGAAGCCACGTCTGGCCTTTCGCCTCCACGGACATCAACGGATCTGCTCTACTGCCTGGTCGAAGCGACCCTGTCTTCTGCTCTTTCCATAAAGTTAAGTAAATCCTCCAGTCATCAATTTTGTTTAATCTGTTAATAATTTGATCTGTAATTCATGTCTAGGGCTTAAC
Organism: Protomyctophum bolini; assembly: GCF_963924005.1. Taxonomy (NCBI): domain Eukaryota; kingdom Metazoa; phylum Chordata; class Actinopteri; order Myctophiformes; family Myctophidae; genus Protomyctophum; species Protomyctophum bolini. Next base: position 3,525,749 of record NC_137880.1, on the reverse strand, counting down.
TCTGGTTCATGTCTCATCACATTGTTTTAAAGTTACAAAAAAGTAGGAGATCGCCAGAGGAGTCTCTGATACCTGCAGGCGTTCATTCTATTTATTTGAATTCTTTTTACCACAAAAAGTCTTATTTCTTTTTCATTTCGGCCACTATCAGAAGTTTGAGGGTTCTTATCTGTGGAATGCGTGAGGAGTGCTCTGTCTGTGTGAAAGGGGAGGGGGGGGCGAACGCCTTCTCCTCTCAGTCTCTGTATTCCTCCATGTCTCTCTCTGTCTTGGTGTGTGTGTGAATCCGCGTGTATTTCCCTCCACCCCACAGTCCCTGAGTGTGTGTGTGTGAATCCGCGTGTATTTCCCCCCACCACCCCACCCTCCCAGTCCCTGAGTGTGTAGTGCGGTGTGTCGGGCAGAAGCCATGATACGAGTTTTACATTCTTCCTGTCTCTATCTGCATGTCTCTGTGTGTGCGCTGTACCCAAGAGGATCTATTCCTCTCTGTCTCTGTCCGCAAAGTCGCTTGTTACGAGGTTTCCATTGTGGAACGTCTGCGTATGTGTGTCTGAGTGTTTGGAATATTAGAATTAAATTAGTTAGTATTGTTTTCTATTATGTTCATAATAGAGGTCGCATTTCTGATATCTTGCCCGCATTTTTACTAGAACATAGCTTTTTTGAAGTGTGTGAGTAGAAAGCAATAAATTTATCATTTTACGGCCTTTTCAAGAACGCTTTTCTTCCTTGAGTCGCGACGAGGATAGAAGGGAATTGTTGAGCATGAACATTGCTATAGTCAGCATATCCGGTTAAGACAAGAGTGTGACGACCAATTCTTAAAAAATAAAAAATAAAATAAGTTTTGAGTCAGCCTCCACTCGTAATGTCTTCATATTATTATAATTTGGCATTCCCCTTTTGACATCATGGTATCATGACAATGTACTTTCCCCGGAGACTTCCACGAATGTTCGCGTGGGGGGCTCTGAGGAGATAATACGACGGTTAGTTCTGGATTAACGACCCAGAATTCACAGTCTGCTCTGGTGAAATCTTCACCGTTCTAAGACTTTTCTGACGTCTTGGGCGTCTCGCTGAAGTGACTCAGTTGTGTGCAAATTATCCACTGGAAGTAGTCGTCCCAGCAGGAGCACACGTGGTCATATCGTAATATGGAGAGATGCAGCGGAGCTGATTTAGACAGCAGCCATCTCTTGCAGTTGGTTAGATCAGTTAATGAGTATCTCTTATATATAACATGTGTGTTTTAGTTAAACGGTCAACAGCCCCCCTCTGTCTTACTCTCTCTCTCTCTCTAAACCTGTTTTTTTGAACCCACAAGATTTGAGGGGGAAGGACAGACTCACTGTTGCTGGGAAAATAGCTGCCGAGAATGTAGGCAGACTACCAGATCATAGTCTCCCTCGATCCTTATCTATTTGTGTACTATAAAAAGAAGAAACTCTCTCTAACTGTCTGTACCATGTGGAACAAGTCTCTAATTTCTCAGATTAGGGCCGAGTAATCTCCACATGTCTGTTGAAGTTGAATCTGAAATATGCATACTTTTTTCTCCTCCTATCCTTTTCATGATACTGTATTTTTGATTGGAACCAGTCTGTTCACTGACCAGTATCCTGCTACTCGCTCGTTAATAAGCTGTGATATACGTATAGATAAGATCAACACCTGTTGACCTGAAGATACTCTCCCTCCAATAAAATTCGATGATATAGATTGTGGCAGGTTAAGACTGAATATGAATAGATATATAATTTGGTTTCATTTCACTCACCAGAGATCTTGTTTGTTTTTTCTCTTTGATCTCCAGATACGGACTTCTGTGGGGGAATCGGTGGTCAAGGAGGCAGGCAGACAGAATTTCAAAATCCACAAATACGGGGGAGATTGAGTCTGACGTTTGATGGTTGCGGACTTCGAAATTCCATTCTTGCCAAAGTTACACTTGATCCGCGATTCCCCGCTCAGAACAGATTAGATTAGGCCCAATACCCCAGAACAATAACTCATAGTTTTCCAGATGGAACAAAGTTATTCCACTCACATTTCACCAGACATTTTTTGTTTTCATGTGTTCATGTTGTAGTCTGTTTGCTAATTGCTGCTTACCAAGCCATGTTTAATCATCTCCAATTAAGTAATTGCAAATATTACTTTTGATTTCATTTGTTTTATAAAAAATATAAAAAAGGTTTTAGCCATTCCATTTCATAATAAGATCTGCCCATTACATAAATTGTTTAAACTGAATTATCCTATTTTTGGACAATCTAAATTTCATTCCATTATGATTCATTTTCCGATCTCATCATATTTGGATTATTTTAAATTTCATAGTTGAATCATATTTCTCCTAATTTGGAATATCTCTTCCTTAAAACAGTTCACCACTTTCATTTTAAATTGTTTAATATAGGAACATTTTATTATTTTGGTTTTACCATCATATTGATTGAATTAGGCATTAAATCTCACCAGAATCCACTTGATTCTATATTCTTTATATGGTACGAAGGGAAATCCCCAAAGACATTGCGACATCGCGCAGGAGCGCCTCATCATCAGAATACCCTATTTCCCCTCTCCAAGAACTATGATACTGATAGGACACCCAGCCAGTTTTCTCCCGTTATCTGTACATTGAGAAACTAAGTTCATGTCGGGTCATCTATACAGGGGGGGGAGGGGCGAAGAATAGGCTCCGACAACGAGCAAAGAAGAACTCAAGCAGACAGTCCGCTCTGGCCATGAGCTGATTGACTGTCCAAAGAACTCTCGCAGCAGTTCCGACCACGAGCTGATTGTGAGAATGAACATTTGTTGCTGGGTCCCGAGGGGACCCCGAAGACGAGCTCTTACGAACACTGTTGCCGGCCTGGAGGCTGCACCGGTTGCTGGGTATCGAACCCCGAAGACATCATCAAGAGAGAAAACCATTCTCTCTCTCTTGCCCACTGTACCATCTAAATAAGGATTATGTGCCTAGCCCAGTCAATTATTGTGTTTTTTATTTTTATTGTTCCTGTTGACATTCTGTTCCATTTCGGCCCATAGTAATAAGTAAGTTTTTCCCCTGAGATTTGATATTATCGTGTCCCATGACCCTTCCGCCACCAATTGGGATGGAGTTGATCGATAATTTTGATTTGTTGTTGGTGGAGGAGAGGTCATTTGCTCCTCGATATGATAATCTGCCTAGTTCACTGTAATTATATGCCCTGCCACCCTAGCTGGTAAATAACCTCATACTGTAGGCGTTGTTTTGATTTAGACAACGGTACAGGAATTTGACCTTCGAAGCAAGCCAGAGCTTCTTTGTAGATTGTTGTCATGGCAACGCCAGCAGCAGAGCTGTCTCTCATGACAAGCCTCTGTGTCGTCCCGGAATATAGTTAAGTAACTACAAATCATTCTTAGACTACATATCCCATATTGAATCATTTCCATTGCAGTCAGTGCCACGTACTCCATGTACACCATTTTGAGTAAACCAGTATATATACTCCTCGCCCATCTTGGCGAGGGAGAGAGAACCATTTAGGACCGGTACGGAGGGACCTCCGGACCGGTCCGATCTAATTGTAAATAATAATTATTGCTGCATGTTCAATCTAATTTCTTGTCTCTCTCGATCAAACAAATGAATGAAATGACTAAAACCACATCAGCTCTGGACATTACTTTCTTTCCGGTGGAACTTCATTTAATCTTGCATTCATCTAAGGTAACATTTTGGTATTTAACAGGTTATACTCTTAAAGTAACATTATCCACATTTACATTTCACTTGGAAAGTATTCTGTCTAAGCTCCGGTAGATATTGTAATTAGAGTACTTTCCTAATAAGTATTTAGACGGCTCCGGTATTAGGACCGGAGTCCTCCGGAGCCCCACAGCTCGAGCTATCGAAGTCCTTATCAGTCTACAGTAATCATACAGTCCTTCTCAGTCTCTACAGATATATTTTACAGAAATATATCCATCAAACACTCTTACCTAACTCTAATCAATGAATGAAATGAAATATACACAAAGTCAATCTACCCAAACTGTCTACGCTAACTACTGCCTAACAAAGATTTACAAAAAGTACGCACCCATACGCCGTAAATATATATATATTATATATTATATATCTCTATATATATATATATATATAATTATACTCAGTTGTATCTTTTAAGTCTGTAACACCAATGACTGAAACAAGCTCAGGGGACCACACACAGGTTTAGCCCCTGGCCTATGCTTAATAAACAGGTTTTTGAGCGTCTTAGTTAGCTCCTACACCATGGACAAAGTACTGCTCAGTATGAGGTGACTGAGAGACAATGCCAATGAGTGCATGACACAGGTGCAGCTAAGTAGTCTTCACAGTTAGTCCTCTGAGCTTGGATTGGCTCCTGGTGACTAGGAGGTGGGCAGACAGCAAGGAGGTTGATGGTTCGTCTCCGCCTCCACGCCCCACAGCAGACCAGACCTGTGACTGAAAGTGTTGATCAGCACTCTGTGCAATGCAACCCACTCATGATATATTATATATACATATATATACACATATAAATATAAACCGTTATCATATGATATATATATATATATATAAATATAATCATTACTTTATCATCTCATAACTATAAACATACTCCCCGAGTATGTAACACGGTATCAGGTAAGTCATATCATCACTTACTCACTAACATTATGTTCATGATTCTTTACAACATTAATGTGATGGTTTAACTATGGTTCTGTAGTACTGTAGCCATAAAGAGATGAATGTACTTACTATTTTTTTTTACAAATTAACATTAATTACAAATAAAATACAAAGAAAAAGCCGGCCTTTTCCATTTCTCCCCCTCTATTTCACATTCCAAGTGCATTTGTCTTATATGTAACGCCACCTCCGCTATTCCAAAGGGACATCTTTAAGGGACATATTTAAACTATTTTCAGAAATGGTATAATATTTTTGGGGTGGGATCTTGTTGAGCTGGTCATTTTGAATGTAGCTCTCAAGTAAAAAAGAATAACAAGTCTGGTCCCCCCCTGTACTACACCATTTGTCCTGTTTCTATTTCTTGGTGTAATATTTTCTTTCTTTTGGTGTAAGATGCTCTTTAATTCAAGCTTATGAGAGACTCAATATGTATTTACACACTTCTATTATGTCTCTTTCATTAATTACAGCTAAACCAACGCCTACACTGGCCCCATACAGATCCACTGTACTGGCATCAGACAGTGTGACTCTCACCTGTACTGTGGACCTGTACTATGGACCTCCATGGGACATCTCCTGGTACAGAGACAACCAAGAGTCTACACCAGTGAAGAGAGATGGATCAACCTACACATTCAGGCCCCGTGACCCAGAGATAATCTACTGGTGGTGTCGAGGAGGGAGAGGAGACCCACCATACTACACAGAGTACAGTAACACGGTTCAGATCACTGTCTCTGGTGAGTTACACACACACTATTTCAGGGCATAGCAGTGGGAGTGGTTTTCTGGTTCCACTGAAAAAATCGGCCATTAATTCTTTCCCAAAGAGACTTTGGTTTTGTCCGGGCAGCACACACATCCAATCAGGATGTGCGTGCTGTTGGCCTGGTGTGTGTTTCCCCACTCTAGTGCGTGCATGTGCACAGTATCTTGTTATCTGGGTGGACCAGGGGGGTTTCCAAATCACTCAAATCACTGAATGCTCCTTTAAAATAATTCATATACATATTTTTGCAAATCTCTATGGGAAGAATTAATGGGTGATCTTTCAGTGGAACCAGAAAACCACGCCCACTGCGCTACTCTGTTCCACTATATTCTACTGCATGGTCTTAATCATAACACATTATTGATCCATGTGTTTGTGTAGAGAGACCTCCAGCTGTTCTGACCGTTCTGCCCAACCCAGCATTTACTGGAGAGACTGTTACGTTCACATGTGACATGGGAGAAGGACAGCAGAGTGACTGGTCTTATACAATACGCAAAGCTGGTGCTAACGTTAACAGATACACTGATCAGAATCCTTATGTATTTCAAACAACGTCATACAGCACAAGGGACAGTGGTGAATACCAGTGTACCGGTCGTCTTACAGAGGATGACCTGGTTGTGAAAAGTGCTAAAATCACCTTGACGGTATCAGGTAAGTCATATAATTTACTCATCACTGACATTATGTTCATGAACATTTACAACATTAATATGATGGTTTAACTATGGTTCTGTAGTACTGTAGCCATAAAGAGATGAATGTACTGTAAGGATGTGGGAAATGGGACTTGATAATCAGCAGTGCTTCAGGGCAGAGTTATTGTGTGCGTGCGTGCGTGCGTGCGTGCGCGTGTGTGTGTGTGTGTGTGTGTGTGTGTGTGTGTGTGTGTGTGTGTGTGTGTGTGTGTGTGTGTGTGTGCAGCATTCTTTCCACAGCGTTGTGTCTTTGTACCACGGAATGTGATGATGATGATGTAATGTATGATGATAAGAGCCTCACTTCACACGAGTGTCGTTTTCTTTCTCTGTCATAAACCACACAGCTAAACCAACGCCTACACTGGTATCAGACAGAACCAGTGTACTGGTATCTGACAGTGTGACTCTCACCTGTACTGTGGAAGACAGTACAGCTTCATGTACCATCTACTGGTCCAGAGACTCTGAACCAGGGACGGTGGCACATGGATCAACCTACACATTCAGGCCCAGTAACCCAGGGACAGTAACCTACAGGTGTCGAGGAGGGAGAGGAGACCCACCATACTACACACATTACAGCAACTCAGTTTCTATTACTGTCTCTGGTGAGTTATAAACACACTATTTCACAACTACATCCCACTTTATTCCACAATGTGTTGCTGTAGATTCATAACACATTATTGATCCATGCATTTGTTTGTGTAGAGAGACCTCCAGCTGTTCTGACCCTGCAACCCAACCCAGCATTTACTGGAGAGACTGTTACGTTCACCTTGACGGTATCAGGTAAGTCATATCATCACTTACTCACTGACATTATCTTCATGATTCTTTACAACATTAATATGATGGTTTAACTATGGTTCTGTAGTACATAAATAAATATGTAAGAGGTATTGTGTGCGTGCGTGCGTGCGTGCGTGCGTGCGTGTGTATGTGTGTCTTTGTTAAAAAAAAAAACAAGTTGCCAAAATTCCATTCATACTCCATTATGTCCTAATGTGAACAACAGCTCAACCAAAGGCCACACTGACAGCTGAGCAGAGAGTCATCCCAGCAGGGGGCAGTGTTGCACTGAGCTGCTCTGTGGATGGTCCTGGATGGAACTATGAGTACCAACACTCTGACTCTACTGGACCAATCACAGTGTCAGAGGCTGTTCAGAACTCTACTGGACCAATCACAGTGTCCGAGGGAGGAGTCTACAGGTGCAGAGGAGGGAGAGGAGACCCAGTTTACTACTCTCAGTTCAGTGATGCTCTCATCTTGAACACACCTGTTGGTGAGTAATTATCTCTGCCAGGCCGACCGGTCGGAAGGCGGCCTGTGTTCATCCCCGTCCGTGTGTCCGTCTGTCTGTCTGTGAGCAGCTAGTCTTGGACACCAATGGGCCGATCAGTGTCATAATTTCCTTGCACTCCCCAGCATAAGCTACCAAGTGGCGGCTATATACCAAGGAAGACGCACCGTCCCAAATGTGCCAAATCGGTGGCTATACTTTACGTTTTGGCCTAATACTCTTTTATTTAGTCGTTATGCCGATTAATTCCTTCTCCACAAACATTCCTGTGTCGTCACTGCTGTAGAGTGAGGAGCCCCCACTGGGAGGACCTAAAATGCTACAAAAAGTTGATTGCAGAAATATAATGTATTATCAGTATCACCATGACATCCTGTCATCCATCATAATTGTAATTGTTTTATAGACTATACTGAATGTGTACTGTAGACCTATTTATGAAGGTATAACATATAACTAAAATGCTATTGTCTTTGTCGATCCCGTCTCAACGTTCAGGGTCTCCTAGACCTGCAGGACTGAGTTCTCTAAATGTGGGTCTGATAGGAGGACTTGTTGTTGTGACTGTACTGTCCATCCTGCTGCTCCTGCTGTGCAGAACATCTAAAGGTGAGAAACACATCCAAGTGGAACAATGGAGTCCCAGATGCACTACAAAGTACAAAGCCTTTATTTGTGTCACTAATGACAATGAGAGACTTTAATTGAGCTGTGCATAAAATGCACCATATACTTTATTTAGCTCACTGAGTGCATTTACTTGTTGTATTTTTACTTTATTTGTTTTGGTGCCATTTAATTAAATGTATATACTTATATATGCTTTATATACGTATTATGCATACTTTGCACTGTTTGCATACATCTTATAGTATTAAAGTTGTCAGATTTGGAATTGTATGTATATTTCTTTCAGATACATTTTTCTACATGAATATAATCATTATAACTATATTATAACCATATAAAATTAAATTCTAATAAAATGTCCCTGGGACCCATCTAAAAGACCACCCCTGGGTTCCGGGACCCATTACATTGAAAACCTATTTACATCACTGCCCTGCATTAGATGGATTACCTCTAGATTGCATTCCATGGATTACATCTAGATTACAATCACTGAGCAACTCTCATGACATGACAATTAGAAGGTTTAAATACTTGTGTTATAAGGTGTTGTTTTTCATTTACAGGTCCATGTTGTGTCAGGTGAGGACTACTAAGTATTACTCTGTCTACTCATCAACATGACCGCAGTAATAGATTACATCTTCCTTTTTTCTCCATTACTGATGATAAATATGGATCTTTTAATTGCAGACCAGTCTCTCAGTCTCAGGGAACCAATCAGAGTGCGTCTCCTGATGATGTGTACTGCCGGTCAGTCTTTCAACCAATCATTTTCAATAAGGACACCTGTGACAACTGGTTCTACTGTACTTTGAACATTTTGGAAGTTCAGTTGTGTTTGTTTTTCCTCATTTGCACGATAGAATAGAAAACCATCACTATAACCACATTAATGCATGTTAATTTACTTCTAGGCGACAAAAGTGTCTATGGGGTGATAAACCAGCCTGATGATGACTATGAAAATGGTACAGTATACTTGTTTAAACATCCAATCCAAAGATTTAAATCTGAGTCAATTCATTGTCAGGTTCAGATTAAATGGATTCATTAGAACAATGTTTTCCGGGCCCGGGTTGCTGGCGTAGCTGTCTGGGCACCTTGGCTGTTAATCCAGTCTGGCAGTGTGCCGCGGGTTCGACTCCCGATCCCGATGGCCTTTACTGCGTGTTACCCCCCCATCTCTCTCCCCATTTCCTGTCAGCCTACTTTCATCTATCGCTCTATCAGTAAAAAGGCGAATAGCCAACAAAAGAAAATCTTAAAAACATGAAGAAGAAAGTGACTTTAATGAATTCATGTTATAACGTATATTGTTTATAATCCACAGATCCAGCTCATGTCAGGTAGGTACAGTATTGATACTGTATATTCATCATCATTACAGCAGTGGAATACATCTTGGTTTATTCTTCATCACTGATACATATTTATATTTTAATTACAGAGTCATTGAGTCTCAGATAAACCAACCTGATGATGATGATTATGAAAATGGTACAGTATGCACTTTTTTAAACGTCCAATCCAGTGATTTACATCTGGTTTAATTTGGTGTCATTGTGGAACATTCATGTTAGGAGAGTCATTAGGAATTCATTTTCAGGTTCAGATTAATTGGATTTGTTAGAAATGTGTTTTGTGCCTGTGATTTATATAAATGCTATGCTATGAGTTTGTAGATCTGCTATTTTTATAGCCAAAGTTTGAAATGAAATGATAATGAAGTGACCCAGATTTCTATTTGGTTCAGATATTGATGTTATAATGTATATTGTTTTTAATCCACAGATCCAGATTATGTCAGGTAGGTACAGTATTGATCTCTGTATATTCATCAACATGACAGCAATGGATTACATCTTGGTTTATTCTTCATCACTGATACATATTTATATTTTAATTAACAGAGTCATTGAGTCTCAGGGAACCAATCAGGCCACAGCTACAGTCCACCAGGCGACCAATCAAAGAGGAGATCCAGATGATGACCTATACTGCCCACTGCAGTATGGTCAGTCTTTGAACCAATCATGTTCATCAACCCATTATTAACCCATTAAGACCTGAGTCCGTTTCAACAAAATGCATTCTAAACCAGTAGTTATTTGTGTCAAGGACCCCCCAAAATTATATGTATTTGGCCACGGACCGCCCTATCTGAAAATGTCTTGTTCCAGGGACCATTATTGAAATAACAATTATAAGCATCACATTAAGACTCATTTTGTTTCCCTTCAGGTGACACAAGTGACTATGGAGTAATCAACCACCCAGCTGACCAAGAGAATGGTAAAGTATATATTATACACGTCTATATTTTATAGATTCAATCACCTGATTTTAACTCAGCAGACTGTACTCTCATTCCATACTGTTTGTACAAACATTACAACACTGATTAGTAGCATCAGAGTCCAGAACCAATCACATTTGAGCTATAATAATGCTGTGAACGCAGCATACAATTTACTTTTTACAATTTAGGCATTTAGCAGACGCTCTTAATCCAGAGCGATATACATTAAGCAAGAACAAAACATGGTAATACATCAAATAAGTGTTTGTTGTGTGAATTTCCACTCCAGTGAGCGATATGTGAATAATACAGTTGTTCACATTCCTTTTAGAGAAACACAGACTGTGTTTTATATACTGCATGTTTAATGACACAGTGTGACTGTAACTCTGTTTTATTTCCTCAGATACAGCCGTGTAGGAAAACCAAAGCCAACGCCACACGTGGATAAAGACACATGGATCTGCACCAAGGTTTACGTTAGCCGATATATATCCACCATTGACCCAGAACATTTTTTATTTTGACCGTTAAATAGGATAACATTATTGCTGGCCACCGTGGCCGACTGAAAAATGCTATATTATCATTAGGCTATTATCATTATCATTTGGATAACGTAACACAACATTGCAATACATACATTTACAACCACTAACATTATATTTAAAGTTTAATACGAGCCTGCTGCCTAGTTGCTCTGCAGTTATCTGATCCTAGATCAGCCTATTCATTACATGACGGTGTCGCACGTCGAAAATACCCGACCTACAAGCTCACAGCGCGTCTCAGCGCATCTCGTTCTTAGCTAGTAGGTTGGATATTATGTGCAACACTGTCGTGCGACGAAGCATAGGTCAGCTTCACACAGCTGCATCTCTCTCCTCCTGAGTAAAAGTCTTCTCGGTTCACTCTGGCGTTTATACATGATAAAGAGACCTTTCTGTTTGGATGTATGGGCTGTCAATCAGATACATTTTTTCTGTTGGGCTGTATGGGCTGTCAAGGCCAGAAAGTAGTTTTTTGCTACTCAGTAGCCTAGGAGTTCTCACATAACATCCGGGTTTGATGATGTCCCTTTTGACTGATCCATTTAAACTCTAGACGGGCCGGCCCCAAAGTTATTAGTAAAGCCGCGCCCGGCAGCTGGCGAGTTCTCAGCAGGCCCGGCCCTACCTGGCCCCTCATCAAACCCTGTACACTCAAGAGAATGTCCCTGCTGCCACCCATAGATCTCCATGTATGGAGGTGACCTGTTCTGACATTCCATATGTTGATCTGACCCCCCCATGTCAAAGCGCCAGCGCTCACCAGCAGTCTGCCGGCAACGAGGCGGATGCGTGCATGCAACGCTTCTCGCCCATAGGTGTCTTACTGGTCATCTGCCTTCAAAAATGTCAATGAAATACCGGTATAATGTTGCATGTTTTTATTATATTCTTTACTGGATTCATATAGATATGTGTTTTATTCACATATTTTAACCACATCAACAATACATTAATCTCTATTTTAGTATTCAGTAGTATTTATACACTTTTAAAATGCTTTTGTAAATTGCGAAAGAAGCATAGCTACACATTTTAAGCTTGTCGATGAGCTGTTTTAGTTTTTTTGTTGTTTGAAGACATGGATATAAGAGGTTGTCAAATATATGTTTTTTATTACTTTAACTTTACTCAAATAAGTGTTTTATATATTGCAAATGTGTAAAGTAGGCTATGTGAGGAAATGTAATCCTGTTTTATATTTGAGAATAAACATGCAGTAGCTTCACTTTGTTAAGACATTTGAAGTTTGAATATAAACAAGGTTCATCCGATGTGTGCTAATTATTTGCATTTTAATTAAAACCGTTTGTTAATGATGCATAAACTCCTGGCCACTTCTCTTATCAATATTATTATTAGTATTACATATGTGTAATGTATTTAAGACAGTTTTAACAGTCTCTCCAAGTAATGTTTGAAAATATTAAGATAAGTACAAACATTAAAAGTGTAGCCTACTTTTACTCAATTCAATTTTGTATTGTGTATTATTTTGCTTTCACCAGATTATTTATATATTGCACTATTGATACTTTTACTCGAATACAAAATGTGAGTACTTTTTCCACCACTGCAAATGAGTGTGCTTTTTGGTGTAGCACAACTTGGCAACTTTGACTGCTGAGCCATTCTCTCCATCTCGCTTTAATATGGCATGTATTCCATTTGCTGCTCTTCTTGCTAAGATAAGATCTTTATTTGTCACTATAATGAGACACACAACAAAACTTTGTTTAGTGCATCCATGACACACATGTAGCATCAAAACAAAGAAAAAAGGAAAAAGAAAGAACCCAATGGAGCAAAATCATGGCCTAAACTGTTAGTCCGTCACAGTCCAGTCGAGTCAAGTCATCTCAGTCTATTAAAAGGGGCTGACAAATGACTCGGGTTTCCTACTGATATGTCATTGCAAATGGGTTACGTGTTGCTATCCGGCCCATGCGCAGCATCTGCCACGCTAGCAGACATTACCACAATTTCTGTGTTAGCCGATACCGATATCGAATACCGAAACCAGAGAATATTATTTGTAATAATAAAAATTACTTATTTTGATGTCCCTCGACCGGAAGTCAAGGTATGCTATGCTAAGCTTTGACCGTTCAGCTACGTTGCATTCTTCACACGTTGTAGGGAACTATAGTAGGGAACCGTGTGCGTGTGTGGAGATAGGGAGAGAGAAGGGGAGACGAATCCAACTATGGAAGGAGCTGAGCGGAGGTGTTTGTTTAGAGGCAGATATCTCTGTTTTGTTTATAGCAGACTCCTCACTCAAATGTGCACTTGCAGTTTGTGCAACTCCAAAGCAAACTCCACATGCCCTAACATTTGTTTTACCTGCCATATAGTGTCAAACCCTTACCCCTGTGTCGGATCGGTGGTTAGACTGGCATGTTCACCGATACCGATACTATTCCGATACCGATACAATATTGGGACATCTATACTTGAAATATGAATAAATACACTAAACTTCAATCCACCAATCTTGCCACATTATGTTTGTCTTTATATTCACCTACATCCAAGTCATTTGACTTCATCACACATCCTACAAGTCATTTGACTTCATCACTGTGTCTAATACACTTGCTATTCTACTATGTATTTAGGGTTTCACAACAAGCATGTAGAGACGTAGGAAACCACCTCAACCACAAACAAGACCTGAACAAAACCACATCCTCTTTAAGTGCTCAGACCCTACAGTAGCTCACACCATGTACATGATGAGTCATAGCTCTGGCCTTTGTCCATCTATTAAATACTTTTCTTTGTAAATATATTTCATCACTCTATATTAAGGCCCCCTACACACTGCACGGTAGGCTATTTGCTTCGATTATGCTGTTGGGGAGCTTTTTTGGCGCTCGCCAAAAAAGCCAAAACTCCCGATCTGACGCAAGATCTAGCTTTGATCCCTGTGTGAAAGGATCTGCGAGCAGATCCAGCGCCAATAAAAGCACTCACCGACGCGTTACCGACCGTTTCTGAATATCTTGCAGGTTTGATTTTTGACTCTCTCGCCGACTAGACATCATACAGTATGAACAGGGTTGCGACCGCACACCCACCGAGAAACCGTATTACAGCCAATGCGAGCACAGGACAGCTGGTAACAAGAACACTTGCCCCGTTTCTGTTTTCCTCCCAGAGTTTTCCCAAGTGAGGGGTGGGAGAGGCAGCAGACGGCTTCTCTAACTATAAACTTTCATGACAGCAGACAGCCTAAGTACAAATATAATTCATGAAAAGCTACAACATTGAAGTCTGTTCACAGAAGTTGTTGTAGGCTATGTGGGGATTATCTGACGAGGTACCATTTGAGTGTGCAAAACCTTACATATACTAAATAATACTAAATTGTTTATAGGGTCAATATGAGTAAAATAATATAGCCTTTCTACAGGAGTATCTTTTTATATTTTTCCAAAAAGAATACAAACAGCCAATAGCATATTACAAAGTCATTCCTCTCACTGGTGACAATTCCGGGAGGAAAAACGGGCAAGCGTCGGGACGAGTGTTCCGGTATTCGGACAGCTGTGCTCACTGCATACTCACAGACAGAAAGTCTGTCTTGTCTTGTCTTGTCTGTCTGTCTGACTGTATCGATAGATAGATGACAATAACCTATATTTTGTGTGTGCCAGTGCAGACTGGCACACACAGGAGACGTTTACTGGACGTTTCTGAATGCATTAGCAGAGAGAGAGAGAGAGAGAGAGAGAGAGAGAGAGAGAGAGAAGCATCCTGTGTCGGTCTCACGCGCATGTGGCAACACTAAGGCTAGATGTCAGAAAGATAATATGCTACCACTGCAATAGCATATTTCCATCACATATGTGACACCATCTCGTCACACGTCCAGTGAACCCTCGCAGGAGAGCGTGTTGCTTACAGTATATCACAATGTTTAAGTCAATATATCACAATTAACATGATCATATTTTGTGTTATTGTTATGCTGCTGCATTGTCTGTATGTGCAGCCTGTACACAAGATGTAACAAAAAGGGGATCCTTTAACCTTGAATCATTATGAACATGTGAGGTTTCAATACGAGCTTATGTGGGGGCCAATAAGGGCTTATGGGGGGCCAATAAGGGCTTATTTGGGGGGGAAATAAGGGCTTATTTGGGGGCAAAAAGGGCTTGTGGGGGGCAAAAAGGGCTTGTGGGGGGCAAAAAGGGCTTGTGGGGGGCAATAAGGGCTTATGTGGGGGACATAAAGGGCTTGTGTGGGGGGCCAATAAGGGCTTGTGTGGGGGCCAATAAGGGATTATAAGTGCCATTGGCCCTTCAAGACGAACATTTGACAAGTAATGATGAATTCCACTATCATAATGAATTATCTTTTAATCTGCCATCAGTCAGTTTTAGTTTCAGACTAATACATATTGCTTATTTTACTGTCCAATTACATGAATGGCACAAGGGAAGGACTCCACAAAAAGACCACCAAAAAAATAAATAAGAAAAAAAGAGTTGTTGCTGATATGAAATGTATGGTGTATTGTATGTCATGATGATACATTGAGTATAATGCACCACAATGGAAACAAGCCAGCAGGGGATCTTTTAGCATAGTTGTGTTACTGTACTGCCTTCAAAATGTTAATGAAGTATAATTGGATGTTTTTATTACAATGTTTACTGGATTCATACAGATGTATTTTATTCAAATATTTTAACATCATTAGTCTCTATTTTTTTTATTTTTTTTAAATACTAAAAATCGGTGACAAGCTCACAGTGGGATCACATATATCTACACATAGAAATTAGTTGTATGAAGAAATAGAGATTAGGAGGTTGATGAGATTTTTATGTCAAATAATTACATTTTTTCGTTACTGTTTGTCATTACTTACTCAAATAAGTGTTTATATTTGTATTTGTTTTCAAGTTTAAAGTAGTATGTGAAGAAATTGAAATACATTTTTACATTTTAGAATTAACGTTGCTTCAGTTTGTTAAAAAATATAATTATTGTATGAATTAAAGTAGATTCATCAGTTGTGTCCTTGTGTAGCTTGCATTTTAATTAAAACTAGTTTCTTGTATAAACTCCTCCCACTTCTATCATTATTATTGTTGTTTTTTAACAGTCTCTCCAATATACTTATAGTAATATTATAAGTTTTAACTTGTAGTGTAACTTATTATCATGTATTACAGTATCACAGTCTCTACATTCAGTGGTTCTCTAAATATTTGTCATTTTAAGGACCTCCAGTTTGATAAAAAAAAACTAAATATACAGTATCTCTGGGATCTCAATCTACTGTACACTGTCACGGTGTGTACACATGTAACCAAATGGACCCATAAGAGACCATTTGGTTCCATTTGTACATTCAGCTGACGTAAGGGTACATTTGGATCCCAACATTTTTGTAACCCATCCATTTTTCATCCAGTCCCAATTGCCTAATCTGTAATCCTGGGCACTATTCCCTCTCCCAACCTGGGGAGAGCCCCAAATTGAGTGCATGCTTCCTTCAGTGCATGAGGAGTGAGCAGGCCGCTTCTTGTCACCTGATAGTGGAGGAGTTTACCCGTCAGGAGGTAGCTGGACGGAACACGTTATTCCAACCAGTTCCTCTTCCTTCCATCAGGCGCTGGTCAGGGGGAGGTAGTTTAGAAACCAGGATTACTGCATGTTTTTTTACCTATAGGGGACACGGGGAGAACATGTTATGGTACCTACCATAGGCCTAGGGGACACGGGGAGAACATGCAAACTCCACACAGAAAGGCCCTTTCACCAACCCCACCTAGGTTATATGCAGTGGTGGAAAATAACGAAGTACAATTACTTCGTTACTGTACTTAAGTACACGTTTTGAGAATTTGTACTTTTATTTACTATTTTTATTTTTCTGTATTTTTACTTTTACTTCGTTACATTTACAAGTCAAAAATCGTACTTTTTATCCGCTACATTAAAATTGGACACCTTTCGTTACTCGCTACACATTTCCACGCGAAATATGCGCAATCTCCGCATTTTCCACATAAAGTTTATAAAGTCATCGCCTCACTCATTCGTTCACATTCACACAGAAGCATGGTGGTGCGGTGCGTTGAAAAAGCTGGACAAGAAGCGCCCGTCTCTCTCTCTCTCTCTCTCTCTCTCTCTCTCTCTCTCCCTGGTGCAGTGAATAAATAACAGCGAGCCGCGCTGTGTGTGTGTGTGTGTGTGTGTGTGTGTGTGTGTGTGTGTGTGTGTGTGTGTCTGACGTGCGCTGCATCTGCTGGTTATTGCAGTTCTGTTTTCGTCACATTATGTGACGAAAACAGAACTGCAATAGCAGCAGATGCAGCGCATGTGTATGGGACTCACAGACACATCTTAACGTCAGGAACGTTACACGACTCACCCATCCAGGTGATTGCAATAATAATCACTGTAGGCCGTCTTTACCGTGCATTGCATGTAAACGTCTGTCGAACGGGATGGTCGTTAAAGTTGATATCGGTTTCAACTTTATCCCCCAATAATGAAATCCACATTTGTGCATAGGCCTATAGCCTACTGTAGGCTTTTTTTACTCTATTTAGAAGACATTTTCAAGCAAATGATCGATTATTTTTATGGAGAAATCATTTTACATGCATCTCAATGGGAGACAGTTTGCCCTGCAAAGTGGAGTGGGTGGGGCTTAATTAGTGAAGGGCTAATTATAATGCGTGAATTTTAAGCAATTATAATGTCTGTTTTGCAAATTGCAATGGCTCTCCCCATTCTCCCCTAAATCTGAAATATATTTTTGTGTGAGCTTGCTTGCACCCTGAGTTGTTTGTAATGTTTGTAATGATAATGAGTGGCCAGTTTAGTTTCTAGGGTTTATCCCAACACAAACATTAAATGCCATTGATAATGAATGGCCAGTTTCGAGACGAGTGTTGAAATAAAGCCACTTTTGGACTTCATTTCTTTGTAGGCATTTTGAAAAGCATGTTGTACTTTTTACTTGTACTTTTTACTTGTACTTTGTAATTTTTACTTTTATACTTAAGTACATTTTTACACCGGGTACTTTTTGTACTTAAGTACATTTCATTTGAGGTACTTTTATACTTTTACTTAAGTAACTTTCTTAATGGGTACTTTGTACTTTTACTTAAGTAATTTTCAAGTAGAGAATCAGTACTTCTACTTAAGTAAAATATGTTTGTACTTTTTCCACCACTGGTTATATGGGCACTGATTACATGGAGGAGAGAACACACCCCCAGCACCCACATTGTCCCCGGTGGGAATCTGACAGAGGACCTTCTAGCTGTGAGGCGACATCGCTACCGACTGCACCACTGTAGTGTAAATACAACATTCATTTAACACTGCTTTATTTTAACAACTGATCCATGGTTTATAATATGGACCATCGGCGCAATATATAGACCTTAACTGACCCCTGGAGGGGAATTCACGTAATGACATCAGTAACAAAGTGTAAAATGTGTGTGTGTTAGGCAAAGGGTTCTCACACATTTTTGGCCCAGGTCACCAATGTAAATAACATTTCATTTTCGGCACCCCTGAATGATATTATTAGGCCTTTATAGCAGGGGTTCTAAACCTTAACAGCAGAGAAAATATATCATAAATGAATACTGAAACCAGATATAATCATTAAGGAAAGTTTATACATGCACCACGTACGTAAGTATGTAAACTCTTAATTTCCATTTTCCAGCCATTCAGTTGCAAAAAATAATAATAATTTGGCGACCCCCAGAGGGGTCGCGACCCACGGGTTGAGAACCCCTGCTTTATAGCACATAATAATAATGTCATATTAACGGTATACGTAAATATGTAAATCTTTCAATAATGTGTGATGAGGAAAACTTAGAATATCTGTTTCCATTAGGATGAATTGAAATTTACTTACTACTTAAACCCAAGCATCTCCATTCCATCAAAAATAGCAGCTCTACAAGCTCACAAGTCACAACGCATCACAACGTCTGGGGCGACTGTGGCTCAAGAGGTAGAGCAGGTCGTCCAATGATCCATGGGTCGGCGGTTCGAATCCCGGCTCCTCCTGTCTACATGTCAAAGTGTCCTTGGGCAAGGCACTGAACCCCAAATTGCTCCCGATGTGCTGGTTCGTACCTTGCATGGCTTCCGCCGCAATCGGTGTATGAATGTGTGTGTGAATGGGTGAATGTAATGCACAATCTATGTGGAGCGCCTTGGATAAAGGCGCTATATAAATGCACCATTTACCATTTACAACGTGATCGTTGCGTGTCTGTTGTCCTGCAACAAGACAGCAATATGGTCTGAGTTGTGTGCAGCCATCTGGTGAAAAGGGCCAGTCGTCTCCAGCAGCGTAGCGAGAGGTCAGTATAGGCCCCAATGCAGGCTTTGACCTTTGGTCTATAAACAGCGGTGTACTGTACAGTAGTTGTGAACGTACTTGCCACGATTGTGAACAGAGCAGCAGCGGCTGCAGCTCAGCGCAGTCGAGGGGAGCCCACTGCACCCTCACCTCTTCTGACTTCCTCTACATTATTATTTATTAGCCTACGTGTGCATTCCGTTTGTGTCCGAGCATAGGCACGGTAACGCCCCGCCTGTGATTGGCCTATACCGACACTGCCCGTCTTGACTTTCCTGTCCGAGGTGGATGCTGGATAGTCTGATGCGAGGTTACTCCGTGGTGGGAAATAAATAATACAAGTAATATGGTATGATACAAGAGAACGCTAACTTATTATTTATTTTTTTTGCAGAAGAGACAAACTAATTTAGTTTATGCCGTTTGCTTTGATGGAAATAATTGATTGAACATGCACGCCATAATATGATTTGATTTGGGTGTGTTCTATGATAAAGTTTTTGTGTTGATTATTGTGTAATGTGTAAACTTGAAACATTATTGTAGCCTACTATAAAAAGGTCTATTTTCCCTTCATCCTTATCCTTTTTAGTGTAATAGTATTAGTGTACTATAATAATTAGATTAATACACGATAATCAACACTAACACTTTATTTAGAATACACCCAGATCAAATCGTAGTACAACATACAGTACGTGTTCAATCAATTGTTCAATCAAAGCAAACGGCATAAACAATATAAGTTTGCCTCTTCTACACAAATAAAACAAGTTAAGTTACAAGGCTGCATTCTGTCGCGCGTGTCAAGCTGTCATTCTCTTGACTTGTAGCCTATTATTTATTTCTCAATCTCACCATGGAGTAACCTCGCGTCTCGGAGGACAGTCAAGACGGGCAGTGTCAGTAGACCAATCACAGGCAGGCGGGGTGTTACCATGCCTCAGCCATGCCTATAGCTCGGACACAAACGAGATTCACACTAAGGCCCGACTCACACCTTTCGATCTAGCATAGGCTACAACATTGATGCATGCTAGATGTATACAAAGGGTGTGATACATCTTGCCCCCAATGCATTTCCAATGGAAGTCACATGGTTTGACACAACATTTGTGTTGTACGGCTTTCGGCTGTGTTTAGACTGCCCCCCCCCCCCCCTCCCCCTCAACCAACACAAATGTTGTGTCAAACCATGTGACTCCCATTGGAAATGCATTGCGAGCTTGCATCAGCTATACATCTACATCGGGGTATCACTAACGGGCAACAGTTAAAGGATCTCTTAAAGGGACCTCTTAAAGCCAAGACTGGTGATTGGTTTAATTTGGTTGAATTATACGCCCAAACCACACCAATGCATAATATAACGGGTAACGGAGGTGTTTAAGGGATTTAGACAGGTAACCAAAATACGAACTTTAGTGGGGGAACACCCTTTCCCCACTCCTAAAACCCCAAATAGTGGCTTTAGAAAGATGAGACAAAAATGAAGCCCTATAGCCTACACTACACCAGAGCTGTTACACATGTGTGCTAGTAGAAGTCACCACCAGGCTCCGTCAAACATTGGTCAACTCAACTGTCATTGCATCTCTGTATGTATTTATGATTGTATTTTACCGACAGCACGGGTGGGAGGCCGTGGGCCCTGAATGCCTCTGGTCACAAACGCAATTATGTTGTCTGCGTCATGGTAGTTAGGCCTCCCCCCCTCGGTCTCATCTGAGACACAGAGGCCCCTTTTCCACCAGGGTTAAACCGGTTGCATTCCGTGAAAGCACCACGGTTCCAAGAATCTAGAACGGAACCAGATCTATATCGACCTCACTCTGACCGTCACTCGGTCAGAACAACGAATGATGCCCTCATCTTCCTCTTTTCGAGATCAAATATCAAAATAGTCATGCCCACATGACCCGTAGGAGGCGGTCTCACCTTATAAGTTACGACCGGTGCGGCCGGCTCCGCCTCTTTGCCTCTCTCGCCTCATGAGATCGGGAAGGTAGGTATAATGGTATTATATCTTTGAGATTCTATACTGTTAAGGCTGACTGCTTAGTGCTTGGTTCGCTAGTAGTCTTTGTGTTTTCCACACTCACTGCTTGGAAACCCGTACACTTCGGTGCAGGCGCCTGGCGTCCCTGTGGGTTGCGGTGTTGTGACTTTATAGCCTACTCCTACTGTGTTTTGTTTGCTAATGCTAAACTGTAAACACGTTGTTGTATACTTGCTTTTTTTTGCCTACGGGGCGGTGCCCTTCAGCTAGGCTACCTTAAGAGTTCCGTTGTTGCGGAACGGCCGTGATACGGCGACTTATTTTTGTTTGTTGTACCTGTTGCTGCGCTGTTCGCAGCTACGGGGGTTACCTGTGTAACCCTAGTACCTAAGTTGGTGGCATTCAGGTCAAGTTCACATGCGATGTGGACTGTAGACATTAGTTGATTCTAGCAGAGTCACTAAGTGATTTCTTTAACTTGTCCTCCCTTCATACTGAGGGTATTGTAAGTGGGGGAGAAGAAGCTGTTTAATCCCTTCAGTCACTGAGTTGGATTGTTACACTCGGCTACATACTGCCATTGATACACCTGGTGCTGTCCGCAGCCTACAGGGTTTGTGTTTGGGTGTGGCTATTTCCCCTCTCATACGTTCGCGTATGGTGAGTATACTTGTTTAACATTGCTATTATTTGCATATTGCTATTATTACCCCTGGTGCTACGCTGTCCGCAGCGGGCGGGGTTTGTTTTTTTGTTACAACTAGTTCCCCTCATACATGCGCGTATAGTGCGTGTACGTTGTTGACATTGCTATTATTTGGCATATTGCTATTATTACCCCTGGTGCTACGCTGTCCGCGTAGTGAGTGGGTGTTTGGAGTTCGCCTAGTATTACCCTGTTACCACACTGTTCGCAGCGGGTTGGGTTCGGCGTTCTGCTCCCTCAAGTACGTGCGCGTACGGTGAGTAGGGTTGTTTACCGGTATATTGCGGCCCCTGATACTGCTGTTCGCAGCGGTTTGGGTTCCCTGCATATCCCTAGGTACGTTTTGCGTGCTGTGAGTGGGCGGTAACTGAGCTACTATGGACTCCTACGTCTGCTGCTGCTGTCAGGCAGCCATGGACCCCCGTGACGGCCACCGGGAATGTCCCGTCTGTTTGGGCAGAGCCCATGTGCAGCGGGACGTCGAGGACCCCTGTGTTGCTGCCGTCGACTTGCCCTATGCAGAGAGGGCTCGGCGTGCAGCTCTGGGGGGGGAGTCGCCCCCTGCCCAGGAACCGGGGCCTGGCCATAGGGACAGACATTCTAGAAAACGCCATCGACGTCGCTCAGGTGACCACGATTATAGGAGGTCCCGTGAGCACACCTCTCGGGCCCCTAAGCGTTCTGCTCACGCCCAGGAGGTCGGGGAGACGCAGGGCGCCACTCAGAGGGAGATTTTAGCGGCTATTCAGTCCCTCAGTGAGCGGATGGGGAGGTTTGAAGCTGATTGCTCCTCAACTGGGGTGTCGCATGATACGGCGTCCGCGCAGGCATCTCCCAGCAGGGGGGTGCCTGACCCGGAGTGTGACCCAGATGTGCTGTCCATCCATGCGCCTGGCTCCCTTACTCTTAGCGGTCCACGGTCGGACCACGTTTCAGTCTCAGACAGCACCAGATCGGCGCTCTACAGGTAGTCCGCTCCGGACGTCGCTGCTAGTGAGACGCTGGTGTCGCACGTACTATCGGCGGCTAAACTATTGGGTATGACACTTACAGCCCCGAAGCCCACCTCTACGCGGGTGTCTTCAGTGCGGTGTCCCAGGCTCGCTCGTCCCCCACTGTCCCGGAAGCAGAGGGGTACGCGAAGATGCTAATGACTAACTGGGGGAAGCCCGATGGGGGCTCCTTATTTAATGCTGGGTGCAGGGGCCTGGCAAAGATGTCTTACCCCCCCGGGTCCGGCTTGGGAGACATGCCCCCGGTCGAGCAGGGCATGGCCGCATTGACCGATCTGGGCCCTGACCGAGTTACCGCGGTCCCACGTTGCCCCAGTAAGCAGTGCGAGAAGACTGATCATCTAGTATGTCGCACATATGATTCAGCAGCCCGTGCAGCTCGCTCGGGGAATGCAGTGGTCCTCCTTTTGGCTGCTCTAAGGAGGACAATAGGGGCAGAGGACACAGACTCCCGGTCACTGGTAGATGCCGCGGTGTTAGCGCATTCTCAGCTCACACGGGACATTGGCGCCACCATGTCATCAGCCATGTTGACTCGGCGTCACGTCTGGCTGGCTCAGATGCGTCTCCCTGAGAAAATGAAGAAGGAGCTGCGAGAGAAGGCCGTTGTCCCTGGCCATATGTTCAATCCAGACTTCCAGGACACGCTGGACAGAACTGAACGCTGTGCTAAGACACGGGAGAGCGTTCAGCGGTTTCGCCGGTCTGCTGCCTCCAAACACGGACCACGGCGTTCTTACCAAGGCCCAGGTCCCCACCAAGGGTCCTGGGGGCGTGGCAGGCACCAGGGGGGGGAGTTTCGGGCCCCCAGTTCGGCCGCCCGGCAGCAGCCTCACTGGCAGCAAGGTTCTAGATCCCGAGCCACTAACAGAGGTGGCCCTCAAGGGCGTCGCCCCCGCAAGGGCACAGGGCGCCAAGGGGGCTCTACATGAGAGTTCGGGGCCGGCCGTCGAACGTCTCGCCCGGCTTTGCTTGGACAGCTGGGTAGAGCGTACATCAGACCCCTGGGTACTGGAGACAGTCGCCAGAGGCTACAAACTCCAATTTCGACGGCGTCCCCCCCCCCCTTCTCAAGGGTCCGTATGACTCTGGTCAGGGACCCTATCCAAGCATGCGCGCTGGCGGAGGAAGTTTCCACCCTGCTGCAGAAAGGCGCAATTACAAAGGTGAGTTCAACCGATCAGAAAGCAGGTTTTTACTCGACATATTTTCTGGTGCCAAAAAAGGACGGCGGGTATCGGCCCGTCCTCGATCTCAGGTGGCTAAACCGGTACATGAAGGTCCTACCTTTCAAGATGTTACAGACAAAACACATACGTCAGTCTATTGGCCAGGGAGAGTGGTTCGCCACTCTCGACCTGAAAGACGCGTACTTCCATGTTCGCATTTGGCCGGGTCACAGGCCCTTTCTCCGCTTTGCCTTCCAGGGGCAGGCCTACCAGTTCAGAGTGCTCCCATTCGGGCTGTCATTGTCTCCGAGGGTGTTCACAAGGGTAGTGGCGGCCGCTCTGTACCCTCTTCAACTTACAGGCATGAAGATCCTACCTTACCTCGACGACTGGCTGATCGTAGCTCCGTCTCAAAACCAGGTTGCAGCAGACACAGAGCAGGTGTTGTCTCATGTCCGGTCCTTGGGTTTCCGAGTGAACTTAAAGAAAAGCAACCTCCGAACCAGGCAACAGACAGGGTTTCTCGGCCTGTGTCTCGATTCAGTGACCATGGTGGTCTCTCTGTCCCCGGAGAGGGTCCTACGGATCCAAACACTCCTACGCCACTTCCGGCTCGGCACGCGTGTCGAGATGGTCCGGGTCCAGCGGCTGTTGGGGATGATCGCATCCGCCACAGCAGTCGTCCCACTCAGCCTGCTCAGGGCCAGACCGCTCCAGAGGTGGATGAATTCGTTCGGCCTCGATCCCAAGCGGGACCGGCACGTAAAGCTGGTGGTGACAAGGCCTTGCCTTCACGCCCTACGGCCATGGAAGGACGGCGCAATGCTGACACGGGGGGTCCCGCTTCGGGACCTTCCGTTCAGGAGGACTGTGGTGACGACAGATGCCTCCCAGACCGGCTGGGGAGCCGTATGGGAGGGCAGGACAGCGAGGGGTCAGTGGGCGTTTCCCTGGACGTCCGAACACATCAATGTGTTGGAGCTGAGGGCTGTTCATCTCGGCCTCAGGGCCCTCCTCCCCTTTATCCGCGACAAGCATGTCCTGGTGAGATCAGACAACACTTCAGCGGTCTATCATATAAATCACCAGGGGGGCACGAAGTCACTTCGTTGCCTACAGGTGGCTCAGGATCTGTTGTGGTGGGCCGCGCCTCGCTTGGCCTCCCTCAGGGCAATCTATGTGCCGGGAGTGGCGAACACTGCAGCAGACCTTCTCTCCAGGTCTGGCCCCCTCTCCGGCGAGTGGAGACTTCACCCACACGTGGTCTCGCAGATATGGACCCGCTTCGGCCGGGCCCGAGCGGACCTGTTCGCCTCTCGAGAGAATGCTCACTGCGAGCAATGGTTCTCCCTGACGGGTCAGGGGGCCCCCTTGGGCCTGGATGCGCTGTCAGGAGAGTGGCCGGACGGCTTGTTGTACGCTTTCCCTCCACTCCCCCTGATTCCTCAGGTATTGCATCGGGTGAGGCGGGGTTGCTACAGAATCCTGTTGATTGCACCCCAATGGCCAGGGAGACATTGGTTTCCAGACCTCCTTCAGCTGGTTCAGGGGTCTCCATGACCGCTGCCGGCCAGAGCGGACCTCTTGTCCCAGGCAGAGGGTCAGATTTGGCACCCCAAGCCGAGGACTCTGCAGCTCTGGGCCTGGCCTCTTCTGAGCCCCTCCCTCAGGGGCTAGATGAGGCCGTCCTTGACACAATGCGTAATGCCAGGGCGCCATCCACCCGTGCCTGTTACGACCACAAGTGGAAGTGCTTCTCGGCCTGGTGTGCTGCCCAGCAGGCGAATCCTGTCACCTGCAACGTATCCCTAGTTTTACGTTTTCTCCAGTCCCTCTTGGATGCTGGCAGAGCAGCCAGCACCATCAGGGTGTATTCCGCCGCTATTTCGCTCCGGCATGAGGAGGTTGATGGGCTACCAGTTGGTAGGCATATTTTTGTCACTCAGTTCATGGCCGGTGTCAAGCGGCTACGCCCCGGACGGACCCTGAGGGCCCCTGCTTGGGATCTCCCTCTGGTACTGCGGTCCTTGATGGGAGCCCCGTATGAGCCGATGGATCAGTCCGATCTGAAATCCCTCTCTCGTAAGACGGCACTTCTTTTGGCGCTTTCCTCTGCCAGACGCGTTGGTGAGCTGCAGGCCTTGTCAGTCAGTCAGGACTGCATGAGGTGGAAACCTGATGGCACAGGGGTGTCACTGTGGCCTAACCCGGCATTTCTGCCCAAGGTAATTACGCTGCAGACGGTGAACCGAGTGCTGGAAATTACAGCATTGCGTTCTGCTCTGGGCCCCCAGGAAACTGTGGAGGGCCTGTCTACATTGTGTCCAGTCCGAGCACTTCATGCTTATGTGGATCGCACACAGGCCATACGAGGCACAGGCATGCAGCTGTTTGTCTGCTATGGGGGCAGGAGGTTGGGACTTCCCTTGTCCAAGCAACGGTTGTCGCATTGGCTTGTGGACACAATCTCGGCGGCCTATGTCGACCTAGGCCAGCCGGTCCCTGAGAATGTGGTGGCCCACTCCACAAGGGGGGTGGCCACTTCTTGGGCTGCACTGAAAGGAGTGTCCATGGAGGACATTTGTGCAGCGGCTTCATGGACTGTGCCTTGCACATTTGCAAGGTTTTACAGACTGAACGTGGAATCCCAGCTATCGCTGGGGTCCACCGTGCTGCTTGCAGCTGCCCAGCGAGATGGTGATGGGGCTGAGTACCTCGTTCCTCGCGACCCGGTTGGTATAAGTCATCCGTTGTTCTGACCGAGTGACGGTCAGAGTGAGGTCGATATAGATCGTAAGTTATGTCTATAACTATGGATCTATGAGACCGAACGATGACCGTCACTCTCTCCTGTCGCTCGGAACGCTATGAGGCGTTTGAGGCTGGAGGCGGAGCCGGCCGCACCGGTCGTAACTTATACGGTGAGACCGCCTCCTACGGGTCATGTGGGCATGACTATTTTGATATTTGATCTCGAAAAGAGGAAGATGAGGGCATCATTCGTTGTTCTGACCGAGTGACGGTCATCGTTCGGTCTCATAGATCCATAGTTATAGACATAACTTACGTTCTAGAACCACAGTTCTTTAGGTGGAAAAGAGACCAGAGTGAGTAGACATAAATGGTGTCATCTTATAATGAGTATTCGTGAGAATCTACTGCATGAGGCTCACAGAGGCAGGAAACCACCTAAAAAATAGGTCATATACTGATATAACACCCACATCCCCTTTAATTGTCTACTGCTATACAGTAGCTCACACATTGTGCACTGTCTTTCAGATGACTCTGGCCGTGTTACGGTAAGTACTTTATACATGTAATTTCATTACTCTATTAAGTTGCTTGCTTATATATTTCATATCTCTGCTGTCGGGAAGAAACCACCTAACGAAATTATATATTTTTTTTTTCAGGAAATCCTTATCCTTATAATAATTCAGCGAATCTCTGAATGTCTGAATGAATTAATGTCACTGACAACGCTTTATCTCAACATTGGCTGCACCAATCACTCCCACTTTTCACACAGGCATGGACCATAATTATATGGAGGTCTTAACGGAGCCCTTTTTCCGATTTGACACATTAATGATTTCTAATGAATTTATTAGTGGATTAAAAAATGCAAAAATGGGTATTGTACTGTCAATATCACATGAATATGAATGCAAAGTAGCGGTCCATGTGTGGACAGGCTACCTGTTGCCGTTGTGCATGGTGAGATGTGTGCAAACCGTGTAGTTTATCAGGAGAAGAATACCAAAGGATGCAACATTAATTTATTAGTGAATTAACCTCGCACCCTCGCACCCTCACACACCTGCATCACAGGCCACCGTTCTCACCGTTACCCCACTGGCATGCTTCCTCTAGCTAGCGCTGCAACACAACAAATTGTGCCCTATACAATTTGGCGCCGCTGACTGTGTGTGTGCGTGTTGCATCCTTTGGTAGTCTTCTCCTGATAAACTACACGGTTTGCACACATCTCACCATGCACCACGGCGACAGGTAGCCTGTCCACACATGGACCGCTACTTTGCATTCATATTCATGTCATATTTACAGTACTACGGCCTTCACAGTGTGTGTGTGTGTGTGTGTGTGTGTGTGTGTGTGTGTGTGTGTGTGTGTGTGTGTGCGCGTGCGCGGAGAGGGACGCTAAAACTGTCAACACTTCTACTAAAGAAAGAGGCAGCGATGGCGCCATAAATCCATATCCATACATTCGGGGACATAAATTGCGCTAAAAACTTCTAAACCGCAGCAGATTACAGCATTCTCCTAGCTGTTGCTAAGCTACATTAGCATAGGAACGGAACCAAAACAGTGTTGGGCAATCACCAGGGTTGCCACATTGACTGAGAGGGAAACAAGCAACCAGGTCTATGAAAATGTTAACAGGCCAGAATAAGTCAGAAAATCCGAAAATAAATCTACAATAAGCAACAATATAGCTGACTGTCAAACATCATTGTCCAATGTTGTTTCAGAGCAGTGGTTCTCAAACATTTTCATGTCATGGACCACTAATATTCTATATATATATATATATATATATATATATATATATATATATATATTTTTTTTACTATATATATATTTGCTGTTCATATATTCAGAACGGGTAAGGACTAGTGAAGAAAACCTTATATTTTGAAGACAAAGCAATACTGCCTCATCAAAGTTAGTGTTGTGACCTTATTGTCAATTACTTCCATGAGAGGGGGAGCGGTGGTGGAGTTAGTTGCTGTAGCAGACAGTTTGAGGGTCCAATGGAGTTAAGAGGTTTTGTCCGAAGAACTTTTTACTATACTTTTCATTGGTACAATATTTTCGAAACAACACACAGACGTAAAGGGTGTTCAATAGCACTGATTTATGGAGAAAAAGAAAATCTAAAACCTCAAAAACTGAGTTAGGAGGTTTCCTCCTGACAGCAATGATATGTAAGATATGACTTCTACATTAAAACACTACCTCTACTACATAGACTATACAAATCACTGCTGAAATATGTTGTAATTACAGTATCTTGATCATCAACTGAATTATACTTTCCACAATTGCATATTTTATGTGTTATTTATTTACTCTATATGTATTCAGGGTTGGAATCCTGAGTAAGTAGCCTACAGACAAGACACATGTCATGTTCATTCAGCGTTTTTTACTTTATTTAGAGGAGCCAAAGGGTGTATGTTATACACCCTATTCTCTACAATTTAGGTAAATTAATTCCTCCCACTACTTGATGTTGTACACTGGGGCACCACTTTCTTTGGTGTTTCATCCAGGTGGGCGTGGTTAAATATTAATGCCTAAACCTAATCTTAACCTCACAAACACTATGCCTATAGGACAGTGGTGTCTGGTGGAAGGCCAATTGCGGCCGGTGTCGATCAATGTGCTCAATGTCCTCAAAGTCACGTTTAATGTTCACAGCACACCTGACAAAAGACCATTGATATTTGATATTGTTGAAACTTGTATGTGACTTTAATATGGTAGTTGGCCCTTGGGTGTTTTCATATTTTCTACTTTGGCCCCCTTTGAAAAAAATAGTTTGGACACTATAATACAGGGGTTTTCAACTGATTATATGAACCATGGGGACCACAACCCTGACTAAGAATTAAATCAACACATGGGGACCACTGTTGTGTTGGGTGGGGGGATATGGGCCTGATGTGGGGGAAAAGCTTAATGACATATTGTCTGTTAAGGGCTTCATTTGATTGTTAATTTAAAGTGAATTAAATCACGCCCTTAACAGTCATTAACTGATGCTATAGTGGTCCGGAGCTGAAAAACAATTCAGAACCACTGATCTATTCCATTCATGGTTGCTCCTCTGTTCTCTTAACCTTCCATATTAAACTAATACTGTACATAGCAGACACATGCCATTGCATGATTATGGGCACATTTCCTCATAATGGTCACAACAACGCCTGCCATAGGGAACCACTGCTGGTCATCAAATTATTGTTTTAGAAATACCAAAACAAAAAAGTATCCCTTTATTGGCTTAGAAATACCCCAAAAAAGTATCCCTTTAACCTCAGGGCTATGCATCAACAACACCGGTTGTAAACTATACTGGCTCTCCACCAGGAGGACTTCACACGACAAGTTTAGTTTTTACTTCTAATTAAATATCACATGTTAAATTAAATAGCTTTGGACTTAATAAATATATTAAATATCTTCTAATTAAATATTACATATTAAATTAAATATCTTTGGACTTAATAAATATATTAAATATCTTCTAATTAAATATTACATGTTAAATTAAATATCTTTGGACTTGACTGGACTGAGATCACTTCTTTATCTCAGGTTCTCTTCCGAAAAAGTAAGAAACAGTTTACTAAATAAGAAGTTTAAAAAACATGCTAAGCTCATGGCATGACGTGAAGTCTCTCTCTCTCTCTCTCTCTCTCTCTCTCTCTCTCTCTCTCTCTCTCTCTCTCTCTCTCTCTCTCTCTCTCTGTCTCAGTGTAGGCTACTATGAACAGGAAGAATAAGGTTATCCAGAGCTGTCCATCACAGCAGAAAATGGAGCCTAATCTGCCCTGCGTTCTCCTCTGTGAGTATATTATTAATAGTGGCTCAATTTATATCACCATCGTCTGACCATGGGGAACAACAGAGGCCTTGACTGTGATCAATATTAAGCCCATATATGGGAATGCCAATATATGATCATATTATTGTGACAGTCTCATGACAACCACTGTGGTTGCCGCAAAGGTCACAGTTAACTATGGACTCATGCATTTCCCGTCAGTAGGTCAGTCAGTGTATCACTCAAAATCCCCATATATGGTGTCCAGGTCTCAGTGCCCAGGTCTCGCGACCTCGCCCGCCCTTTAGGGCGAGGTCGCTTCTCGATCGCCACCAGGCGTCTTATTGGTTCTTAATCTGTTCTTATTGAACTTGAGTCAACTATCTCTGTTGGTGTTGTATTAATTAAGGATAATTAAACTGCAGCTATTTATGCTTAGCTTGTCTCATCAAATCTCATCAAACGCGTTTCAGTGGTGAGCAACTTCCTCTCCTGTGCACTCAGTCAATGTGAGGATTCATTTATTATATATTGTCTTTATTCACTTCATCCTCTCAATTACAACACTCATATGAACCCTTTAATATTATTATTATTATATTATTTACCTGCATAATACCTGCTGCATACTTAGGTACGTTATCTGAAATATACCTGAGGTATGCCTCACCCACAAAGGTCTTTCACGCAGTGTGTGTGTGCCTGTGTAACACGTGTGTGTGCGCGTTTTACCGGACCCCATTGTAATATAGTTTTCAGGGATGTTTTTCTATTCTACAATATGGGAGGAATACAGAGACTCAATTATTACGCAGTTCTATTTCATGCCTCTTTCATAAATAACAGCTAAACCCTAAAGCCTACACTGGTATCAGACAGAACCACTGTACTGACTTCAGACAGTGTGACTCTCACCTGTACTGTGGAAGACAGTATACAGCTCCATGGAACATCTCCTGGTACAGAGACAACCAAGAGTCTGAACCAGTGAAGACAGATGGACCAACCTACAGTCCTAGAATCTCAGAGAGTGGAACCTACTATACTGGTGTCGAGGAGGGAGAGGAGACCCACCATAATACACACAGTGCAGCAACCCTGCTTATATCACAGTCTTTGGTGAGTTATATACAGTATATATACAGTATATATATATGTATATAAATTCCCCCTTCTCCCCCCCCCCCTTTTTGTCCCTTCTTCACTGTTTTACAGGGCATGGAAGTGGGCGTTTTCTGGTACCACTGTAAAATCAGCCATTCCTTTTTTCCCCCCATAGAGATTTACAAAAATCAATCAATTATTTTAGGTCTATAATCAAGTCATCTAGGATGAGGCTCCTGTTGAATCACACCCATGAAACATTTGATTATGTGGAAAAAATACAAATATTTTCAATTCCTGAATTCACCTGGGTGGCTTTAAGGCTTAAAATAATTTATATAAATATTTTTGTAAATCTCTATGGGTGCAGGAACCAGAAAACCACACCCACTGCTCTATCCTCTTCCACTATATTCCACTGGATGGTCTTAATCATAACACATTATTGATCCAATATGTGTTTGTGTAGAGAGACCTCCAGCTGTTCTGACCGTTCTGCCCAACACAGCATTTACTGGAGAGACTGTTATGTTCACATGTGACATGAGAGAAGGAAAGCTCTGGTCTTATACAATAGACAAAGATGGCGCTTTCTTTAACAGATCAGAATCCGTATGTATTTGTATGTATTTGTGTGTGTGTGTGTGTGTGTGTGTGTGTGTGTGTGTGTGTGTGTGTGTGTGTGTGTGTGTGTGTGTGTGTGTGTGTGTGTGTGTGTGTGTGCGCGTGCGTGCGTGCATGTGTCTGTGTGTGTACTAATATATTCAGTTGGGAGAAATACAGAGACTCAATGGTTACACTGTTTAAATTAATTTCTCTGTCATAAATAACAGCTAAACCAAAGCCAGACAGACCCAGTTTACTGACATCAGACAGTGTGACTCTCACCTGCAAAGTGGAGAGTAGGCCTACAGCTTCATGGAACAGTTGCTGGTACAGAGACAAGATTAGACCAGTGACAACACAGACTGAGACAACCTAGATATTCTACACATCCACCACACATCTGAGTCTCAGAGAGTGGAATATATTGGTGTCGAGGAGGGAGAGGAAACCCAACATACTACATACAGTACAGCAACTCAGTTTATGTCACTGCCTCTGGTGAGTTAAAATATACTGTAGGCCTACTGTATTATATGATTAATCCTTTTATATAACAGGTAGTTCCAATCAAGCAATGTGATTGGTAGAAAAGGGATCTCCAGGCTCCAGCAGTTGTCAAATGAGCATGACAGAACACCTAGCAGTGCTCAATTTAAAGATTTGAGAACAGCTGAATCACAATATAACATCAGTTTGCCACTGATTAGAAATATTGACTTTTTTTTTTCTTTTTTTTTTTTCTTCAATC
Source organism: Protomyctophum bolini (assembly GCF_963924005.1). Lineage (NCBI taxonomy): Eukaryota > Metazoa > Chordata > Actinopteri > Myctophiformes > Myctophidae > Protomyctophum > Protomyctophum bolini. Next base: position 3,492,471 of record NC_137880.1, on the reverse strand, counting down.
TGAACACAAAGACATCACAAACATATACTGTACATCACCTGGAACCAGCCACAGGTATTCTTACAGGAACAGTAGTAGATTAATCAACATAATGACAATTGGGGAGAAAGTGACAAATAAATGATATTTATGTAGGGCTACTCTAAATGAAATAAAATTTAAGATAGGATCTGTTGTTCGCAGGCTTACTCAACTGAACTGAACTGAACTGAACTGAACTTAACTTAACTTAACTGTGTGTGTGTGTGTGTGTGTGTGTGTGTTTGTGTGTGTGTGTGTGTGTGTGTGTGTGTGTGTGTGTGTGTGTTTGTCATGATATCTGTCTCACAATTCAAATGAGTCTTTCTAAGTGTGTTTTAAAATGCATTTCATTGTGTAAGATTTTGTTCCAAAAATACTGAGACATTCTAAATAATGTTGTTATTGTGTTGCTATGATGCTCTACTTCCATATGAAATGGAAATTAATCATTTCAAAACACCAGTATTTGTCATAACCAACCACATTTCTACAAATGCTATTCATACTGAGCCAGTGGATTTATTTTAAGTTTTTCTCTCTAATGTGAACAACAGATCAATCAAAGGCCACACTGACAGCTGAGCAGCAGGGGGCAGTGTTTCACTGAGCTGCCCTGAGTAATGTAACACCAATGCTCATTCTTTCCTTCAGACTTTAACTACTTTTTAAGATGTTCCGTGTAAACAGTTTCCATCATGTTATAGTTATTTACATTACATGTCATAATGTCAATGTCTCCTGCATCACTGTCTTTAGTGTATTGCTGCTTACCACTGCACTGCTACAGCTATGGAAATAAAACAATGCTGTCTAAAAACATTAATACACTAAACTTCAATCCAGCAATCTCAAGTTGCCACATTATCCTTTGTTTGTCTTTATATTTACCTATACATCCTACAAGAGATCATTTGACTCCATCACTTTGTTTAATAGGCTACACTTCTTGCTATTCTACTGTATGTATTTACGGTTTCACAACAAGCATGTAGAGAGGCAGGAAACCACCACAAACGAGTGAGGAACAAAACCACGTCCCCAGCACCCAGGCTAGATCTCAGAAAGATAATAGGCTACCCGCCACAATGACCTTGTGTTTTCCATCACGTATGTGACAACATCTCGTCACACGCGTCAAGTGCACCCTCGCAGGAGTGCGTGCACCGTGGCTATAGTCAATATCACATAATTTAATCATATGTTTTGTTATTATCTATGCTGCTGCATTGTCTGAAGGAAGCCAAACAAAAATATGTTTTACTCTTATGTAAATCTATCCATCTATCTATACAAGATATAACTAAAAAGGACAACCTTGAACCTTGAATCATTATATGATTATTTTTTTTAAACATGCATGGAACAAAATGGAATGATATACTGGTGATATGCTACCCTGTGCGCCCTGCATTTGATTGTTTATTTGGATCCACATTAGCCTTAGTAGCAGCTACTCTTCCTGGGGGCCACACAAACACATGTAGACTTACAGTGTTGTTTCACATGTATTGCTTTTTTTTTTAAATATAGCTGATCTACACAAGCAACACAATGTTTCACAGTTGTGAGCTGTTTGGAACTGCCAGTACCTAAAGTAGCCTAAACCAGTGGTTCCCAAAGTGGAGTCCGGGGACCCCCAGGGGTCCTTGAGGGAGTTCCAGGGGGTCCCCAGCTAAATGATAGTTTGGAACCAAATGGACCCTTATGGGTCTGTAACTCTGAGAGTGTACAAATGGAACCAAATGGACCCTCAGAGTTAAATTAACATTGATTTTAAAATATGAATTGGGGGTCCCAGAGAAATAAATGCCATTAAATGGGGGTCCGTATACTAATGCATGTCAAACTGGTACTTGAAATTAAATGGGTTGAGAATCACTGCGTAAAAACCTTCTCTTATGGGGGTCGCTGGCATATATTTAAAAAAAAAAAGAATAATTAGCAAATTAGTGTCAATTCGGGGGTCCTTGACATGAAAGAGTTTGGGAACCACTGGCCTAAACTATATTGGTGTATGTTTTCTGTGCCGCATGGGGACTAACATTACTTATACTGTATAAGATCACAGATGTTACGGTTCGCTCTCCATCACCTCTACATGTGCTGTGGGTGTTCTGGGCACTTCAGCGCCACCAGAGGACTCCAGAGCACCTCTCTCCCTGTTACTATCTCCCCACCTGGATGTCGTCTGCAATCACCTGATGAGCCCACAAGAGCCAGGCCTGTCTGCAGCTCGGCTCCAGTTCTTCCCCAGTCTACGGTTGGTAAAGTTAGACAGCCAGAAATTTGGGCCCTCAGTGTTTAGTCTTAGACAGTTAAACGTCACGCCGTTACTGTGCTTATTCTCTGCTCTGTGTACCTGCCTTTGACTCACCTCCTCTTCTCCTCTCCAGTGTTTCCGGGACCCGAGCTCTGCTGTGGAGCAGCCTACGGACCCCTGCATCTCCTTTTCCCCCCTGTGTTTGTGAATAAATATCCGCCCGTGTGGGCTTTACTCATGCTTTGCCTCTCCTTGTTGTGCATTTGCGTCACACCACACCGAGTCATAACAGTGAGAACTGGCCAACTTGACCCAGCCAGCATGGAAAGAGAGCAGCCAGCTCTCCAGGCTCAGGGACAGGTTTTGGAGCACCACTCCCGCCTGCTGTCGGATGCATCCGCCCTCCATTTTAAGTATACAGCAGGAGCTCCGCCTCCGGGATGTTTCGGATCTTCAGCAGTCAGTCCCAAGCCGCTCAACAACACGCTCAGGTTAAACAACTCACATCGTTGGTCAAGGATCTATAGCTGGCCAGGTCGCCGCGCTCAGCGCTTATCTCACCCCGCATCTCACCGCGCATCTCACCGCCACTCCTATCCAGACGGCACTATAGCGCCTGACACGGTCCCTGCGCCGGCAGCGCACGCTCCTCTTCCAATGCCGGAAGCCCTACCTCACCGCCCCGGCCACCTTTGACGGTACTTTCTCCCTCTGCACGGGGAGTTCCTCATGCAATGTGAGTACGTGTTTAATCTGCAGCCCAGCATGTATTCCACTGACCCCGCCCGCATAGCTTACATTAACCACCGGAAGGGCGCGCCGCGCGATGGATTTATGCAAGCCTTGAGGGTTCAGCTACATACACGCAGATCTAGAGAGACTTTGTGTTATAGAGTTTAAGGCTGTGTTTGACCATGACGTCCCAGGGCATGACGCCGACACAGCTCTCTCTGCCCTCCACCAGGGCTAGCTATAGCTCAGTAGCAGATTATGCCACTATGAGTTTCGCATCCTCGCCGCCCGCTGTGACCGGAACGAGCCTGCACTCCGCAGCGCGTTCGTTCATCCGGGGTTTGAGTGAGGCTATACGAGAGATGCCCTGGCCGAGAGAGAATCTCTGACCGAACTCATCTCTCTGTCCATTTCCATTGACGAACGACGCCGTGCACGTACGCGTGAGAGGGCTTCCCGCAGTATCACGCGGCTGTCAAGCCGTCTCCCCCCCGCCCCCCACCAGTCTCACTCGGCCCGAGCAAGTTCCATCTGCCCCCTCCAATCTCACTTGCGAGGATCGGAGGACGCCTGCATGCAGCTGGGCCGAATCCATGTGACTTCCAGGGGTCGCTTATCTCCTGCAGCTGAGCGTGAGCACAGACGACTACATGGGCTCTGTGTGTATTGTGCCAGCTCAGCGCACGGTGGTGTTCGCTCCGGTCCAATTCTGCTCTCCAAGGTGACCGCTTCCCCGGGCCACCAGGGGGCGTAGTTTCGCCTACTCGGGGGGTTTTCGGGGTAAGCTGTCTCACTACAACTTCCCAGCCCCGCGTACCAGTGTTGCCAGATTCCCTGTCACTCTCGCCTGGCAGGGAGGGACAGACACTCACCGTTCCAGCTCTCATCGACTTCCGGGGCCGATGAGAGCTTTATTGACCATCCAGTATGCTCGGAGGGTGGGCCTCCCTGTGTCTCCTCTCAAGAGGTCCCTGCCTGCCTCCGCTCTGAATGGTCATCCCATGGGCCCCATCACACACCGGGCTCATCCTATATCACCCTCACTGTCCCTGGGAACCATGTGGAGAGCATGTTCTGCCCCTACATTATTCACTCCCCGCGGGCACTCCACTCATCCTGGGCAGACCATGGCTGGAGCTTAATTCACACCCCCCCCCCCCCATGTCTGCTGCAGAGTTCTGGGCGTGTTCTCAGCTGGAGAGCCGCCTGCCAGGTCTGTTGCCTTCAGTCCGCCCCAACCTACACCCAGGCTGAAGGTCCTCCTGCCCGGTTTCCTCCACGGTGTCGGGGCTCACCCCGACGTTCTCTGCCAGTCGCCATGTGGCGACTCTTGGAGGGGGGGTCCTGTTACGGTTCGCTCTCCATCACCTCTACATCCATGTGCTGTGGGTGTTCTGGGCACTTCAGCGCCACCAGAGGACTCCAGAGCACTCCACAGCACCTCTCTCTCTCCCTGTTACTATATCTCCCCACCTGGAGTTGAATTTAATTCTTCCAATGTGTAGTATTGTGTACAGCACATTTCTAGTAATGATATGCCTAAATGCCTTGCCCTGAAAAATAAAAATAAAGTCTAGTGTAGGCTACACACCACTGTCCGTGTATAAAATAATAGACTCTACTAATCTCCAGTAGCATTAGCCCCATAATACTGTGCTTCTGTTCTGACAATTTGGAATAGAGCATGGCTCTCTCGCATGCATGCGCGCATGCACACACACACACAGGGCCTTTTAAGGGCCTTTGAGGTTCTGTGGTACCAGGAGGTGCATGCATATAGTCAAAGAAACCTTGTACGAGGGCTCCTGTTAGGGTTTCAAGGTGTTTTTGTTGACCAGTGAGGAGATCCTGTAAAGGAATCTTGTTCTTTGGTTGACATTTTTGATTACGTTGGTGGCCATTTTATCACCGGAAAGATTTTACTCCATGATGAACCTATGTAGGTAATTTCATCTTTTCGTGTCATTTTCAGTTCTTCATGACCCAAACATCTCCTGAGATCGATTCGGTATGGGACCTTATCTTATTTATCATCTTATTTATCCGTGTTTTTACAAGATGTCATGTCAGTAGTATTTCTAATACCTTCCCAATAGCCCACATCGTGGCTGCTGATGTGGGGATAGGTTAGCCTGCGCTATTTCAGTAGACTATTATAGTTGATTGTCTAATAATGTTTGGTGAGTTTTTAAAGTCTAATATAAATCAATATAATTAAATATTGTGCCCATTTAAAGAACCACTCGGATTCGCAATCAGAACACTTTATGTTATTATGCTCATTTGGAAAACAAAATTCTACTTCCAAAGTTGTGGATAGCATAAACAATAAGTTGAAGGGAAACTTCAACTTATTGCTTCAACTTATTGCTTCAATTAACCTTGCCACACACGCCTGTGTCCCTTATTTCAAGATCTCAAATGTGGCAACCCTAATAAAGGTGCAATATAAATGCACCATTTACCATTTTCAATGCTCATTCTTTCCTTTCAGACTTTAACTACTTTTTAAGATGTTCTGTGTAAACAGTTTCCATCATTTTATAGTTATTTACATTACATTTCATAATGTCAATGTCTGCTGCATCACTGTCTTTAGCGTATTGCTGCTTATACCACTGCACTGCTACAGCTATGTAAATAAAACAATGCTGTCTAAAAACATGAATACACTAAACTTCAATCCACCAATCTCAAGTTGCCACATTATCCTTTGTTTGTCTTTATATTTACCTACACATCCTACAAGTGATCATTTGACTTAATCACTTTGTTTAATAGTCTACACTTCTTGCTATTCTACTGTATGTATTTACGGTTTCACAACAAGCATGTAGAGAGGCAGGAAACCACCACAAACGAGTGAGGAACAAAACCATGTCCCCAGCACCCAGGCTAGATCTCAGAAAGATAATAGGCTACCGCCACAATGACCTTGTGTTTTCCATCACATACTGTATGACTGTGACATCATCTCGTCACACGCGTCCAGTGCACCCTCGCAGTGCGTGCAGCTGCGTGCACCGTGGCTATAGTCTATAGTCTATAGCTATAGCTGATCTACACAAGCAACACAATGTTTCACAGTTGTGAGCTTGTAGATCGGCTGTTTGGAACTAGCCGATGTAAAGGGTTAAAGTGGTGAAACTGGTTGTAATGTTATATTAATACATTTTGGACCACACTTTGAGAACCACTGGTGTAGATATTGAGATACTTGGCAACTGCATTAATTGATTGCCTTGATTGAATATTAAGTAGTTCCGGTCATTTTGTGGGGGGCACAGGGGGCCATGCATTAAAAGTAAATAAATCAACAAAACTATGACGTCATTTGTATCGTTGACCTATTTCTAAAATATTCGTGCAACTTTCGTTCAACTTTGACCCCTCTATCACATGGAACTATTTTTTGGAAGTAGTGATATGGACACAAAAAACATAGTTCCACGTGATAGAGGGGTAAAACATTCACGAAAGTTGCAGTAATATTTTAGAAATAGGTCAACGATACAAATGACGTTGGTTTTGTGGATTAATTTACTTTTAATGCGTGGCCCTAGTGCCCTCCACAAAATGACCGGAGCTATTTAATATTCACCAAAACCAGACCAGAACTCCCACCACGAGACTCTGGCAATCAATTAATACTGTTGCAACCACTATATTAATGGCAAGTATTTCATACAACTTAAGTAAAAAATAATCTGAACTATCCCTTTAGGACCAACATCCAGAACAGACTTCAAAAGGTCTAAGGTCATGGTCAAAATGACATAATCAGTATATATCTCTGGAATGGAGAGACCTGTAACGAGAATGATACTTTATGAATGAGCAGGGAGTGACCCTGAGTCCAATCATGGAATTTATCATTTTAATATGCAAACGTGTTGATTTCTACTTCGAATAAGAAAAGGACCTGCAAGGAATGAACTCACTTCGTTTTCTCAGCCTCTCTTCCGAAAAAGAGGAAGTTAGAGCAGTTTACTAAAGAAGAAGTTTTAAAAACCATGCTGAGCTCATGGCATGACGTGAACTCCCCTCCCCCCCCCCCCCCCCCCCTCGTTCCATGTTGTCCCAAGTGATTCAACGCATGGAATTCAATGTCCCAAACAACACCAAATGGTCACCATGCAACTCCTTGCAACCGTTTGGACCCAAGGAGTTGCATGGTGACCCTTTGGTGTGGTTTTAGACTCACTAAATTGAGAAAGGACACCCTCATGTCACCCTCCGGGGGAACTGGGACGCAACACTGTACTCAGTACTGTACTTAAAGTGGGACTCATAAAATGTCCCTGGGACGGACCCATCTAAAAGACCATGCACACCTGGGTCTCGAGGACCCATTACATTGAAAACCTATTTTCATCACTGCAATGTTTCTAAACATTTATATATAACTTAAGTAAATGTTGAATTCCTGACTTTTACCAGAGTACTTTTTTCCACCACTGCAAATGTGTGTGCATGTGGTTATTTTTTGGTATAGGAGAACTTGTCAACTTTGACTGCTGAGCCATTCTCTCCATCTCAACCTTTATAATGGCATGACGGCATGTATTCCAGGTGCATGTACTGTCTGCATTTAAACGCTCATTCTTTCCTTCATACTTTAACTGCTTTTTAAGATGTTCTGCTACAGCATGTAAAACAAAAACATTGCTGTCTAAAAACATGCATAAACTAAACTTCAATGAATCCACCAAACTTGCCACATTACCCTATGTTTGTCTTGATATTAACCTATCCCATGTGATTATTTGACTTCATCACTTTGTCTAATACACTTCTTGCTATTCTACGATGTATTAAAGGGTTTCACAACAAGCATGTAGAGACATACTGTAGGTCGGAAACCACCACAAACACAAACAAGACCTGAACAAAACCACATCCTCTTTCAGTGCTCAGACCCTACAGTATAGCTACACCATGCACATGATGAGTCATAGCTCTGGCCTTTGCCCATTTAATATTATTATTGTTTACACATGATATTTGTAAATATTATATTTCATCACTCTATTAAATTGCTCATATTTCATATGTAGGACATGACCGCTACAACACTACCTCTACTGCACTGATAGACACAGAGTAGGCTAATTGCATCACTCAGGGTTTTTGGTCCATGGGGGAAGGGGGGGGGGGGGGGGGGGGGATCCCAGCACCCCACCTCAGAAAGGGGGGGGGGGGGTGGGGGGGATCCCAGCACCCCACCTCAGAAAGAAAGATATGTAGGCTATACCACCACAAGAGCTATCCGGTCTCTGCACATCTGCCATGTATGAAGACATTGCTGTGGGGTAAAGTGTGTTGTCCTTCGGGGGCCGCCTCTAGACAGTGCAACAATGTAACACCTCTGAAGATAAAGATTAAATTGCGCAACAAACGCATTTAGCCTGTCAGGCGCATGTACTGCATTTCACTGCTCATTCTTTCCTTCAGACTTTAACTACTTTTTAAGATGTTCTGTGTAAACAGTTTCCATCATGTTATAGTTATTTGCATTACATTTCATAAGGTCAATGTCTCCTGCATCACTGTCTTTAGTGTATTGCTGCTTACCACTGCACTGCTACAGCTATGGAAATAAAACAATGCTGTCTAAAAACATGAATACACTAAACTTCAATCCACCAATCTCAAGTTGCCACATTATCCTTTGTTTGTCTTTATATTTACCTATACATCCTACAAGAGATCCTTTGACTTCATCACTTTGTTTAATAGGCTACACTTCTTTCTATTCTACTGTATGTATTTACGGTTTCACAACAAGCATGTAGAGAGGCAGGAAACCACAACAAACGAGTGAGGAACAAAACCACGCCCCCAGCACCCAGGCTAGATCTCAGAAAGATAATAGGCTACCGCCACAATGACCTTGTGTTTTCCATCACGTATGTGACACCATCTCGTTACACGCGTCCAGTGCACCCTCGCAGGAGTGCGTGTTGCGTGCACCGTGGCTATAGTCAATATCACATAATTTTATCATGTTTTGTTATTATCTATATGCTGCTGCATTGTCTGAAGGAAGCCAAACAAAAATATGTTTTACTCTTATGTAAATCTATCTATCGATATAACTAAAAAGGACAACCTTGAACCTTGAATCATTATGAACCCGTGTGAACTGAGTGGTGCAACTCCCCTCTCTCCTCTTCTCTCCTCTCTCTCTCTCTCTCTCTCTCTCTCTCTCTCTCTCTCTCATTAGCAAGCAACAGTGCAGCACTGTCTATCTCTTTCTGTTTCAACTGCTCATTAACCAACACATACATAGGTGAACAACACGGACATTGCTGTTCCTTGGAGTGGTTGGTTGCACCACTCAAAAATAAAAATAAAATACAAGGAACACTGACAAATTATACTGTGGGAAATGCCCACTTTGCCCAGGTTAAAAAACTCTAATGTAAAAATGTCCCATACTGTTGGGTGGGCCGTTCATCATAATACAATTCAGGTATGAAGCTGCGGGCTGTATAAAATTTCACCCGAGGGCCGCATTTGCGGCTGCACTTTGGACACAGCTGGTCTAAGGTCATGGTTAAAATGACATAATCAGTATTATCTCTGGAATGGAGAGACCTGTAACAAGAATGATACTTTATGAATGAGCATGGAGTGACCCTGTCTTCAATCATGGAGTGTGTCATTTTAATGCAACGTGTTGATTTCTACTTCTAATAAGAAAAGGACCTGCAAGGAATGAACTCACTTCTTTTTCTCAGCCTCTCTTCCGAAAAAGAGGAAGTTAGAGCAGTTTACTGAAGAAGAAGTTCCATGCTGAGCATGACGTCAACTGACCGTAACCCACCCCCCCCCCGGTCCACCTCTACCTCTCTCTCTCTCTCTCTCTCTCTCTCTAACCATTAGTTCACTATGAACACGAAGTAGAAGGTTTTTCGGAGCCGTTCAAGAGAAGATGAAACTACTCACCGTGGCCTGCGTTCTCCTCTGTGAGTAATTATTTATAGTTGAACTACTATTATTAAGATTATGAGTTTGAATTCATTACATCTGTAAATATGTAACTTTACTCTTCTACCCGGATTTGAACCCGTTTTCTGAGTTTGTATTTGTTACCATTGAGCTAATAGAGCTTGCCAGGTCAGATCCTGTGTCTATAGGAGAGACATGACATTTGACACTAAATGTATGTAGATAGAAGAGCAGGGAGACAAAATACAGCCTTGTATAAGTTATAATGTTATATTAATACATTTGGACAATGGACAAAATTACATTTAATTAATAAAAACAAAATGACATAGTGACGCAGTGTTTTTATTTTATTTAGGATCATGACCAATGTTTTCACCTCGCTCTATATTTACAATTTCAACAATATTTGTATTGACTATTAGCAATAAAAAACTAAACCGGCACAGACAGCAGTGATGATGCAACTATATACAGTACAGAGACACCACCACAAAATTAAATATACGTTCTTCTCCAATACATCAAACTATGCATTAATGTGTAGCCTCAGACAGGGCTGGACTGGGACAAAAATTTGGCCCGGTCATTTTCACACGAATTTGGCCCAGACCAGCCCACCACAACCAGCGACGGAGCGGGCAGTATACTATTACTAACTGCTAACAAATAAGCCCTAATAATACCACCACTTTTACAGAACTTAAATGATACAAACCAACAGACAACTACACAACCCTTTGTTGCTCTCACAAGAATTATGCTGGTAAAAGGATGCAAGATAGAGGGTTTATTTGTCACTCATTGATACAGCTACAGTGAAATTATCATGATGGCACTGGCAGAATGGCATCAGGTGGCCCGTCGACTATTGGCCTGCCTGCCTGTCCAAAAAAATGTATCATCATAACCAGGCCTGGAATTTCCTCCTTTTAGGGGCAAGGCCACATCGCCTTTAGTGTGGTCAACTTTTTGAGGGCACAAGGCCAAGTGCCAGGGCATGAAGGCCATCAATTAAAACAATGATTTTAAGTCCCCGGTCATCATTATTTTAGCTTAAAGGTTAAGGATTTTATGTAAAGGCGAACATTGGTTCAGAACAGTGCTTCTTAATTAAATAATCACAGCTTTAAATAACAAAATATAAGTAGCTACTGTTGCAAAATATTGTACTGTGAGTTAATTCACAGAAAATACAGTGACAGACAGCCTACATTCATTTTTATAGCCCTATGTTTCTGTTCTACCTTGTTTGTTTTGGTTCTACTATATTGTCACAAACAACTGTGATATGTTCCTTGTTTTCTTCTATTGTTTATACTGTGCAAATTGTTCAGCACCTTCTAACTTTGTTTCTAAAGGTGCTTTATAAATAACATTTACTTACTTACTTACATAACTTTTGAATGAGGGCTTGGTTTAGAAAAGCCTATATTTTGTGCTAAAGTATATTGAAAAACATATACATGTAGATTTTAGACTGGCATATGGCATTGTGGGGCTGCAGGACTGAGGGCTCTGGAGATAAGTGAAGTGTAAAAAGCATTTTGTACAATTGTGTGCTTATGAACATTTACCACGTTATGTCCGCATTGATACAGAAATGAATGATTATTAAGCGAGCGACGCGTGGTTTACAGTGAGTGCGCTCTGGTGCTTGGCTACTAGCGTTTGGCTAGCGATATTAGCCGTGGCCAGCGTTGGCTGTTTTAACAATTTACTCTGTCAACTAACGTAACAGACGATAGCGTGGTAAATGGTGGAGGAGTCCTGCAGTCTATGCTGTTGCGTGGTGTTGTTTTGTGAGTTTATATCCATGAAGACGAGTCACGTTGGTCTTAACACACGGGCTCTGTGTGATAATAAGCCTGAAGCCAGCCGGGCCGAGTGTCAGTGAGTGAGAGCTGTCAGTGCGTGTATGCGTGCATGGAGCGGAGGAGGAGGGACTCGAGGGACGAGGAGGCAAAGTAACGCAAAATAATAATAATCAAACCACTTGGCAAATGGCAACAACACAACTACAATACAGACAATACAAGTCTGCACGAGCCACGAGACATTTGGGGAAGGTTACCGTAATGACTGGAAAATTGCGCAGAGGAAAAACTGTGGCCGCCGGTCGGGGGCTACAGTCTATGTTCGGGGGACATGGGCACCGCGGCCAGTCGAGGGGCACACGGCAAAAGAGAGGGGCAACGACGGCCATGGCCGCCGTGAAATTCCTGCCCTGATCATAACTTGAGCGGCCCCCTATGGTCGCGGCCCACCGGGAATATGCCCGGTACGTCTTATGGCCAGTCCACCCCTGGCCTCAGATGAAAGCTTGGTATTGTCATACTTTATGAAAGCATTTCAACATGTTCTTCAGAACACCGTAAACACACGTACACATGCTATAGAGGGGCGTCACTCAGGGCTGTGGAAAGTCGTGGGTTGCTGCTGCTGTCAGAACCCCAGGAAGCTGCATGACGTAATCTGAAACCTTTTGTGGGGTAGCAGAAGTGGAAGTGCTTTTGGAATGGCCCTCTATAGAGACTCCTCAACACGCAATTCCATTGGCAAGATCTGATAAAAATGGATATCAAATAAATATAGATATTCGGTTGAATCAAGCAACTTAAAAACTGTCTGTGGTGAACACAAAATCCAGGGTAGATGTTAGAATTGTGTGTTTTACAGTGAAAAACCCCATTTTGTTCATTTGTTCTAATTTAATTTCAGTCAGCGGTCTGATGGTGTTTTTATTTTTTTATTTTTAGGGATAATTAAAATGCAGATATTTATGCAAAGTGTATTATTGTCTCATCAATTCATTTATTTTGTATTATATGTTTTTATTTTCAGTGGGAAGCTTCTTCTCCTGTGGACTCAGTAAAGGTGAGGATTAATTTATTATCTATTGTCTTTATTCACTCTTTATTCACAAATATCATTTACACCTTTACACACTTCATCCTCTCATTACAAATGTCAGTTTTACACTTGTATAAAATCATATTTTGTAAATTTAGTAAACTTACTTTTTGTGATTTAGTGACATAATGTAGTATTTAGTTTAATTCTACTTTTGTGTTTGTGTAGATGCACCAAAAGCTGTTCTGAGCGTGCAGCCCAACCCAGCATTCACTGGAGAGACTGTTACGTTCACATGTGACATTCAAAAGGAAGGAGGGGAGAAAGGCTGGGACTTATACAGAGATGGTCAATTTGTCAGCTCCACTGATCAGAATCATTTTGTACTGCAAGCAGAGCCAGATGGTCAAAATGGATACCAGTGTTACAGTCACCATAAAACACCTCAAAGAGATAGCGATGCAGTAACTTTGATTGTATCAGGTAAGTCACATCATCATCCTTACTCATCACTAGGCATGTAACAATATGACATTTTATAGTACATCAAGCAAATTACTGTGGTATATGGTATTTCATCTCTCTCTCTCTCTCTCTCTCTCTCTCTCTCTCTCTCTCTCATATTTAATTAAACCATTTTGAGCGGGAACCCCTTTTGGTGTTACATATAGCATTATGTCATGCTTCAGCTATTGAAAAATAGCAGATTTACAAGCTCATAGCACGCACTATGTAAATCTGCTTGTAGGTAAAGCTGCTTGTAGGTCTGCTATTTTTCAAAAATCAAAGAACGACTGACATAGAAACATAGCTTTTTCAGAAAACTGTCAGGATGTAGAAGACATTTTTAGAATCTGATCTCAGGTCAGAATGCTTACTCAGTAAGCATTCAAATAGTTTTTTATATACAGTAAGCCTTACTGTATATAAAAAACTTTTTGAATTAAGGTGACTTACTTGTATGACATCAAAAGGGCCTGTCAGTTCAAACTCAGTAGGCCTATTGCTGTGCACAATTTTCTTTTACAAATTAACATTAATTACAAATAAAAGAAAAAGAAAAGCCTGGCCTCTATCCAAGTGCATTTGTCTTATATGTAACGCCACCTCTGCAATTCCAAAGGTACATGTTTAAGGGACATATTTAAATTATTTTCAGGGGTGGGATCTTGTTGAGCTGGTCATTTTGAATGTAGCTATAAAAAATAATAATAAGTGTGGTCCCCCCCTGTACTACATAATTTGTCCTGTTTCTATTTCTTGGTGTAATATTTTCTTTTTGGTGTAAGATGCTCTTTAATTGAAGTTTATGGGAGACTCAATATGTATTTTCACACTTCTATCATGTCTCTTTCATTACTAACAGCTAAACCAACGCCTACACTGGCCTCAGACAGATCCACTGTACTGACATCAAACAGAGTGACTCTCACCTGTACTGTGGAAGACAGTACAGCTTCATGGACCATCTCCTGGTACAGAGACTCTAGACCACCGACGGAGGCACCTGGATCAACCATCACATTCACGCCCAGTAACCCAGGGACAGTAACCTACAAGTGTCGAGGAGGGAGAGGAAACCCAAAATACTACACAGAGTACAGCAGCTCAGTGTTTATCACTGTCTCTAGTGAGTTATAAACACAATATTTCACATGTTTTCATAGGGTTTATTTTTTGTCTCCCCACATAATCAAAGGTTTTATCCTTTGCTGTATGGCTTGATTCTAGACTTAAAAAATGGCAAATTAGTTTAGGGTTACGGGATAAGATGGAGCCGTCTATCTCTAAGGGAGATGGAGCCCTCTACTGTATCTCTAAGGATAGAGAAATATTAAACAGTAGTTGTTGCCTGTCACTGTCAGCTGAGAATGTACAACTGGAACAGTAGTGGCAACACAGAAATGTGTGTGGAGGATTCATTGACATAATGACAATTGGCCAGGTTGTAAAACATAAATAATATTGTCTACTCTAAACTAAAATAAAATAAACGTTAGGAGAAGTATGGATGATGGAGTTATCCACAGCAATAGTATCACTCAACTGTGTGTGTGTGTGTGTGTGTGTGTGTGTGTGTGTGTGTGTGTGTGTGTGTGCGCGTGCGCGCGTGCGTGTGTGTGTGTGTGTTACTTCTACAGAGGCACCTGTTCCTGTTCTCAGTAGATACCCTGACTGGCCTGAGACTTTCATTGGAGAGACTCTTATTCTGAAGTGTACGCTACCAGGAAGAGCTGACTGCACATACAGGTGGTGGAAGGATAATAAGGCTGTGTCTTCCATTGAAACCTCTGAATACACTTTAGGTCCTTCTGAAAACCCCAGTGGTGAATACCAGTGTAAAGGTATACGGAATCATGACCTACAATATTCTGAACGCAGCAAAACCATCACAGTGTCCTCTAAAGGTAATTTGGGATACTGGTATTCTGGATTATCAGACATTTGTAATTTGTCTCACTATTCAAATGTGTGTTTAGACATGCATTTCATTGTATAAGATTTTGTTCCAAAAATATTGAGTCAATCTAAATAAGCAATGTCTCATGTTGTTGCTATGCTCTTCTTTTGAAATGGGGGGCATTTCAAAACACCAGTGTTTGTCAGAACCAGCCACATTTCTACTGTGTATGTACAGTATGTTGTAAATGTACATTCCAGTCAAATGCTCCATTATGTCCTAATGTGAACAACAGATCAAGCAAAAGCCACACTGACAGCTGAGCAGACAATCCCAGTGTGTTGATCATTTACAACACATGTTTATTCACTGTGGTTCTGTATCCATAAAGATTACATAACCACAAGAATGTCCTGTATCAAAGATGTGGGAAATGAGACTTCTATAGCAGTGCTTGAGGGGTTGTTAAATATCCCTCTTTTCAAAGTTAGTTAGTTAGATTATTACTATTACTATTATAATTATTATTAGTGATTGTCTTTTCTTTTCTTATTTATTATTATTTTTCCTTACTTCTAGCAGTTAATTGAGTGTGCGTGCGTGCGTGCGTGCATTAATGAACCCACTCCTATAGGTTTATTTATTTGTGAAATAATACTTTTTCATTTTTTTCTCTATCATAAACCACACAGCTAAACCAAAGCCTAAACTGGTATCAGGCAGAACCCGTGTACTGGTATCTGACAGTGTGACTCTCACCTGTACTGTGGAAGACAGTACAGCTTCATGGACCATCGACTGGTCCAGAAACAATATTCCAGTGACGGTGGAAGATGGATCAACCTACACATTCAGGCCCAGTGACCCAGGGAAAGTAACCTACAAGTGTCGAGGAGGGAGAGGAAACCCACCATACTACACACAGTACAGTAGCGTGTCTATCACTGTCTCTAGTGAGTTATGAACACAATATTTCTGTTTTCATAGGGTTCATTTTTTTGTCTCCCCACAGAATCAAAGGTTTTATCCTTTGCTGGATGGCTTGATTCTATAGACTTATAAGTATATTTGTATGTCTATGGTAAAAACATAATGGCAGATTTTTCAGTGGAACCAGAACACCACGCCCACTGATCTATATCCTGTTCCATTATATTCCACTGCATAGTCTTAATCATAACACATTATTGATCCATGTTTTGTGTAGAGAGACCTCCAGCTGATCTGACCGTGCAACCCAACCCAGCATTTTCTGAAGAGACTGTTACGTTCACATGTGACATGAGAGAAGGAGAGCAGAGTGACTGGTCTTATAAAATAGACAAAGCTGGTGCTAACGTTAACGGATACACTGATCAGAATCATTATACAATTCGAACGTCATACAGCACAAGGGGCAGTGAATACCTGTGTACCGGTCGTCTTACAAAGGATAACCTGGTTGTGAAAAGTGCTAAAATCACCTTGACGGTATCAGGTAAGTCATATCATTTACTCATCACTGCCATTATGTTCATGAACATTTACAACATTAATATGATGGTTTAACTATGGTTCTGTAGTACTGTAGCTATAAAGAGATGAATGTACTGTAAGGATGTGGGAAATGGGACTTGATAATCAGCAGTGCTTCAGGGCAGAGTTATTGTGTGTGTGAGTGCGTGCATGTGTGTGTGTGCAGCGTTTTTTCACAGCTTTGTGTCTTTGTACCACGGAATGTGATGATGATGATGTAATGTATGATGATAAGAGCCTCACTTCACACGAGTGTTGTTTTCTTTCTCTGTCATAAACCACACAGCTAAACCAACGCCTACACTGGTATCAGACAGATCCAGTGTACTGGTATCTGACAGTGTGACTCTCACCTGTACTGTGGAAGACCGTACAGCTTCATGGACCATCTCCTGGTACAGAGACTCTAGTCCAGTGAAGACAGGTGAATCAATCTACACATTCCGTCCCTCCAGTGTCTCAGAGAGTGGACAATACCGGTGTCGAGGAGGGAGAGGAGACCCACCATACTACACACATTACAGCAGCTCAGTTTATATCACTGTCTCTGGTGAGTTATAAACACACTATTTCACAACTACATCCCACTTTATTCCACAATGTGTTGCTGTAGATTCATAACACATTATTGATCCATGTGTTTGTGTAGAGAGACCTCCAGCTGTTCTGTCCGTGCAACCCAACCCAGCATTTACTGGAGAGACTGTTACGTTCACATGTGACATGGGAGAAGGAAAGCGCTGGTCTTATGCAATAGACAAAGATGGTGCTAACATTAAAAGATACTCTGGTCAGATTCCTTATGTATTTCAAACAACGCCATACAGCACAACGGACAGTGGTGAATACCAGTGTACCGGTCGTCTTACAGAGGATAAACTGGTTGTGAAACAGAGTGATAAAATCACCTTGACGGTATCAGGTAAGTCATATAATTTACTCATCACTGACATTATGTTCATGATAATAACATAACATTAATATGATGGTTTAACTATGGTTCTGTAGTACTGTACTGTAAGGATGTGGGAAATGGGACTTGATAACAGCAGTGCTTCAGGGAAGAGTTATTGCGTGTGTGTGTGTGTGTGTGTGTGTGTGTGTGTGTGTGTGTGTGTGTGTGTGTGTGTGTGCAGCATTTGTCTTTGTACCACGGAATGTGATGATGATGATGTAATGTATGATGATAAGAGCCTCACTTCACACGAGTGTTGTTTTCTTTCTCTGTCATAAACCACACAGCTAAACCAACGCCTACACTGGTATCAGACAGATCCAGTGTACTGGTATCTGACAGTGTGACTCTCACCTGTACTGTGGAAGACCGTACAGCTTCATGGACCATCTCCTGGTACAGAGACTCTAGTCCAGTGAAGACAGGTGAATCAATCTACACATTCCGTCCCTCCAGTGTCTCAGAGAGTGGACAATACCGGTGTCGAGGAGGGAGAGGAGACCCACCATACTACACACATTACAGCAGCTCAGTTTATATCACTGTCTCTGGTGAGTTATAAACACACTATTTCACAACTACATCCCACTTTATTCCACATTGTGTTGCTGTAGATTCATAACACATTATTGATCCATGTGTTTGTGTAGAGAGACTTCCAGCTGTTCTGACCGTTCTGCCCAACCCAGCATTTACTGGAGAGACTGTTACGTTCACATGTGACATGGGAGAAGGAAAGCGCTGGTCTTATACAATAGACAAAGATGGTGCTAACATTAAAAGCTACTCTGGTCAGATTCCTTATGTATTTCAAACAAAGCCATACAGCACAACGGACAGTGGTGAATACCAGTGTACCGGTCGTCTTACAGAGGATAAACTGGTTGTGAAAAGTGATAAAATCACCTTGACGGTATCAGGTAAGTCATATCATTTACTCATCACTGACATTATGTTCATGATAATAACATAACATTAATATGATGGTTTAACTATGGTTCTGTAGTACTGTACTGTAAGGATGTGGGGAATGGGACTTGATAATCAGCAGTGCTTCAGGGCAGAGTTATTGCGTGTGTGTGTGTGTGTGTGTGTGTGTGTGTGTGTGTGTGTGTGTGTGTGTGTGTGTGTGTGTGTGTGTGTGTGTGTGTGTGTGTGTGTGTGTGTGTGTGTGTGTGTGTGTGTGTGCGCGCAGCATTTTTTCACAGCGTTGTGTCTTTGTACCACGGAATGTGATGATGATGATGTAATGTATGATGATAAGAGCCTCACTTCACACAAGTGTCGTTTTCTTTCTCTGTCATAAACCACACAGCTAAACCAAAGCCTACACTGGTATCAGACAGATCCACTGTACTGGTATCTGACAGTGTGACTCTCACCTGTACTGTGGAAGACAGTACAGCATCATGGACCATCTCCTGGTACAGAGAGTTTAGTCGAGTGAAGACAGGTGGATCAACCTACACATTCAGTCCCTCCAGTGTCTCAGAGAGTGTACAATACCAGTGTCTAGGAAGGAGAGGAGACCCAACATACTACACATATTACAGCAACTCAGTTTATATCTCTGTCTCTGGTGAGTTATACACTCACTATCTCACAACTACATCTCACTTTATTCCCCAATGTGTTGCTGTGGAGTCATAATACAATATTGATCCATGTGTTTGTGTAGAGAGACTTCCAGCTGTTCTGACCGTTCTGCCCAACCCAGCATTTACTGGAGAGACTGTTACGTTCACATGTGACATGGGAGAAGGAGAGCAGAGTGACTGGTCTTATAAAATAGACAAAGATGGTGCTAACTTTAACAGCGACTCTGGTCAGAATCCTTATGTATTTCAAACAACGCCACTCAGCACAACGGACAGTGAATACCAGTGTACCGGTCGTCTTACAGAGAATAACCTGGTTGAGAAAAGTGTTAAAATCACCTTGACGGTATCAGGTAAGTCGCATCATCACTTACTCACTGACATTATGTTCATGAACATTTACAACATTAATATGATGGTTTAACTATATGGTTCTGTAGTACTGTAGCCATAAAGAGATGAATGTACTTGTAAGGATGTGGGAAATGGGACTTTATTGTGTGTGTGTGTGTGTGTGTGTGTGTGTGTGTGTGTGTGTGTGTGTGTGTGTGTGTGTGTGTGTCTGTGTGTGTGTGTGTGTGTGTGTGTGTGTCTGTGTTTAAAAAAAAAAAACACTTTTTATTTATTTGTGAAATAAAACGTATTCATTTTTTCACAGCTTTGTGTCTTTGTACCACGGAATGTAATGATATGATTGGTTGAGCACGGAATGTGATGATGATGATGATGTAATGTATGATGATAAGAGCCTCACTTCACACGAGTGTCGTTTTCTTTCTCTGTCATAAACCACACAGATAAACCAAAGCCTACACTGGTATCAGACAAAACCAGTGTACTGGTATCTGGCAGTGTGACTCTCACCTGTACTGTGGAAGACAGTACAGCTTCATGGACCATCGACTGGGTCAGAGAGTCTAGTCCAGTGAAGACAGGTGGATCAACCTACACATTCAGTCCCTCCAGTGTCTCAGAGAGTGGACAATACCAGTGTCGAGGAGGGAGAGGAGACCCACCATACTACACATATACCAGCAACTCAGTTTATATCTCTGTCTCTGGTGAGTTATACACTCACTATTTCACAACTACATCCCACTTTATCCCCCAATGTGTTGCTGTAGATTAATAACACATTATTGATCCATGTGTTTGTGTAGAGAGACCTCCAGCTGTTCTGACCGTTCTGCCCAACCCAGCATTTACTGGAGAGACTGTTACGTTCACATGTGACATGGGAGAAGGAGAGCAGAGTGACTGGTCTTATAAAATAGACAAAGATGGTGCTTCCTTTAACAGCGACTCTGGTCAGAATCCTTATGTATTTCAAACAACGCCACTCAGCACAACAGACAGTGGTGAATACATGTGTACCGGTCGTCTTACAGGGAATAACCTGGTTGAGAAAAGTGATAAAGTCACCTTGACGGTATCAGGTAAGTCATATCATCACTTACTCACTGACATTATGTTCATGATAATAACATAACATTAATATGATGGTTTAACTCTGGTTCTGTAGTACTGTAGCCATAAAGAGATTAATATAGTATTTGTAAGGATGTGGGAAGTGTGTGTGTTTAAAAAAACACTTTATTTGTGAAATAATACTTATATACATACATTTACCGTGTGGAACCCTGCACTATTTAAATGTGTATCTCTGATTCTGTCATAACCTACTCTGTATTTATGTAGTAAATGTACATTCCAGTTAAATGCCATTCATACTCCATTATGTCCTAATGTGAACAACAGATCAACCAAATGCCACACTGACAGCTGAGCAGAGAGTCATCCCAGCAGGGGGCAGTGTTGCACTGAGCTGCTCTGTGGAGGGTCCTGGATGGAACTACGAGTACGACTCACTGATCATGCAGTATGCTGTTGACTCTGACTCTAATGGACCAATCACAGTTTTTGAGGCTGTTCAGAACTCTACTGGACCAATCACAGTGTCCGAGGGAGGAGTCTACAGGTGCAGAGGAGGGAGAGGAGACCCAGTTTACTACTCTCAGTTCAGTGATGCTCTCACCTTGAACACAACTGTTGGTGAGTAATTATCTCCGCCAGGCCGGCCGGTCGGGTCTCAGGAGGCGGAGATTATTATGTTTTCATCCCCGTCCATGTGTCCGTCTGTCCCAAATCGGTGGCTATACTATGGCCTAATATTTTTTTTATTTAGTCGTTATGGCAATGAATTCCTTTCCCACAAACATTCCACCCGTCACTGCTGCTGTATCCTACTGGCTCACCTGCCAGTGAGGAGCCCCCACTGGGAAGACCTAAAAATGCTACAAAACATTTATTGCAGAAATACAATTTATTATCACCAACTAAAATGATCTTGTACGTCATGTGACAATGACCATCAAAAGGTTTGGCCGATATCTTCATCAAAATGCCATACAAAATGTTTTTTTTGTTTTTTTGTTGTTGTTTTTTTGTAATTGTTTTGTAGACTATACTGAATGTGTACTGTAGGCCGATTTATGAAGGTATACCGTATAACTAAAATGCTATTGTCTTTCTCGATCGCAGGACTGAGTTATCTACATTTGGGCCTGATAGTCGGACTTGTTGTGACTGTACTGACTGTACTGTCCATCCTGCTGCTCCTGCTGTGGCGATGCAGAAAATCTAAAAACAGAACATCTAAATACAGAACATCTAAAGGTGAGAAACACTCACATAATTGATTATTATATTAATAAAACCCTCGTAGCCTCTGTTGTGACACTGAACAGCGTAAAACACTATTTAACTATACTGTTTTATTATGTTTCATTCCAGGTCCATGTTCTGCCAGGTATGTACAACTATCTGTCTCTGTCTAGAGCAACACCAGTGGGTGTATCATTACTGCTCTTGGATCCATACTGTGATTTGAAACTAATTGTCTTCTGTTTGCCGAAGGCCAGTAATCTTTCCAGGGCCCCCATAGGGCGCGTGCGCGCGACATTTGTGTTTTTCCATGTTTTTCTCGTCTTTTTGACCTAAATTTAGCAAAATCAACAGCCAATGAAAGGCCCCGGGAGCCCTTTTCAGGGTGTCAACCCCAGTACCACGCGGTCCAATTTCGCTGAAGGGTCCCTGAGAGTCAAGGGCCCCTGGGCCACGGCCCCACTGGCCCAATAATGGCTAATTTGTCCGTGCACCTAACCCTCTGTCTCATCTTCACACACGACCACAGCAGTAGATCATAATGCTTGCTACTTTGTAGATCTGTCGAGTCCCAGGGAACCAATCAGAACGCTGCAGCAGACCAGAGGACCAACCAGACAGGCAGTGCAGACGATGTACACACCCCACTTCAGAATGGTCAGCCTATCATCACTCAGCCACATGCTCGCTCGCTCACTCACTCACTCACTCACTCACTCACTCACTCACTCACTCACTCACTCACTCACTCAGCAGTTGATCACTAACCCTAAGGGTCGATTCATACTCCTATTTTAGAGCCGAATAAAAGTCGGTTCGGCGCTGTAGAGCCTACAATTTGACGTCATTTGAGGTTCGGGGGGGCGGGTACCGTCCTAAAGTCGGCTCTTCGGTGCTACTGAAATTTTCTGACGAGCCGAAATCATTTCGGCACTACAGCGCCGAAACAGGAGTATGAATCGGCCCTAACACTGCTGTTTCTGCTTTGAAAATGAGACTTCAATCAATGAATGAATCAATGTATTTATTAATTCCCTCTGGTACAGTGTACACTGTACAGTATGTGGACCTTGGTTACATTGATCAATCAATCAATCAATCAATTGGCAGGTATAAAACCAGGCATTATTTGAACACAAGTAAAAGATACATTAATAAAGATGTCAACTGAAATGTTACAGTAGGACGGAGTATGGAGTACTTCATGATAACACATGCTAATTTAAAATGTGTATTTTCAAAGAGGCAGCTGTTAGACCAATATGACATTAAATATGGTTAACGTTTACATTCATGTAAAGTATTTAATTTTCCTGATGTCCTGTCTTTCAGACAAGGCCGCAGCTGAGTCCAGTGACGTGACATATTCAAAGATTGAACTCAAAAACTTCAGCAAGAAGAGGGGTGAGTCAACTGGAGAAAATAACAAAACAAAACACGCGTTCGGAAATTCGCACATGAGCGCACTGGTGTATACCTGTTTACAACATCGAGGTGAAGACTGGATCCTCTACATTGTATTATTTATAATGTATTCTGCATGAATGTTTCGCTGAACATAAATTAAATCCTCAATAACTCCTTTGATTATGTAGGAAATTAACATGAATCACGGGCCAAATGGTTTTGGAATCCTAACATTACTCTCTGACGTGCATGTGTGTGTGTGTGTGTGTGTGTGTGTGTGTGTGTGTGTGTGTTACAGGAGCAGCAGAACCAGGTGTGACCCACTCCGAGGTTAACTACAAAGATAAAGCCGACAACAAGAAAGGTATAGTGTAAGACCCTGTGTCCACCAAGAGAAGTATAGTCCATGTTTGTAATTGTTAATAATATGGGAGCGCCACGTTTTTGGAAACTCCAGCTACTTGAGGTTGCTCCGGGCTTTTTACCTTGCGCCGGCGGCGGCGCGCGTTTCCCTGCCTGCCAGAAAGCTGTACTAAAACATTTTCAACTCACGTGCCATGGCGTTTTCAGCCAAGAAATAAAGCTCAACGGGGACTATAAAGTGTCAAACGGTGAATTCACTGCATGTTCCCGTCACATTTGGAATATGACTCGCCATGTTGAATACAACAGTGACACTATCTGTGTGCGTGTGCCTGTGTTACAGAAGGAGCAGCAGCACCAGGTGTGACCTACGCCCAGGTTAACTACCAAGACAAAGCTAAAGCAAGAAACAACAAGAAAGGTATAGTGCAAGTGTAAGACCACAAAGTTTCCACAAAGATTTTTTTAGTCGAGTAGTCCATGATTTTAATTGTTAATAACATGCGTTTTTGGGAACTCCAGCAGCTTGGCGTTGCTCTGGGCTTTTTACCTTGCGTGCGTTTCCCTGCCTGCCAGAAAGCTGTAGGCTACTAAAACATTTTCAACTCACACGCCTGGGAGCGCTTTTAGGCGAGCGCCATGGCGGGAGTGTCCATTCACTGCATGTTCACTCACTCACTCACTCACTCACTCACTCACTCACTCACTCACTCACTCACTCACTCAGGTATACAACCAGGCATTATTAACACAAGCAAGCCGATACATTAATAAAGTTGTCAACTGACTGAAATGTTACAGTAGGACTTGGAGTACCTCATGCATAACACATGCTAATTTAAAATGTGTATTTTCAAAGAGGCAGCTGTTGGACCAATATTATGACATTAATATGGTTAGCATTACATTAATGTAAAGTATTTCATTTTCTTTCAGACAAGGCCGCAGCTGAGTCCAGTGATGTGACATATTCACAGATTGAACTCAAAAACTTACTCAAGAAGAAGGGTGAGTCAACTGGAGAAAAAACAAAACAAAATAAATGCAACACGAAGAAGGGTGCGTTCGGAAATTCGCACATGAGCGCACTGGTGCGCCCTCTTGTCGTTTGTTTATTCGGTGCACTCGGTGCGTTGTCGTTCGAAGATTTGGTGCGTTGCGCCCCAGGCGTGCCGAGTGTCCGCACTGACCGACCCTGCTCATTAGCTGGGGTTGTCCAGTGTGCGTGCGTCACTAGCGGTGTCTCGTGCTTGACTCTTGGAATTGCCAAGCCGACCCTCAATATAACTTTTTTTTCTGCGGCTTTGCCGCATAATAACAAGCGGCTGATGTGTGCGTCCTCACAAACAGCTAAAATAGCCGATCTGGATGAGGAATAGCAGCGCTCTCGTCTCATTTTTTTACAAGTGCATTCACAATACATTGTAAATAAATACATATACCTGTACACTTGTATGTTTAGTTAGCTAAACATCGAGGTGAAGACTGGATCCTTTACATTGCATTATTTAAAAAAAAAAAAAAGTTTTGCTGAACATATGTTAAATCCTCAATAACTGCTTTAATTATGTAGGAATCACGGGCCAAATGGTATGGAATCCTATACTCTCTGACGTGTGTGCGCGTGCGTGTGTGTGTGTGTGTGTATGTGTTACAGGACCAGCAGAGCCAGGTGTGACCTACTCCGAGGTTAAAAACCAAAACAAAGCTAAAGGTATAGTGTAAGACTTCTCTTTCCTGAGAGTAGTCCATGTTTTTAATTGTTTGTAATATGGGAGCGCCAGGTTTTTTGGGAACTCCAGCAACTTGAAGGTTGCTCCGGGCTTTTTACCTTGCGCTGGCGCACTTTTCCCTGCCTGCCCGAAAGCTGTACTAAAACATTTTCAACTCACGCGCCTGGAGGCGCTTCTAGGTGAGCGCCATGGCGTTTTCAGCCGAGAAATAAAGCTCAACACGGTCTATAAAGCGCAGAGTGTCAAACGGTGAATTCACTGCATGTTCCCGTCACATTTGGAATATGACTCGCCATGTTGAATTCAACAGTGACACTATCTGTGTGCGTGTGCCTGTGTTACAGAAGGAGCAGCAGCACCTGATGTGACCTACGCCCAGGTTAACTACCAAGACAAAGCTAAAGCCAACAACAAGAAAGGTATAGTGCAAGTGTAAGACCACAATGTTTCCACAAAGATTTTTTTAGTCGAGTAGTCCATGATTTTAATTGTTTATAATATGGGAGCGCCACGTTTTTTGGGAACTCCAGCAACTTGAAGGTTGCTCCGGGCTTTTTACCTTGCGCTGGCGCACTTTTCCCTGCCTGCCCGAAAGCTGTACTAAAATATTTTCAACTCACGTGCCTGGAAGCGCTTTTAGGCAAGGTGAGCGCCATGGCGTTTTCAGCCGAGAAATAAAGCTCAACACGGTCTATAAAGCGCAGAGTGTCAAACGGTGAATTCACTGCATGTTCCCGTCACATTTGGAATATGACTCGCCATGTTGAATTCAACAGTGACACTATCTGTGTGCGTGTGCCTGTGTTACAGAAGGAGCAGCAGCACCAGGTGTGACCTACGCCCAGGTTAACTACCAAGACAAAGCTAAAGCAAGAAACAACAAGAAAGGTATAGTGCAAGTGTAAGACCACAAAGTTTCCACAAAGATTGTTTAGTCGAGTATAGTCCATGATTTTAATTGTTAATAACATGGGAGCGCCAGGTTTTTGGGAACTCCAGCAGCTTGGCGTTGCTCTGGGCTTTTTACCTTGCGCGCGTTTCCCTGCCTGCCAGAAAGCTGTACTAAAACATTTTCAACTCACACGCCTGGGAGCGCTTTTAGGCGAGCGCCATGGCGGGAGTGTCCATTCGAGAGATTCACTGCATGTTCACTCACTCACTCACTCACTCACTCACTCACTCACTCATGCACTCACTCACTCAGGTATACAACCAGGCATTATTAACACAAGCAAGCCGATACATTAATAAAGTTGTCAACTGACTGAAATGTTACAGTAGGACTTGGAGTACCTCATGCATAACACATGCTAATTTAAAATGTGTATTTTCAAAGAGGCAGCTGTTGGACCAATATTATGACATTAATATGGTTAGCATTATATTAATGTAAAGTATTTAATTTTCTTTCAGACAAGGCCGCAGCTGAGTCCAGTGATGTGACATATTCACAGATTGAACTCAAAAACTTACTCAAGAAGAAGGGTGAGTCAACTGGAGAAAAAACAAAACAAAATAAATGCAACACGAAGAAGGGTGCGTTCGGAAATTCGCACATGAGCGCACTGGTGCGCCCTCTTGTCGTTTGTTTATTCGGTGCACTCGGTGCGTTGTCGTTCGAAGATCTGGTGCGTTGCGCCCCAGGCGTGCCGAGTGTCCGCACTGACCGACCCTGCTCATAAGCTGGGGTTGTCCAGTGTGCGTGCGTCACTAGCGGTGTCTCGTGCTTGACTCTTGGAATACTGTAATATACAGTGCCGTCGCTACCTATACGCGCAATACGCACAGCGAGTAGGGCAACACGCCGAGGGGGGCAACAAAATGTGCCAAAAAATTGCCAAGCCGACCCTCAATATAACAAATTTCTCTGCGGCTTTGCCGCATAATAACGAGCGGCTGATGTGTGCGTCCTCACAAACAGCAAAAATAGCCGATCTGGATGAGGAATAAGTGCATTCACAATACATATACCGAGGTGAAGACTGGATCCTTTACATTGCATTATTTATAATTTATTCTGCATGAATGTTTCGCTGAACATATGTTAAATCCTCAATAACTGCTTTGATTATGTAGGAAATTAACATGAATCACGGGCCAAATGGTTTGGAATCCTAACATTACTCTCTGACGCGTGTGTGCGTGCGCGCGCGCGTGTGTGTGTGTGTATGTGTTACAGGACCAGCAGAGCCAGATGTGACCTACTCCGAGGTTAAAAACCAAAACAAGGCTAAAGGTATAGTGTAAGACTTCTCTTTCCTGAGAGTAGTCCATGTTTTTAATCGTTTGTAAGTGTCAAACGGTGAATTCACTGCATTTGGAATATGACTCGCCAGGAATTCAACAGTGACACTATCTGTGTGCGTGTGCCTGTGTTACAGAAGGAGCAGCAGCACCAGGTGTGACCTACGCCCAGGTTAAAATCTACCAAGACAAAGCTAAAGCCAACAACAAGAAAGGTATAGTGCAAGTGTAAGACCACAAAGTTTCCACAAAGATCTTTTAGTAGAGTAATTGTTTATAACATGGGAGCGCCACGTTTTTTAGCAGGAGCACCAGATGTGACCTACGCCCAGGTGAATTACCAAGACAAAACTGAAGCCAACAAGAAAGGTAGGTGAAACATACATACCCACCTATAATAGAATAAGAAGGGTATAGAAATACATACCATAAGGTATAGAATACATTATCCACCTATAGGACCAGTAAGGCGGCTGAGGGCGAGGTCGCATGCACTGGCCATATTTGGAGCGTATCTCGAGTGTACAGGGTGTGATGAGGTCAGATCAAGATATGGAATGTCAGAACAGGTCAGCTCCATGTAGAGATCTAAGGGTGGCAGCGGGGGCAGTGTATTTTGCCAAATGGTGTCATCTAAATAATTAAATGAGTGAGGACCAATTATATGAAGATATGGTTGAACATGAGTTAAGTGTTCCTCTAAAATGTGTAATTACTAGACTGAGAATCAACATAATGCATATTATGCAAATGCACTACTTTGTTCGGCTAACAACATGTTCTGCGTATTATTTTCCATTCACAGAATCTCCAGCTCCACAGCAAACTGAGGATGCGGTTCATTCTCTGGTCAAACCAGGGACGTCTCTTGGTAAGATATTTATGTCATTTCACGACCAAAGAGCTAAGGCTGCTACAGTACAATATGTCTAGCTGTGCGTTCATGCTGTGACCTCATACGTTATATAGAAACTGTAATTGTATTCCGTGGCAGTCACTGTATCTGCGTTTGACTTTTTAGGTGGTGAATGAAGATGCTGTAAAACATGGCCAAGAGAAGACACCATGGAGTACTGTAGAAGAGTTGTTTTCTTTCGCAAGTTTTTTTCCCACAATTTTGCAACCCATTTTTCCCACCCAGTGTCAATTATCTAATGTAATCCTGGGCGCTTACACTTCCTCTGCCCACCTGGGAAGAGCAGCGGACTGACCTCATGCTTTACTGTAGCAGAGTTGTCCAGAATGAGTGATAAGACGTACGTCTTGCCCAACCAATCAATCAATCAATCAATCAATCAATCAACTCACTCTACCAGTAGGAACCAGTCACACAGATGAGTTTTGAGCAGAAAAGGCAGAGCACCAGTGTGTATTTTAGACCATGCCATTGTTGCCAATCAACGTTATAGCTATATGAAGTGTATAGGCTTTTTGTTGGAAAAACCCAAGACAGCTCCAGACAAAAATGCTGTCTTTCTCTTTTTTTCCCCCATCTAAATCCGTTTAGCTTTTGTTGGTGACTTACCTAGATCACATTTTTATTCTAAGTTAAATTATGTTAATGATTGTATCAATGCTGAATGTGGGGGGGGGGGGGGGGGGGGGTGCCTGAAACAACATATTTTGAGATGGCAGTCGGAGGCCAATTACATTTTTAAGTTTGGGGGTCCTTGACATGAAAAGGTTTGAGAACCACTGACATTTTTTTTCAGAAAACTCTCAGGATTTAGAAGACATTTGTAGAATCGTCCACAGGTCTAAATGGGTTTTAAGCGCATGCTCCTTTCGACTTCCGGACCTTTATAGTTGTAAAGGGAAGCGATAATAACTAAATGTTGACGTCATTCAGATATACCGAGTATAAAAACAACTTTTGAGTTGTCCCCCAGACTTTAACTATTGTTATCCTTTTAGCATACAATATGTCTAAAATTTTTACAGGCCGATGTTCAACATTTTTACAGGACCCTTTCTTTTCTTCCACTTTCATCAGTGTGGATGATCACATAATTGTGGTTATAGTTTTATGTTATAGATACTATATGTATTTATCTTTAATTATTGATGTGGACGGCTCTTGATGTCGCCTCTGATTGTGCAGAATTACCGTTGCATTTGAAAACATGGATTATGTGTCATCTTCTGTTTTAGCGTTGAGGCTATTTAAAAAAAATAGCAGATATTCAGCACATCACTTCGTGATGTACCGTGAGCTTGTTGGAAAAAAAAAATCTTTTTTGAAAATATATATTTTTTAATCATTTTGAACTGGTTTAGCAGGCATTCGTAGAATTTGCCTCAGGTCTTAATGGGTTTTTATTAGAGTGTTTACTGAGTTGTGTGACATGTGGAAATTATTATTGTTGTTGTCGTGTGGGGAGGAGGAGGACCACAGTAAGTTGGGGATCCAACTGAAGAAATAGGCCTATACGTTGTAGAACATTGACAAAACAATCATTGTTGCTGCCGGGCGGAAGTCCAAAAACTCTTCTTAAAAACAATTTAAATAGTGAAGATAAGTAAGTAAGTAGCCTTGCCGAGCCATGAGGCCCATAGGGGGCAGGAGCCTATCTCCTGTTTCTGTAGCGTGAGGCAGCTTGATGCACAAGTACACCCCCTGGACATGACGCTATAGTATGTCGCAGGGACTTACCCCCAATCCAACCCTTGATGCTGAGTGTGAAATAGTGAAGATAGCCGACCTATAAGCTCACAACACCTTGTACATGGGCTATTTTCACTACTTGTGTGTGACACTCTTGTATGATAACTTTGATAAGACATTATTTTACAAATTTGAAAAAATTGAAATATGAAGATACAGATTTCTGCCTGACAGCAACTATTCCAGTGGTTAAATGGATTTATTTTTGTATATATATATATTTTTGCAGTTGGCCTCATTTAGCCGTTTTCTTTTGACAGCTTTTCGTCATTAATTGAATAATATTACCTTCTAGCATCGCAGGTTATTTAGACATTGAGCAGCTTTATCTTTGTTACATTATAAAAAGGAGGGGACCGAGTATAGAGCCTTACCTCAGTCAAAGAAGGGTTTAAAGTGCTTTATCTAAATACCTGTTGTATTCTGTCTTTTTACTATTAATACAAATAAATACCAAATAAAGTCGTCTCAGAGATTTTATTCTATTACATAATGTGCTAGATGACTTCATCCAGGTCAGGTTTTATTCAGACCTATTTGTTGATTTCTGAATTAACCGACTACAACATTTTGATATGCTTTTGATTGGCTGGGCTGCAAATGCGGCCTTCTGCCTCTGCACAACTAATCGATTTAATCCATTATAAAACATAACTGATAAAAAATAAAATTATTTTTTTTAATAGCAAAACTTAGGTCTACAAGCTTGTAGATATATTTACATGTTTTTATAACTTTAACACATTGTTGCTTTGTATTGTCCCTGTTAAATAAACAAATATATACATCAAATTAAATAGTTGACTATAAAAACAATGTACAGTATTAGAGTTGTGAATTGATCAATTGCCTACTTCTAAAAATGTTCTATAAGAAATGAATTGATAGCTGCAGCCGCACTCTGCTGTGCTTTGTTCTACACATGTTGCCTGGGCCAACACTGCCCTCTTGTGGATGTTTACTACAGAGCTCACATAATCACATTACATAGACAGCTGGATAGAGCAGTGTTTACCTACTAAGTAAGTACCCAGTGGAGGAATCCAGGAAAGCAACTATAATATTAAGTACATTTAGTTTACTAATAATGTACTTGAGTACACTTTTGAGGTACATTTACTTGCCTATTTTGAATATGGTCACCAAAACAATATGGAATACTTATACTTATACTTATTATATGGCTTAATAATTTATGAATTGCAATTTGGGGCCGGAATGTTGAAGTCATTTCAGCATTTGCCTCATTAGTCATGGGGAAAATGCCATTATTATGTGATCGCGTGTTGAAATGTCTCACGTTGAGGCTTGTTGTTAATTCACTGTCGAGGCTTATCACGAGCCACTCCAATACAGTCGACACACACCAACACAAAGGCTGATAACAAAACCAGCAGTTGCAGCTACAAAAAATAATCAAGATTCCGCAACTACTGCATGGTATATTTAGTCTAGAACAGGGGTCTTCGATGTTTTTCATTTTCAGCCAGGCCAAGGACCACTTAGCTCAGGGGTGGGCAACTTTGACGATGGAGAGGGCCACTATTATATTTCCACACTCACTCCAGAGGGGCCACAGTGCATACTACTGTCGTAGCAAAAATAGCCGATCTACAAGCTCAAAACGCGTCGCAGCTTGTAGATCAGCAATCTTTGCTATATTTGAATTGAAATCCGGAATAATGTTTTGCTATTTGTTTATTGGAATCCTGAAAAGTAACCGTTTCATTGCATTTCAAATGCATTTAGTTATAGTTATGTTAACTTTATGAACTGTTACTATAACTACATTGGACACAAAAAGACAATAACATTTCAATACTAGCCATTTAAGTAATTAAAGCGGGTGCATGTTTGCATGTTTGGAATTGTAACAGCTGAAATCAATACTATATCAGCGTTCTGATATTAACCTGCGAATGTGGCGGCTGCGTGTGGCCCCCGGGCCGCCAGTTTCCCACCCCTGACTTAGCAATTTTCGATTCAGAATGGAAGGTTTACGTCATACGTGTCTGAGCAAATCGGTTATTTTTGTCCTACACGGACAACTTCCCATTGACAATGAATGGAGAATTTATGTCATATGTAGACGAGCAAATTGGCTATTTCGGTCCTACACAAAGCAATGAAGCAATAGATGATAAGAGCGCCCCTCACATCCCACAGGTATGATTTTTGAGGGGCGCTAGCCCCTCTCATATACAGGTTTAATGTTTGTTTTTAGTTGAATGTTTGTTTTTAAAAACGCCATTGACGACGAAGGGAAAATGTACGTCATCTTGTCCCTATAACACAAACATTAAATCATTAAATTAAAGAGAATGTAATGTTTGTTTTGACACTGTTTGTTTTACATCACCATTACATCACCTAATCATAGCAACATGACTTAGACTTTAATATATTAGCGCCCCTCACTTCACGTCACACGGGTGGGATTTGTATCATTAAATGTGGACCAGGAAATGCAATGACGCAGAACAGTGAAACCACGACCCCATCAATACAAAACATATCACAGCTGCACTATACTGTACACCAGTGATACTCAACCTCAGGCCCGCGGGCCACATCAGGCCCGCGGGACCATTATGACTGGCCCACCAATGAAAATCTAAAAAAAAGAAGAAAAAAAAATCTGGAAAATGAAATAAAAATAAATAAATCTGAATGAAGTTATCTTTAATTACATTATTATAAGTAATACTATTAGAGTTGTACTATTACTCGAACGGAAATAAAAGCTTGGGGGGGGGGGGGGAGATGCAATGCAAATGAAAGACATATACTGTGTATCCCTATTCCCTGACATAATTTTATAGCTAAACGGACAGAATTCTATTTTATTTGAATGATGAAACCCAGCTGCCATTAATAGTTGGAAATGGAAATTGCGGAAATTGCGGAAATTGCGGAAATTGCGGAAATGGAAATTGCGGAAATTGCGGAAATTGCGGAAATGGTGGAAATTGAAATTGCGGAAATTGCGGAAATTATGGAAATTGCGGAAATTGCGGAAATGGTAATTGCGGAAATGGTGGAAATGGAAATTGCGGAAATTGCGGAAATGGAAATTGAGGAAATTGCGGAAATGGAAATTGCGGAAATTGCGGAAATGGTAATTGCGGAAATTGCTCTTCACTTATAGCTATCTATTTTCAGGTAGATTGTTTTATTTTACTCAGTCAGCCATATCACTACTCATTTTTTTTCATGAAAAAGGTCATAGCTGGGTAATCTATTTTCAGGCAAATTGTGTTTATTGTATTTTATTTTACTCAGCCATAACAATTTATTTTCTGTTAACCAACTTGCTGGCTGGCAGGCAGGCAGACAGCTACTCATAGACAGGCAGACAGACAGACAGCTACTCATTAAGAATTGGACAGGCAGGCAGTCAGACAGCTACTCATAGTTCAGGCAGACAAACAGCTACTCATGGAGAATTGGACAGGCAGGCAGACAGCTACTCATGGACAATTGGACAGGCAGGAAGGCAGACAGCTACTCATAGACAGACAGACAGCTACTCATGGACAATTGGACAGGCAGGAAGGCAGACAGCTACTCATAGACAGACAGACAGCTACTCATAGACAATTGGGCAGGCAGGCAGACAGCTACTCATAGACAGACAGACAGCTACTCATGGACAATTGGACAGGCAGGAAGGCAGACAGCTACTCATAGACAGGCAGACAGACAGCTACTCATGGACAATTAGGCAGGCAGGCAGACAGCTACTCAGACAGGCAGACAGACAGCTACTCATGGACAATTGGACAGGCAGGCAGGCAGACAGACAGCTACTCATAGACAGGCAGGCAGACAGCTACTCATAGACAGGCAGACAGTAAGACAGCTACTCATTGACAGACAGACAAATAACTACTCATGGACAGACAGACAGACAGGCAGGCAGGCAGGCAGGCAGGCAAAGAGCTACTCATGTTATGTTATTATGTTATTATAACAGCTACTCATGTTATGTGCAATCATTTGTGCAGTTATGGAAACAGCTCTTTGTGTTTATGTAACAGGTTTTTAGGAGAGTTGTTACTACTCAGGTTCGGACTCCAGTTCACACCAATACAAAGCAAATGACACGACACAAAGGGATAAGGTATAAAAGTACAAAAGCCTTTTTATTATAGTCTAAACATATTAATTCATTAAACAATACAATATGGAAATGCAAGGGTACCCTTTTTCTTTAAAACAAATACAGTTTAAATTCAACACATTAAGGCAAAATCAATTCAACACATTAAGGCAATTAATCACATTAAAAATAGCAAGCAGCACCGTTAAAACTAGGGGGGAGAGAGTCAGTGATTCAGGGGTTAGAAATACCAGTCCAGTCCAGTGGTGAATACGATCTGGGTATAGCACCTCGCCACAACCGTGACGAGACAGCAATTTTAGTTTAGTCCGATCCACACTGTCCAGTCCTGGACTTCCGCGTCGCCACTATCCGGCGTCCTGACGCTCCGCTGTCAACACACAGATAGAACGTATAATGAGTGACAGCCCTCTCCAAAACCGGCAGTTTCAACTATGATAAACACGCACACTGGCGTTGTTACTTTCCTTTCGCAAGGAGTAGGACGAGCATATCAATGATAAATCTCTAGCTGCGACGCTGCTCCACCGCCGTCACCACATCAGGCTGGCACCAGCACCTCAACACACAGATAGAACGTATAATGAGTGACAGCCCTCTCCAAAACCGGCAGTTTCAACTGCGATAAACACGCACACAGGCGTTGTTACTTTCCTTTAGTCAGAAGATAGAGAGCGTTGACATTGCAGACTGGAGTGCTCGATCTCAGCGACGTGGAGGAGGACATCGGAACCACGGGTCGTATGGAGGAGAAGAGAAGTCCAATCCGCGGCACAACGTGGAGAGACAAGGGGTTACTTTTATCTGGCCTACAACATGTAGGGAGAACTTTAGGAGGACATGAGATAGAGAGAGGTCTGGCGTGCTCCGACGACGGCGACAGCAGGCAACTGTCTGAGCAGAGAGAGAGAGAGGTGGGATCTAGGTGGACCTTTTATTTGGGCGTGGAGTTTTCACTGGCGAATGAATGTCCCGACCCAGTCCGTGTCACAGGCCGCACACGCCCTGGCCAGAGCGCCCGACAGGTAAACAATACTGTGGCATAATGTTCATTGTCCATCGCTATCATAGCGCACGGCACTCATTAAATAACACAGAAATGGAACACGCATGCATAATCAAAATGAAACACAAAATATAAATAAAGCAATAACCCACAATGTAAAGTTGACCATTTATCATGCTGCTCTACGTGGCACTGTACATTCTGTGACATTAGACCAAATGGCATTTTCCACTCTATGACACACCTCCCCCCTTTGTCCGTTGTCGTCCCGACAACGTCTAGTCACCGTACCTGTTTGGAGGCCTACCCCTATTGGGTCGCTGTGACCGTCGCAAAGGTACTTCGTGTTCCTGCTCTTGTCCATCATCTTGATCTATAGGCGGGGTTGCTGGGTCACCTTCTCTTGGGCCTGTAGATGCTGTGGGCACAAAGGTCAGAGGTAACAATATTGGCCTAAAGTGTTCATTTGGGTAAGAGGGCATTGTTTCAGTCTCTGGGGCTTGTTGTACCACTTCAGGGGGGTTGAAAGGGCATGGTCGAAGGTGATTCCGGTGGATTGTCCTAACAGGTCCTTCCTTCCCTTCTGGCCTGATCTGGAAGACTGGCACGCCGGGGCGTGATTGGTCGAGAACCACATAGGGTTGGGGCTGCCAGTGGGGTGCCAGCTTGCCTTGCTCTCTGCGGCGGAAGTTGCGTAAGAGCACTCTTTCTCCGGGCAGCAAGGGTAGGTGTTTTGCTCTCTCATCATACCTATCCTTGTCCCTCATTCTGTTTTCTCTGGTCTTAACTGCAACCTGTTTGTAGACTCTCTGCAGTGTTTGGTTGTGTTGATGAACCCAGCCTTCTAGGTCATGTCTTTGGGTCAGCGCCGGTGCTCCTACGACCGTTTCCACAGGCAGGCGGGCATGTCGACCAAACATGACATAGTGCGGGGTCAGTCCGGTGGTCTCGTGGGTGGTGTTGTTGTACATCTGGAGCAGAGTCGGCAAGTGATCTGGCCAGTGTGCTTGGTCAACCTGACTCAGCGTCCCTAAGAGAGACAAAATAGTCTTGTTAAACCTTTCACAGGCCCCGTTCCCTTGAGGCCTGTAGGGTGTAGTTCGGATCTTGGAGCATCCGTAGAGGCTGCACAGCTGTGCTACCAGGTTTGACTCGAACGCTGCCCCCTGGTCAGACAGGATCCGTTCTGGGCACCCCCACGCCTGGATGAGGTGGCGCCAGAGAACCCGGGTAGTAGTGGCTGCCGTCTGGTCTTTCGTAGGGATGGCCCACCCATACTTTGAGAATAAGTCAGTCATAACCAACAGGTAAGGGTAAGTGTCGCCATGACGGCCAAGAGATAAGTAATCAATTGAGACAGTTTCCATGGGGTAAGATGTGAGAATTGGCACCAAAGGCGCCCTTACCTCTGGACCACGTTTCTGTTGGACACAACTTGCGCACTGGGACCCCCATTCCTGCAGGTCAGTAATCATCCCTGGCCAGTAGAAGGTCTTCCTCAGTAGGGCTTCAATTTTGGCCACTCCCATGTGGCCTGAGGAGTTGTGGTACTTCTCCCACAGCTCCTTGGTCTTGCTTGAGGGTACCACAATTTGAGCCAAGTTCAAACCGGTGTTGCGCTCTTGCGCTCTCCTCTTCAACACACCTTCCTGGATGTGTAGGCGACTCCATTCTCGCAAGAGGCGTCTTACCACAGGCAGGCTGGCCTTCCTTTCCTCCGCTCCTGGGAGGTGTTCTCCTGCAACCCACTCCTTCACTTGGGCCAGGGTTTGGTCTCCATCCTGCCAGTTTTTCCACTGGTCTTCCATTTCCGGGGTTGCCTCCAATTCCACTGCAGCCGCTGCGGCTTGGACAAATCCAGTCTCCTGCGGTAACCTGGACAAGATATCAGCGTTACGGTTGGCAGTACCTGGGCGGTATTTCAGTTCAAAGTCAAAATTTGCCAGCTGTGCTGCCCAGCGCTGTTCAACAGCCCCTAAGCGTGCTGTGTCCAAATGGACAAGGGGGTTGTTGTCGGTAAAGGCCAGGAACTTATTGCCCCATAAGTAGTCCTTAAACTTTTCTGTGACGGCCCACTTGAGGGCCAAAAACTCTAGTTTGAAGGAACTGTAGTTTTGGTCATTTCTTTCTGTTGGAATCAAACTTCTGCTGGCATAGGCAACTACCCTCTCTTTGCCATCCTGTACTTGTGATAGTACGGCCCCCAAACCCCCTAGGCTAGCATCAGTATAGAGGGTAAAGGGCTTTGAGAAGTCGGCATAGGCCAAAATTGGAGCACTCACCAGAGCAGTCTTCAGGGCATCGAACGCCGTCTGGCAGTCCGGAGTCCAGTCGATGCTTCTCCCCTTCTGTAAACTGGCTGTGCCTACTAGGAGGGCGTTAAGGGGTGCAGCTACCTTGGAGAAGCCCTTAATGTACCTCCTGTAGTACCCCACGAACCCCAGGAATGAGCGTACCTGGCTGACAGTTGAAGGGACGGCCCAGTCCTTTACGACAGCGGTCTTTCCAGGGTCAGTGGAGATCCCCTCACTGGAGATGACATGACCAAGGTAGGTTACCTTCCTCTGGAACAGGTGGCATTTCTTGGGTTGTAGCTTCAGGCCATGGGCTACCAGCTTTTTGAAGACCTGCTCCAGGTGTTCAATGTGGGTGTCGAAATCCGGAGAATAGACTATCACATCGTCCAAATAAATTAGGAGAGACTCATTGACGTGCCCCCCCAGGCACCGCTGCATCAGGCGTTGGAACGTCGCTGGGGCGTTGCATAGGCCGAAAGGCATCCTCTGGAACTCGTAGAGGCCCATGGGGGTGGTGAATGCAGTCTTCTCTCGGTCCTTCGGGTCAACGTCCACCTGCCAGAACCCACTGGCGAGATCGAGAGTGGAGTACCAGGCCGCTTGTTTTAGACAGGTGAGGGATTCTTCTATCCTCGGTAGGGGGTAGGCGTCTTTGTGGGTGAGGGCGTTGAGCTTCCTGTAGTCCACGCAAAAGCGCCATGACCCATCCTTCTTCTTCACAAGGACAATCGGTGCCGCCCAAGGGCTGGAGCTTTCCTTGATGACCTCGGTGTCCAACATGTTTTGGAGGAGCCCTCTCAGCTCTGGGTAGAGGCTTGGTGGGATCGGCCTGTAGCGCTCCCTGCTGGGTGGTGCTGAGCCTGTGGGGATTGAATGGAGGACTGCATCGGTCTGTCCGAAGTCCTCGTCTCCTGCTGCAAAGGCAGCCTTCCATCGCTGCAGCAGGGAATCCATCGTCTGTTGCTGCTCTGCGGACAGCCCATCGCCTTTCAGCAGGTGGACTGGGTGCTGGTCTTCTGTGGCGACCTGGTTCACCTGGACATCAACTTCCACTACCCCTGGGTCTGAAGCCTTCAACACCAGGTCCTTCTCACCCCGCACCTGGCTTGCATCGACCTGGAAGATGTTAGCAAGGGGGCGTCGTTGAGGTATTAAGATGGGGTAAGGGTTCACGTTGCGTATCCTTATGGGGAGGCGTCCTTTCACCACCCAAGCAATGGACCGGGCCACCTGCCATTCATCATCTCTCTCTGGGCCCTCCACCAGAGCGCAGAAGTCAGACCTGGACCTTGTCCCGTACAGGTGTGTCCATAACACCATCTCGCTGTTGGGAGGGATGTAGACTGGGTCTTGGCGGGTCAACCGGGCCACTCCAACCTGTCCATCTGATGGTTCAGCCTGCGACACCCTCTGGCAGACGGCGAAGGCACGTTCCCACTCACCTTTGGCCTGCCGGGACATGGTAGCACCAAATGCCGTCAGCCCTGGGTGGACTCCCTGGAACAGTTCTTTCCAGAAGTGTGAGATCACATTCATTCCCAGAATGCCCTTCTCAGCATTCAGGCACTCGTCTTTGACAATGATGACCCCCTTACCGGACACAGTGACCCCTCCCACTGTGAAATCCAAGAGGGCGTACCCGGTATAGGGGATCCGTAGGCCATTGGCAGCTTTTAGGGTCAGCCAGTACAGATCCTGTGGGTCCCGTGTCTGTTCCCCCCCGAGCCATTTTTTAAAGAAGGATTCACTGAACAATGTTACTTGTGAACCTGTATCGAGCAAGCAGGGTAATTTAACCCCTGCAACAGCTATTTCCACCCCTGGACACGTACCAATAATAGCGTTCTCCTCTGCTCGGTTCCCCTGGTTCCCCTCCCCAACCACTTGGCTTCCAGTGGCTGGGGCTATTAGTTTAAATGCCTCCTCTCCTGTGGGCAGCGCCTCTGGATGTGGCCTGCCTGTCCACAGCCTCTACAAATGGGCTGGCCCTGTTGGTCCCATTCGAAAGCCTGGTGTCGTCCAGGGGAGGGTGAATAACGACCCTCCTGAACTCTCCCTCGTACAGTAGAGCGTCTGTACTCTTCTGGGGCATTCTGTGGGGAAAGTTGCCGTTTAATTTCGTCTTTCAGAGTTTCAGTTAGAACAGATATTTGGTCTTTCATTTCTTTCCTAAGTTCAGCTCTTACAGTCTCTCTCCACTCGTTTAAACTAGGAGCTGCTGGGGTCTCTGGTGGTGGAGGCACTGAGACACGCGCTGCGCATGCAGACTCCATCCTCTGTTCGGCTTCCAATGCTCGAGCTTCACTACACACTTCACTGAAGGACAATGTAGGGTTTCTACGAACCTGGCGTTGGAGTTCTTGTTGTACTGTGCTAGGTCTCAAACCCAGGACAAGCTGGTCTCGGATGGTCATCTCATCTTGAGCCGAGCCATTTGGTTCATGCTCTCGCCATATGGAGAATAGCTCCCGGAGCCGGAGAATGTAGGCGGCAGCCGTGTCTCCTTCCTGTTGGTGACATTTAAAGAATTGCGCACGGAGCTGGGCTACTGGAGTTACCTGTCCATACAGCTTCTGTAGCTCCTGTAGGATGGCTATGCTAGTTGCACGCCTAGCTGGGTCTAATAGACGTATCTCTCGCTTTGCATCGCCTTCGAGTGCTCCAAAAATAAAGTCTATTTTCTGTTCTTCATTCAACCCTTGTGCCCGCAGCATAGCCCGGACTTGCCCATTCCATTCTGAAAACCTCATTTTACTTGGATCACCATTAAATTTTGGGATCCATGGGACCCCCATAAACCATGGCATCATCATTGCATTTATCAATGGTTGACTTGCATTAACATTTTCTGACCTGGCCCCATCTACTCGTGGTACACTAGGGCCCGCCCTTTCAGGTTGTATTTCAATTTCGTCGGCCATTTTGCTCTGTACGGTGTGAATAAGGAGTCCTGCCGACTACGCCACTTATGTAACAGGTTTTTGGGAGAGTTGTTACTACTCAGGTTCGGACTCCAGTTCACACCAATACAAAGCAATATGACACGACACAATAGGGATATAGTATAAAAGTACAAAAGCCTTTTTATTATAGTCTAAACATATTAATTCATTAAACAATACAATATGGAAATGCAAGGGTACCCTTTTCTTTAAAACAAATACAGTTTAAATTCAACACATTAAGGCAAAATCAATTCGACACATTAAGGCAATTAATCACATTTAAAAATAGCAAGCAGCACCGTAAAAGCTAGAGGGGAGAGAGTCAGTGATTCAGGGGGTTAGGAATACCAGTCCAGTCCAGTGGTGAATACGATCTGGGTATAGCGCCTCGCCACAGACGTGACGAGACAGCAAATTTAGTTTAGTCCGATCCACACTGTCCAGTCCTGGACTTCCGCGTCGCCACTATCCGGGCGTCCTGACGCTCCGCTGTCAACACACAGATAGAACGTATAATGAGTGACAGCCCTCGCCAAACCCGGCAGTTTCAACAGTGATAAACACGCACACTGGCGTTGTTACTTTCCTTTCGCAAGGAGTAGGACGAGCATATCAATGATAAATCTCTGCGACGCTGCTCCACCGCCGTCACCACATCAGGCTGGCACCAGCACCTCAACACACAGATAGAACGTATAATGAGTGACAGCCCTCGCCAAACCCGGCAGTTTCAACTGTGATAAACACGCACACAGGCGTTGTTACTTTCCTTTAGTCAGAAGATAGAGAGCGTTGACATTGCAGACTAGAGTGTTCGATCTCAGCGACGTGGAGGAGGCGATGCGGACATCGGACCCACGGGTCGTATGGAGGAGGAGAGAAGTCCAATCCGCGGCACAACGTGGAGAGATAAGGGGTTACTTTTATCTGGCCTACAACATGTAGGGAGAACTTTAGGAGGACATGAGAGAGAGAGAGGGCTGGCGTGTTCCGGCGACGGCGACAGCAGGCACTGTCTGAGCAGAGAGAGAGAGATGGGATCTAGGTGGACCTTTTATTTGGGCGTGGAGTTTTCCTGGCAAATGAATGTCCCGACTCAGTCCGTGTCACAGGCTGCACACGCCCCGGCCAGAGCACCCGACAGGTAACAATACTGTGGCATAATGTTCATTGTCCATCGCTATCATAGCGCACGGCACTCATCAAATAACAGAAATGGAACACGCATGCATGATCAAAAAAATGAAACACAAAATATAAATAAAGCAATAACCCACAATGTAAACCATTTATCATGCTGCTCTACGTGGCACTGTACATTCTGTGACATTAGACCAAATGGCATTCTCCACTCTATGACAGTTGCACCACTCAAAAATAAAAATAAAATACAAGGAACACTGACAAATTATACTGTGGGAAATGCCCACTTTCCCTAATGTAAAAATGTCCCATACGGTTGGGTGGGCCGTTCATCATAATACAATTCAAGTATGAAGCTGCGGGCCGTATAAAATTTCACCCCAGGGCCGTATTTGCGGCTGCACTTTGGACACAGCTGGTCTAAGGTCATGGTTAAAATGACATAATCAGTATTATCTCTGGAATGGAGAGACCTGTAACAAGAATGATACTTTATGAATGAGCATGGAGTGACCCTGTCTTCAATCATGGAGTGTGTCATTTTAATGCAACGTGTTGATTTCTACTTCTAATAAGAAAAGGACCTGCAAGGAATGAACTCACTTCTTTTTCTCAGCCTCTCTTCCGAAAAAGAGGAAGTTAGAGCAGTTTACTGAAGAAGAAGTTCCATGCTGAGCATGACGTCAACTGACCGTAACCCACCCCCCCCCGGTCCACCTCTACCTCTCTCTCTCTCTCTCTCTCTCTCTCTCTAACCATTAGTTCACTATGAACACGAAGTAGAAGGTTTTTCGGAGGCGTTCAAGAGAAGATGAAACTACTCACCGTGGCCTGCGTTCTCCTCTGTGAGTAATTATTTATAGTTGAACTACTATTAAGATTATGAGTTTGAATTCAACGGATTTGAACCCGTTTTCTGAGTTTGTATTTGTTACCATTGAGCTAATAGAGCTTGCCAGGTCAGATCCTGTGTCTATAGGAGAGACATGACATTTGACACTAAATGTATGTAGATAGAAGAGCAGGGAGACAAAATACAGCCTTGTATAAGTTATAATGTTATATTAATACATTTGGACAATGGACAAAATTACATGTAATTAATAAAAACAAAATGACATAGTGACGCAGTGTTTTTATTTTATTTAGGATCATGACCAATGTTTTCACCTCGCTCTATATTTACAATTTCAACAATATTTGTATTGACTATTGACTACAATAAAAAACTAAACCGGCACAGACAGCAGTGATGATGCAACTATATACAGTACAGAGACACCACCATAAAATTAAATATACGTTCTTCTCCAATACATCAAACTATGCATTAATGTGTAGCCTTAGACAGGGCTGGACTGGGAGAAAAAATTGTCCCGGTCATTTTCACACGAATTTGGCCCAGACCAGCCTAACTGCTAACAAATAAGCCCTAATACCACCACTTTTACAGAACTTAAATGATACAAACCAACAGACAACTACACAACCCTTTGTTGCTCTCACAAGAATGATGCTGGTAAAAGGATGCAATACAGAGGGTTTATTTGTCACTCACTGATACAGCTACAGTGAAATGATCATGATGGCACTGGCAGAATGGCATCAGGCCCGGACCTTTCCCGGTGGCCAGCCTATTGGCCTGCCTGCCTGTCCAAAACAATATATATCATAACTTTAGCGGCCCCCTGCGGTCGCGGCCCACAGGGAATATGCCCGGTACGTCTTATGGCCAGTCCACCGCTGGCCTCAGATGGAAGCTTGGTATTGTCATACTTTATGAAAACATTTCAACATGTAAACACACGTACACATGCTATAAAGGGGCGTTACTCAGGACTGTACAAGTCGTGGGTTGCTGCTGCTGTCACAACCCCAGGAAGCTGCATGACGTAATCTGAAACCTTTTGTGGGGTAGCACAAGTGGAAGTGCTTTTGGAATGGCCCTCTATAGAGACTCCTCAACACGCAATTCCATTGGCAAGATCTGATAAAAATGGATATCAAATAAATGTAGATTTTTGATTGAATCAAGCAACTTAAAAACTGTCTGTGTTGAACACAAAAGCCAGGGTATGTTAGAATTGTGTGTTTAACAGTCAAAAACCCCATTTTGTTAATTTGTTCTAATTTAATTTCAGGCAGCGGTCTGATGGTGTTTTTTGGTTTTTTTAGGGATAATTAAAATGCAGATATTTATGCAAAGTGTATTATTGTCTCATCAATTCATTTATTTTGTATTATATGTTTTTATTTTCAGTGGGAAGCTTCTTCTCCTGTGGACTCATTGAAGGTGAGGATTAATTTATTATCTATTGTCTTTATTCACTCTTTATTCACAAATATAATTTACACCTTTACACACTTCATCCTCTCATTACAAATGTCAGTTTTACACTAGTATAAAATCATATTTTGTAAATTTAGTAAACTTACTTTTTGTGATTTAGTGACATAATGTAGTATTTAGCTTAATTCTACTTTTGTGTTTGTGTAGATGCACCAAAAGCTGTTCTGAGCGTGCAGCCCAACCCAGCATTCACTGGAGAGACTGTTACGTTCACATGTGACAAGGAAGGAGAGGAGAAAGGCTGGAACTTATACAGAGATAAGGGATTTGTCAGCTTCACTGATCAGAATTATTTTGAATTGCAAGCAGAGCCAGATGGTCAAAGTGAATACCAGTGTTACAGTCGTGAACTTAAAAGAGATAGCGATGCAGTAACTTTGATTGTATCAGGTAAGTCACATCATCACCCTTACTCATCACTATAGGCATGTAACAATATGACATTTTATAGTACATCAAGCAAATTACTGTGGTATATGGTATTT
The DNA here is from genome assembly GCF_963924005.1 of Protomyctophum bolini. Classification (NCBI taxonomy): domain Eukaryota; kingdom Metazoa; phylum Chordata; class Actinopteri; order Myctophiformes; family Myctophidae; genus Protomyctophum; species Protomyctophum bolini. Next base: position 3,447,757 of record NC_137880.1, on the reverse strand, counting down.
CATCTCTCTCTCTCTCTCTCTCTCTCTCTCTCTCTCTCTCTCTCTCTCTCTCTCTCTCTCTCTCACTCTCTCTCTCTCTCTCTCTCTCTCTCTCATATTTAATTAAAATGGGCTTATATAAAAAACTATTTGAATTAAGGTGACTTACTTGTATGACATCAAAAGGGCCTGTCAGTTCAAACTCAGTACTGCTGTGCACAATTTTCTTTTACAAATTAACATTAATTACAAATAAAAGAAAAAGAAAAGCCTGGCCTCTATCCAAGTGCATTTGTCTTATATGTAACGCCACCTCTGCAATTCCAAAGGTACATGTTTAAGGGACATATTTAAATTATTTTCAGCGGTGAGATCTTGTTGAGTTGGTCATTTTTAATGTAGCTCTCAAGTAAAAAAAAATAATAAGTGTGGTCCCCCCCTGTACTACACCATTTGTCCTGTTTCTATTTCTTGGTGTAATATTTTCTTTTTGGTGTAAGATGCTCTTTAATTGAAGTTTATGGGAGACTCAATATGTATTTTCACACTTCTATCATGTCTCTTTCATTAATAACAGCTAAACCAACGCCTACACTGGCCTCAGACAGATCCAGTGTACTGACATCAAACAGAGTGGCTCTCACCTGTACTGTGGAAGACAGTACACCGCCATGGGACATCTTCTGGTACTCTGGATCAGCGACGGTGGCACATGGATCAACCTACACATTCAGGCCCAGTGACCCAGGGACAGTACTCTACAGGTGTCGAGGAGGGAGAGGAAACCCAACATACTACACAGAGTACAGCAGCTCAGTGTCTATCACTGTCTCTAGTGAGTTATAAACACAATATTTCATAGGGTTCATTTTTTGTCTCCCCACAGAATCAAAGGTTTTATCCTTTGCTGTATGGCTTGATTCTAGACTTAAAAAATGGCAAATTAGTTTAGGGTTACGGGATAAGGGTGGCGCAAGATGGAGCCCTCTATCTCTAAGGGAGATGGAGCCCTCTATTGTATCTCTAAGGATAGAGAAATATTAAACAGTAGTTGTTGCCTGTCACTGTCAGCGGATAATGTAGAACTGGAACAGTAGTGGCAACACAGAAATGTGTGTGGAGGATTCATTGACATAATGACAATTGGCCAGGTTGTAAAACATAAATAATATTGTCTACTCTAAACTAAACTAAAATAAACTTTAGGAGAATTATTGATGATGGAGTTATCCGCAGGAATCAATAAAGTATCACTCAACTGTGTGTGTGTGTGTGTGTGTGTGTGTGTGTGTGTGTGTGTGTGTGTGTGTGTGCGCGCGCGCGCGTGCGTGCGTGCGTGCGTGCGTGTGTGTGTGTGTGTGTGTTACTTCTACAGAGGCACCTGTTCCTGTTCTCAGCAGACACCCTGACTGGCCTGAGACTTTCATTGGAGAGACTCTTATTCTGAAGTGTACGCTACCAGAAAGGGCTTCTGACTGGACATACAGGTGGTGGAAGGATAATAAGGCTGTGTCTTCAATTGAAACCTCTGAATACACTTTAGGTCCTTCTGAAAACCCCAGTGGTGAATACCAGTGTAAAGGTATACGGAATCATGACCTACAATATTCTGAACGCAGCAAAACCATCACAGTGTCCTCTAAAGGTAATTTGGGATACTAGTATTCTAGATTATCAGACATTTGTCATGTGTCTCACTATTCAAATGTGCATGTGTTTAAACATGCATTTCATATAAAAATATTGAGTCAATCTAAATAAGAAATGTTGTTGCTATGCTCTTCATATGAAATGTGCAGCCACATTTCTACTGTGTATATGTACAGTATGTTGTAAATGTACATTCCAGTCAAATGCTCCATTATGTCCTAATGTGAACAAAAGACATGCAAAAGCCACACTGACAGCTGAGCAGACAATCCCAGTGTGTTGATCATTTACAACACAGGTTTATTCACTGTGGTTCTGTATCCATAAAGATTACATAACCACAAGAATGTCCTGTATCAAAGATATGGGAAATGAGACTTCTAGCAGTGCTTGAGGGGTTGTTAAATATCCCTCTTTTCAAAGTTAGTTAGTTAGATTATTACTTTTACTATTATATTACTGTTATTATTATTATTATTAGTGATTGTCTTTTCTTTTCTTTTCTTTTCTTATTTATTTAATTTTTTCCTCACTTCTAGCAGTTAATTGAGTGTGCGTGCGTGCATGCGTTTGGCGTGCGTGCGTGCATTAATGAACCCACTCCTATAGGTTTATTTATTTGTGAAATAATACTTTTTCACTTTTTTCTCTATCATAAACCACACAGCTAAACCAACGCCTAAACTGGTATCAGGCAGAACCCGTGTACTGGTATCTGACAGAGTGAGTCTCACCTGTACTGTGGAAGACAGTACAGCTTCATGGACCATCTCCTGGTACAGAGACTATAAACCAGGGACGGTGGCATATGGATCAACCTACACATTCAGGCCCAGTAACCCAGGGACAGAACTCTACAGGTGTCAAGGAGGGAGAGGAAACCCACCATACTACACACAGTACAGCAGCTCAGTGTCTATCACTGTCTCTAGTGAGTTATAAACACAATATTGTTTTCATATGGTTAATTTTTTTTGTCTCCCCACAGAATCAAAGGTTTTATCCTTTGCTGGATGGCTTGATTCTATAGACTTATAAATATGTTTGTATGTCTATGGGAAAAACATAATGGCAGATTTTTCAGTGGAACCAGAACACCACGCCCACTGCTCTATATCCTGTTCCATTATATTCCACTGTATGGTCTTAATGATAACACATTATTGATCCATGTGTTTGTGTAGAGAGACCTCCAGCTGATCTGACCGTGCAACCCAACCCAGCATTTTCTGGAGAGACTGTTACGTTCACATGTGACATGAGAGAAGGAGAGCAGAGTGACTGGTCTTATACAATAGACAAAGCTGGTGCTAACGTTAACAGATACACTGATCAGAATCATTATGCAATTCAAACGTCACACAGCACAAGAGACAGTGGTGAATACCAGTGTACCGGTCGTCTTACAGAGGATGACCTGGTTGTGAAAAGTGCTAAAATCACCTTGATGGTATCAGGTAAGTCATAGTATTTACTTATCACTGACATTATGTTCATGAACATTTACAACATTAATATGATGGTTTAACTATGGTTCTGTAGTACTGTAGCCATAAAGAGATGAATGTACTGTAAGGATGTGTGAAATGGGACTTGAAATAATCAGCAGTGCTTCAGGGCAGAGTTATTGTGTGCGTGCGTGCGTGCTTGCATGTGTGTGTGTGTGTGTGTGTGTGTGTGTGTGTGTGTGTGTGTGTGTGTGTGCGCGCGCGCGCAGCGTTTTTTCGCAACGTTGTGTCTTTGTACCACGGAATGTGATGATGATGATGTAATGTATGATGATAAGAGCCTCACTTCACACGAGTGTCGTTTTCTTTCTCTGTCATAAACCACACAGCTAAACCAACGCCTACACTGGTATCAGACAGAACCAGTGTACTGGTATCTGACAGTGTGACTCTCACCTGTACTGTGGAAGACAGTACAGCTTCATGGACCATCCACTGGGTCAGAGAGTCTAGTCTAGTGAAGACAGGTGGATCAATCTACACATTCAGCCCCTCCAGTGTCTCAGAGAGTGGACAATACCAGTGTCGAGGAGGGAGAGGAGACGCACCATACTACACACATATCAGCAACTCAGTTTCTATCACTGTCTCTGGTGAGTTATAAACACACTATTTCACAACTACATCCCACTTTATTCCACAATGTGTTGCTGTAGATTCATAATACATTATTGATCCACATGCATGTGTTTGTGTAGAGAGACCTCCAGCTGTTCTGACTGTGCAACCCAACCCAGCATTTACTGGAGAGACTGTTACGTTCACATGTGACATGGGAGAAGGAAAGCGCTGGTCTTATACAATAGACAAAGATGGTGCTTCCTTTAACAGCGACTCTGGCCAGAATCCTTATGTATTTAAAACAACGCCACTCAGCACAACGGACAGTGGTGAATACCAGTGTACCGGTCGTCTTACAGAGGATGACCTGGTTGTGAAACAAAGTGATAAAATCACCTTGATGGTATCAGGTAAGTGTGTGTGTGTGTGTGTGTGTGTGTGTGTGTGTGTGTGTTTAAAAAAACACTTTATTTGTGAAATAATACTTATATACATACATTTACCGTGTGGAACCCTGCACTATTTAAATGTGTATCTCTGATTCTGTCATAACCTACTCTGTATTTATGTAGTAAATGTACATTCCAGTTAAATGCCATTCATACTCCATTATGTCCTAATGTGAACAACAGATCAACCAAATGCCACACTGACAGCTGAGCAGAGAGTCATCCCAGCAGGGGGCAGTGTTGCACTGAGCTGCTCTGTGGAGGGTTCTGGATGGAACTACGAGTACGACTCACTGATCATGCAGGATGCTGTTGACTCTGACTCTAATGGACCAATCACAGTGTCCGAGGGAGGAGTCTACAGGTGCAGAGGAGGGAGAGGAGACCCAGTTTACTACTCTCAGTTCAGTGATGCTCTCACCTTGAACACAACTGTTGGTGAGTAATTATCTCTGCCAGACCGGTCGGAAGGCGGCCTGTGTTCATCCCCGTCCGTGTGTCCGTCTGTCCGTCTGTGAGCAGTTAGTCTTGGACACCAATGGACTGATCAGTGTCATAATTAGCTTGCACTCCCCAGCATAAGCTACCAAGTGGCGGCTATATACCAAGGAAGACGCACCGTCCCAAATGTGCCAAATCGGTGGCTATACTTTACGTTTTGGCCTAATAATCTTTTATTTAGTCGTATTTATGCCGATGAATTCCTTCTCCACAAACATTCCTGTGTGGTCACTGCTGTAGAGTGAGGAGCCCCAACTGGGAGGACCCAAAATGCTACAAAACGTTGATTGCAGAAATATAATGTATTATCAGTATCACCATGACATCCTGTCATCCATCATAATTGTAATTGTTTCATAGACTATACTGAATGTGTACTGTAGACCTATTTATGAAGGTATAATGTATAACTAAAATGCTATTGTCTTTGTCGATCCCGTCTCAACGTTCAGGGTCTCCTAGACCTGCAGGACTGAGTTCTCTAAATGTGGGTCTGATAGGAGGACTTGTTGTTGTGACTGTACTGTCCATCCTGCTGCTCCTGCTGTGCAGAACATCTAAAGGTGAGAAACATAACAAGCTGACCCGACTGAATGGGAAACACACATCCAAGTGGAACAATGGAGTCCCAGATGCACTACAAAGTACAAAGCCTTTAATTGTGTTACTAATGACAATGAGAGACTTTAATTGAGCTGTGCATAAAATGCACCATATACTTTATTTAGCTCACTGAGTGCATTTACTTGTTGTATTTTTACTTTATTTGTTTTGTTGCTATTTAATTTAATGTATATACTTATATATGCTTTATATACGTATTATGCATACTTTGCACTGTTTGCATACATCTTATAGTATTAAAGTTGTCAGATTTGGAATTGTATGTATTTCTTTCAGATACATTTTTCTACATGAATATAATCATTATAACTATATTATAACCATATAAAATTAAATTCTAATAAAATGTCCATGGGACCCATCTAAAAGACCACCCCTGGGTTCCGGGACCCATTACATTGAAAACCTATATTACATCACTGCCCTGCATTAGATGGATTACCTCTAGATTGCATTCCATGGATTACATCTAGATTACAATCACTGAGCAACTCTCATGACATGATGATTAGAAGGTTTAAATACTTGTGTTATAAGGTGTTGTTTTTCATTTACAGGTCCATGTTGTGTCAGGTGAGTACTATACTAAGTATTACTCTGTCTACTCATCAACATGACCGCAGTAATAGATTACATCTTCCTTTTTTCTCCATTACTGATGATAAATATGGATCTTTTAATTGCAGACCCGCTCAGTCTCAGGGAACCAATCAGAGTGCGTCTCCTGATGATGTGTACTGCCCACTGCAGCACGGTCAGTCTTTCAACCAATCATTTTCAATAAGGACACCTGTGAAAACTGGTTCTACTGTACTTTGAACATTTTGGAAGTTCAGTTGTGTTAGTTTTTCCTCATTTGCACAATAGAATAGAAAACCATCACTGAAATAACTGAATTAAGCACCACATTAATGCATGTTAATTTACTTTTAGGCGACAAAAGTGTCTATGGGGTGATAAACCAGCCTGATGATGACTATGAAAATGGTACAGTATACACTTGTTTAAACATCCAATCCAAAGATTTAAATCTGAGTCAATTCATTGTCAGGTTCAGATTAAATGGATTCATTAGAACAATGTTTTCCGGGCCCGGGTGGCTGGCGTAGCTGTCTGGGCACCTTGGCTGTTAATCCAGTCTGGCAGTGTGCCGCGGGTTCGACTTCCGATCCCGACGGCCTTTACTGCGTGTCACCCCCCATCTCTCTCCCCATGTCCTGTCAGCCTACTTTCATCTATCGCTCTATCAGTAAAAAGGCGAATAGCCAACAAAAAAAAATCTTAAAAACATGAAGAAGAAAGTGACTTTAATGAATTCATGTTATAACGTATATTGTTTTTAATCCACAGATCCAGCTCATGTCAGGTAGGTACAGCATTGATCTCTGTATATTCATCATCATGACAGCAGTGGATTACATCTTGGTTTATTCTTCATCACTGATACATGTATATTTATATTTTAATTACAGAGTCATTGAGTCTCAGATAAACCAACCGGATGATGATTATGAAAATGGTACAGTATGCACTTTTTTAAACGTCCAATCCAGTGATTTAAATCTGGTTTCATTTGGTGTCATTGTGGAACATTCATGTTAGGAGAGTCAGTAGGAATTCATTTTCAGGTTCAGATTAATTGGATTTGTTAGAAATGTGTTTTGTGCCTGTGATTTATATAAATGTTATGCTATGAGTTTGTAGATCTGCTATTTTTATAGCCAAAGTTTGAAATGAAATAATAATGAAGTGACCCAGATTTCTATTTGGTTCAGATATTGATGTTATAATGTATATTGTTTTTAATCCACAGATCCAGATTATGTCAGGTAGGTACAGTATTGATCTCTGTATATTCATCATCATGACAGCAATGGATTACATCTTGGTTTATTCTTCATCACTGATACATATTTATATTTTAATTAACAGAGTCATTGAGTCTCAGGGAACCAATCAGGCCTCAGCTACAGGCGACCAGACGACCAATCAAGGAGGAGATCCAGATGATGACCTGTACGATGACCTGTACGGTCAGTACGGTCACTCTTTGAACCAATCATGTTCATCAACCCATTATTAACCCATTAAGACCTGAGGCCGTTTCTACAAAATGCATTCTAAACCAAGTCCTGCCCTATGCGGGAGCTAACTATCTCCGTAGACAACGCCCTGGTAACGTCTGTCCCAACAGCCAGGAATCTTGGTGTTGTCCTGGACAATCAGCTCTCGTTCAAAACTCACATCACAGCTGTCACTCGATCCTGTAGGTTCACACTCTATAACATACGACGAATTAGACCGTTCCTCACCCAGGAATCAGCCCAGCTCCTAATCCAGACAACAGTCTTGTCAAAACTTGACTATTGTAACTCCCTCCTTACTGGCCTACCAGCATGTGCACTTAAGCCTCTCCAGCTGATCCAAAATGCCGCAGCTCGCTTGGTCTTCAACTAGCCAAAATTCTCACATGTCTCCCCCCTGCTCCGTTCCCTCCACTGGCTCCCGGTCGCTGCCCGCACAGAATACAAAACTCTGATGCTGGCATTCAAAGCAACCAAAGGTATGGCTCCCCCATATCTTGCAAGTATGATCGAACCCTACAAACCCTCCCGCTCACTCAGATCAGCCAACGCAGGGAAGCTGGAAGTACCCTCACTAAAAACGCCGGGACAACACTCCACACGTCCCAAGTTTTGGAGCCTTCTGGCTCCAAAACTGTGGAATGCACTTCCCATTGCAGTCAGAACTAGAGTTCTCATTTTCTGCCCGAACCCGACCCGGCCCGGCCCGGCCCGGCCCGACATTTTAGGGCCGGGCCGGGCCCAAAAAATATGCTAATTAGCCGGGCCGGGCCGGGCCTCGGGCTCTGTGATTTTCCGTGATTTTCTTATTTTATTTTTTCAAAAAAGCAATTCTGTTATTTGTGTAATGTGTAGGCTATATAGCCTACAAGTATGTATTTATTATGAAGAGGGCTGCGCTATGGCGATTCACTTGTGACAGGAGGAAGACGGAGGAGTGGAGGTGGGGGGCTTGGAATGGATTACTGACTGCGCAGGCAGAGAGAAGTGAACGGTGGGGTGGTTGTTTAATGTTTATACCGCTGGCTGGCCTCTGGTTTGCGGCGCACCAAATGAGCTTCAGTTCATAATGCTAAATGTTTTATAAATCAATGGGATTATCACACGATAGACTGCAACATAACAAAAACAGTTGCACTGAGCCATCTCGTTAAACCCAGCTGGCTGCGATGAATAACCTAATCATTAGGCCTAATCAACGTCATATAGTCACCAACGATCCATATTCTGTAGTGTATGATCTGACCACGCAATGTTACAGTCCACTGCAGGCTACAGGCTAATGGCTATTTGATTTACAAAATTATTAGTATTATAACCGCCGTCCCTCAGTGCGGCAGCGGCGCTCCTCGTTATATGTGCCCGATTTAAAATAACAGATCTCTAAGCTGTCGAGACACGCCATGAGCGGGTGCATGGATGGTTTGTAAACTTTGTAGGCTATGTTTGTTCTTTTGGACACCGAACGGGGACGATACTTGGGGTCTTGGACATAGCTTCACTTCAGAGGAAACGGGGAGCTACAGTACACTACTCACCACCACTGGAAATGGAATCCATTAGAATGATATGGAAATGGTACATAAATGAGCTACATAAATCCTTTATTTCGGCGATAAGTCCATTGAACTCCATTCTCACTCTCACACAGACACACACTGAAAGAAAAAAAATACTTTATTGCATGGCCAGCGCAGCAGCATGCGCCGTCAGTTGTTCACCGACGGCGCATGCTGCTGCGCTGGCCATGCAATAAAAGTGGCGTTCTTTTTTTTCTTTGTCGGGCTTTATAGGGCTTCGGGCCTAACATTATGGTATTTTTTAGGGCCGGGCCGGGCTTCGGGCTGACCCAGTTAGGGCCGGGCCGTGCCGGGCTTCAAATTTCGGGCCCGATGAGAACTCTAGTCAGAACTGCAGCATCACTCCCAATCTTCCGCCGTAGTCTGAAAACCCACCTTTTCAGACTCCATCATGGCCCATAGCACTTACCCCACCCCCTTAGATAGCAATTCTGTAGACTTAGATAGCATTTGATACAGACTTATAGCATGTTATGTAGACAGCATAAGTGCATTGTATGTGCTATTGTCATAGCACGTCATAGTACATATGTATAGCATAGTAGTATAGATGTATATAGCTTATATGTATAGTTTCATTATAGATATTCCACTGTTACTTTCTTAGCTTACGCATGTTTCATGATAAATGTTTTTATGTGATGTATACCCATGCTTTTTTGTTCTTGCTTAATGTAAGTCGCTCTGGATTAAGAGCGTCTGCTAAATGCCTAAATTGTAAATTGTAAATTGTAAACCAGTAGTTATTTGTGTCAAGGACCCCCCAAAATGATATGTATGTATTTGGCCACGGACCGCCCTATCTGAAAATGTCTTGTTCCAGGGACCATTATTTAAATAACAATTATAAGCATCACATTAAGACTCATTTTGTTTCCCTTCAGGTGACACAAGTGTCTATGAAGTCAACCACCCTGATGACCAAGAGAATGGTAAAGTATATATTATACACGTCTATATTTTATAGATTCAATCACCTGATTTTAACTCAGCAGACTGTACTCTCATTCCATACTGTTTGTACAAACATTACAACACTGATTAGTAGCATCAGAGTCCAGAACCAATCACATTTGAGCTATAATAATGCTGTGAACGCAGCATACAATTTACTTTTTACAATTTAGGCATTTAGCAGACGCTCTTAATCCAGAGCGATTTACAGTAAGCAAGAACAAAACATGGTAATACATCAAAAAAGTGTTTGTTGTGTGAATTTCCACTCCAGTGAGCGATATGTGAATAATACAGTTGTTCACATTCCTTTTAGAGAAACACAGACTGTGTTTTATATACTGCATGTTTAATGACACAGTGTTACTGTAACTCTGTTTCATTTCCTCAGATACAGCCGTGTAGGAAAACCAAAGCCAACACCACACGTGGATAAAGACACATGGATCTGCACCAAGGTGTACGTTAGCCGATATATATCCACCATTGACCCAGAACATTTTTTATTGACCGTTAAATAGTATAACATTATTGCTGGCCACCGTGGCCGACTGAAAAATGCTATATTATCATTAGACTATTATCATTATCATTTGGATAACGTAACACAACATTGCAATACATACATTTACAACCACTAACATTATATTTAAAGTTTAATACGAGCCTGCTGCTTAGTTGCTCTGCAGTTATCTGATCCTAGATCAGCCTATTCATTACATGACGGTGTCGCACGTCGAAAATACCCGACCTACTGTACAAGCTCACAGCGCGTCTAGCTAGTAGGTTGGATATTTTTGATGTGCAACACTGTCGTGCGACGAAGCATAGGTCAGCTTCACACAGCTGCATCTGAGCATCTCTGAGTAAAAGTCTTCTCGGTTCACTCTGGCGTTTGTATGATAAATCTATAGAGTGAGCAGCTGTACACAATATGTAACAAAAAGGAGACCTTTAACCTTGAATCATTATGAACATGTGAGGTTTCAATACGAGCTTATGTGGGGGCCAATACGGCTTGTGGGGGGGGGAATAAGGGCTTATGTGGGGGCCAATACGGCTTGTGGGGGGCCAATAAGGGCTTATGTGGGGGGGAAATAAGGGCTTGTGTGGGGGCCAATAAGGGATTATAAGTGCCATTGGCCCTTCAAGACGAACATTTGAAAAGTAATGATAAATTCCACTATCATAATGAATTATCTTTTAATCTGCCATCAGTCAGTTTTAGTTTCAGACTAATACATATTGCTTATTTTACTGTCCAATGACATGAATGGCACAAGGGAAGGACTCCACAAAAAGACCACCAAAAAAAGAAATAAGAAAAAAAAGAGTTGTTGCTGATATGAAATGTATGGTGTATTGTATGTCATGATGAATTGAGTATAATGCACCACAATGGAAACAAGTCAGCAGAGGATCTTTTAGCATAGTTGTGTTACTGTACTGCCTTCAAAATGTTAATGAAGTATAATGTTGAATGTTTTTATTACATTGTTTACTGGATTCATACAGATGTATTTTATTCAAATATTTTAACATCATTAGTCTCTATTTTATTTTATTTTTTTAAATACTAAAAATCGGTGACAAGCTCACAGTGGGATCACATATATCTACACATCTTAAGCTTGTCGGTCAGCTGTTTTAGAAATTAGTTGTATGAAGAAATAGAGATTAGGAGGTTGATGAGATTTTTATGTCAAATAATGACATTTTTTCATTACTGTTTGTCATTACTTACTCAAATAAGTGTTTATATTTGTATTTGTTTTCAAGTTTAAAGTAGTATGTGAAGAAATTGAAATACATTTTTACATTTTAGAATTAACGTTGCTTCAGTTTGTTAAAAAATATAATTATTGTATGAATGAAAGTAGATTCATCAGTTGTGTCCTTGTGTAGCTTGCATTTTAATTAAAACTAGTTTCTTGTATAAACTCCTCCCACTTCTATCATTATTATTGTTGTTTTTTAACAGTCTCTCCAATACACATGTAGTAATATTATAAGTTTTAACTTGTAGTGTAACTTATTATTATGTATTACAGTATTACAGTCTCTACATTCAGTGGTTCTCTAAATATTTGTCATTTTAAGGACCTCCAGTTTGATAAAAAAAACTAAATATACAGTATCTTTGGGATCTCAATCTACTGTACACTGTCACGGTGTGTACACATGTAACCAAATGGACCCATAAGAGACCATTTGGTTCCATTTGTACATTCAGCTGACGTAAGGGTCCATTTGGATCCCAACATTTTTGTAACCCATCCATTTTTCATCCAGTCCCATTTGCCTAATCTGTAATTCTGGGCACTATTCCCTCTCCCAACCTGGGGAGAGCCCCAAATTGAGTGCATGCTTCCTTCAGTGCATGAGGAGTGAGCAGGCCGCTTCTTGTCACCTGATAGTGGAGGAGTTTACCCGTCAGGAGGTAGCTGGACGGAACACGTTATTCCAACCAGTTCCTCTTCCTTCCATCAGGCGCTGGTCAGGGGGAGGTATAGTTCAGAAACCAGGATTACTGCATGCTTTTTACCTACCTATGGGGGACACAGGGAGAACATGTTATGGTACCTACCCTAGGCCTAGGGGACACGGGGAGAACATGTGAGGGTATACATACAGTATACCCTCGGGGACACGGGGAGAACATGCAAACTCCACACAGAAAGGCCCTTTCACCAACCCCACCTAGGGTATACGGGCACTGATGACATGGAGGAGAGAACACGCCCCCAGCACCCACATTGTCCCCGGTGGGAATCTGACAGAGGACCTTCTAGCTGTGAGGCGACATCGCTACCGACTGCACCACTGTAGTGTAAATACAACATTCATTTAACACTGCATTATTTTAACAACTGGTCCATGGTTTATATGGACCATCGGCGCAATATATAGATATTAACTGACCCCTGGAGGGGAATTCATGTAATGACATCAGTAACAAAGTGTAAAATGTGTGTGTGTTAGGCAAAGGGTTCTCACACATTTTTGGCCCAGGTCACCAATGTAAATAACATTTCATTTTCGGCACCCCTGAATGATATTATTAGGCCTTTATAGCAGGGGTTCTAAACCTTAACAGCAGAGAAAATATATCATAAATGAATACTGAAACCAGATATAATCATTACGGAAAGTTTATACATGCACCACATAAGTATGTAAACTCTTAATTTCCATTTTCCAACCATTCAGTTGCAAAAAATAACAATAATTTGGCGACCCCCAGAGGGGTCGCGACCCACGGGTTGAGAACCCCTGCTTTATAGCACATAATAATAATGTCATATTAACGGTATACGTAAATATGTAAATCTTTCAATAATGTGTGATGAGGAAAACTTAGAATATCTGTTTCCATTAGGATGAATTGAAATTTACTTACTACTTAAACCCAAGCATCTCCATTCCATCAAAAATAGCAGCTCTACAAGCTCACAACGCATCACAACGTCTGTGGCTCAAGAGGTAGAGCAGGTCGTCCAATGATCCATTGGTCGGCGGTTCGAATCCCGGCTCCTCCTGTCTACATGTCAAAGTGTCCTTGGGCAAGACACTGAACCCCAAATTGCTCCCGATGTGCTGGTTCGTACCTTGGATGGCTTCTGCCGCAATCGGTGTATGAATGTGTGTGTGAATGGGTGAATGTAATGCACAATCTATGTAGAGCGCCTTGGATAAAGGCGCTATATATAAATGCATCATTTACCATTTACAACGTGATCGCTGCGTGTCTGTTGTCCTGCAACAAGACAGCAATGGGTCTGAGTTGTGTGCAGCCTTCTGGTGAAAAGGGCCAGTCGTCTCCAGCAGCGTAGCGAGAGGTCAGTATAGGCCCCAATGCAGGCTTTGACCTTTGGTCTATAAACAGCGGTGTATAACTGTACAGTAGTTGTGAACGTACTTGCCACGATTGTGAACAGAGCAGCTGCGGCTGCAGCTCAGCGCAGTCGAGGGGAGCCCACTGCACCCTCACCTCTTCTGACTTCCTCTACATTATTAGCCTACGTGTTGTGGGAGGTCGGGTGGGAAATACAACTCAGAGTGCAGTTTCAGGGGTTAGACACACGATGGCGCCCCTTGCTTTATTTCTCCAACAGGTTCAAACAAAGTCAGTTTTCACAAACAGAACTCAGACAGTAATATTCTTTGCATGAGGTCCCGGTTCCGAGGCGGGAGTCGTCACTGCAGAGGATGAGAGGGGATGTTAGCATACGGTCAGAGCACAAGGTAAGTACAAAGTTGGGGCCTGAGACACCCGGTCTAGGCAGTCTACCAACTAGACCTTTGTGTAACTCTTTCTCTTCTTCTTTTCCAGGTTCCAGAGGAGGCCAGGAGGCTCCCCCGGAGGTAGGTAAGGGGGTGCGTATCTTTCTCTATCCACAAGGCACAGAAGAGTACTTTAGAGTAGAAGTACTCGGATACGGGGTGGTGAGTAATTAGAGTAAAAGTACTTGGTATGGTACCGGGCGGGGATGGTACGGAGGGCCCCTTAGGCTCGGCCAACAGGAAGATACACAAGCATTTATATTCTTATTTCTCTCTATCTACTGGGTGGCCGTGTCGGTACGACAACGGCAGTCAGGGGGTTAACACAAAGTAAGCTCTCTAGTTTCTAACGGTCTTCTTTCACCGGGCCTGGCGGCGCAAGCCAACTTAAAGTCTCTTCAAAGGGTGAAATAAACATAACACGGGCCTGTCTTCTTTCACAGGGTGGACGTGACACTTTATCTAGAGCCTGCTAGCTTCCATTCGTCTCTACGGGGTTATCTTCATTCAACAATCTTCAGTGTACAACACCACGGTGACACTCTTCATTCACAGTCTTCATTTAGCATCGACAGGGTGACTTCCTTCATTCACAATCTTCGTTATTATCCTTAGCTGCTCATTTGCCACTATGAGTGCCTCTTCTTAATAACACGGGTGATAGATAGTGAACGGTTTGTCTTACTGCGACCTTATGGAGCTGTTGAGCTGCCGTTTCCATACGAGGGTCCCGTCTCCGCACTCGTCCCCGATACGAGCCAGGTGGGTCTCCAGCATGTATGCGGCTCTCCGTGTATATTTGTCTATGGGGGGCACACGCTCCTGCGTGTGCTTCCAGCCCCACTCCTACAAGCCTGGTGATGTGAGAATATAAGAGAGCAATTGAGTGGTGATACAAACGATCAAACAATAAACATAGTCCATACGTGAGAGTCCATAAGTGAGAGGAGTGTGGACTTACCATCCAACGCCGAGTGGACGGCATATGCTGCGCGAGCGTCTGTGTGTAGCAGGGATCTGATACTGCTAGGTGCGCAGGTTGTTTATAAAGGGCGCGGCTGACAGGCTGCGGCTGTCCTTAATTGCTAACCAGGGCGGCGGCCGGAATGAGGCGCAGCTGATTTAGAATTGCTCTGGGATAGTACACTGAGTCTATGACACGGCCGTGGGCGTGCCTGGTTGTCATGGTAACGCGCCCCTCCCCCTGAGGTGAGACCTGACACACTCCACACACTCCCCCCCTAAGTTTCTTGCTACCGCAAGGAGCTTGACTACTTCCCTCGTCTTCGTACAGTCTTGAGAGCGCGTCCGCGTGTTTCATCTTGGTCCCGGGCCGGTGCTCTATCTCGAACTTGTAGCTCTGGAGCTCGACGAACCAGCGGGTGACGCGGTCGTTGCGGTCTTTGTTCGCCGCCATCCACTTGAGTGGCGCGTGGTCGGTCACGAGGGTGAACTGTCTGCCCCATAAGTAGTACCGGAGGTGGTGGATGGCCCATTTCACGGCCAGACACTCCTTCTCGACAGTGGAGTAGTTACGCTCGTGCTTCAGCAGCTTCCTGCTGATGTACAGAACGGGATGCTCATCTCCGTCTACCGGCTGGGACAGGACGGCGCCGACCCCGGTGTTGGACGCATCCGTGGCGAGGCTGAAGGGCCTGTTGAAGTTCGGCGCTACGAGCACCGGCTCACTGCACAGGGCGGTCTTCAGGGTGCGGAAGGCTTCGTCCGCCTCGTCTGTCCATTGGACGTGGTGGGGGAGGCTCTTCTTCGTCAAATCGTGGAGGGGGGCCGCGATCGTGGCGAAATTTTTGACGAATTTCTGATAATAGGCGATCAGGCCGAGGAAGGACTTGACCTGCTTCTTGGTCACCGGACGTGGCCAGGTCTGGATCTTCTCCACCTTCCTCGTCTGTGGTCGGATGCACCCACGGCCGATGGTGTAACCGAGATAGTCGGTCTCGGTCCACCCAATGCGGCACTTCTTCGCGTTGGCGGTCAGGCCGGCCGCCCGGAGGGTGGCTAGGACGGTGTCGACCCGCTCCAGGTGTTGGCCCCAGGTGGCGCTGTGGATGATCACATCATCCAAATAGGCCGCCGCGAACGCCTGGTGGGGTCGCAATATCCGGTCCATCAACCTCTGGAACGTGGCGGGGGCTCCGTGCACTCCGAAGGGCATCACTCTGTACTGGAAGAGTCCGTCGGGGGTGATAAAGGCGGTTTTCTGCTTGGCTCTTTCCGTGAGGGGGACCTGCCAGTACCCTTTCGTCAGGTCGAGGGTGCTGATGAACCGGGCGGGCCCCAGCCGGTCGATCAGCTCATCGACGCGTGCCATGGGATACGCGTCGAATACGGAGATCTCGTTTAGCTTCCGGAAGTCGTTGCAGAAACGAAGGGTGCCGTCGGGCTTGGGGACTATTACGATCGGGCTCGACCAGGCACTGTGGGACTCCTCGATGACCCCCAGCTCGAGCATCTTCTTAACTTCTTCCCTTATGGCCTCTCGTCGTGCCTCCGGGATCCGGTACGGCCGTAGTCTCACTACCTGGCCGTTAGGGGTGTCGATGTCGTGTTTTAACACGGAGGTGTGTCCCGGGAGCTCGGAGAACACGTCGCGGTTCCGATCGAGGAGTTCCCGCAAGTCCTGCGTCTGCTGGGGCGTCAGACCCTCGCCAAGGGCTACGGCCGGGGCCTGCGGGGAGACAAAGGTCAATAAAGCGGGTAGGGGTACTTCCTCCGGCGTATGCCACCGTTTCAGTATATTCACGTGATATATCTGGTGTCCCCTTCTTCTGCCTGGCTGGCTCACCCGGTAGTTTACGGCTCCTTTCCTCTCCACGACTTCATATGGGCCCTTCCACCGGGCCAGGAACTTGCATTCGCTGGTGGGGACCAACACCAGCACCTTATCGCCAGGGGCGAACTCACGGATTTTGGCACCCTTATTGTAGGTGCGCGCCTGGGCGGTCTGGGCTGCGGCCATGTGCTCTCTTACGATGGGCCATATGCGTTTGGCGCGCTCCTGGAGTGCGTCTACGTGTTCGATGACACTGCGGAGGGGGGACGGCTGGCTCTCCCAGGCTTCTTTAGCCAGGTCGAGGAGGCCACGCGGTTTCCTCCCGTACAGGAGCTCAAAGGGCGAGAACCCGGTTGACGCCTGGGGTACTTCGCGAATCGCGAAGAGCACAAACGGGATGAGGCGGTCCCAATCCTTGGCGTCCTCTTCCGTGACGCGTTTTAGCATTTTCTTTAAGGTCTGGTTAAACCGCTCGACCAACCCATCCGTCTCGGGGTGGTAGGCGGAGGTCCGTATACGCTTGACCTTTAACCATTTGTACAGGGCCGATAGGACGCGGGACATAAAACACGTGCCCTGGTCCGTCAGGATCTCGTCCGCGATGCCGACGTGGCTGAATAACATCAGCAGCTCGTGGGCAATAGCCCGGGCGTTGGCGGTACGGAGGGGGATGGCCTCCGGATAGCGCGTCGCATAGTCCATGATGACTAAAATGTAGCGGTGTCCCCGGGCGGACTTAGGGAGGGGTCCGACAATATCCATGGCGATACGGGAAAACGGCACATCAATAATTGGCATCGGGATTAGCGGGCTGTGGGGAACTCCGCGGGGGGCGGTTAGCTGACACTCGGCACAGGAGCGGCAAAACTCCTCAATGGCCTTCTTAACGCCTGGCCAGTAGAAGCGGGCGGTGACCCGGTCGTAAGTCTTTTGTACGGCCAGGTGGGCCCCTAACTGGTGGGAGTGGGCGAGATACATTACTCGGGACACATACGTTTTTGGGACGAGTAATTGTTCGACGACCTCCCCCGCGGGGTCTTTGCAAGCGCGGTACAGTAAGTCGTGTCGGACGAAGAAGTGTGGGAAAGGTTTCTCACTCACCCCCGGGTTCAGCTTCCCGTCGACGGCCACGACGTTCCGCCTGGCGCCAGCCAGGTTGGGGTCGGCCCACTGCGCGGTGGCGAACGACCCTTGCCGCCGGGGGGGCGGCGTGTCTATTCTGGGGAACTCTAGGAAGGGGTCTTCACCGAGGGCCGGCGTGTCGTCGGCGTCGGAGGCCTCCGCTTCTTCCTGCCAGGGTTCTGGCTGGGGACTTCCTCTGCCGCTGCTGGTGGACGAGGTCCCGTCTTCGCGGAGGGCGGGGCAGGCGACGAGGGGTACGCTACTTCGGCGGCGTCGGCGGCGCCGCGTCCTGGGGGGCCCTCGTCGTCCCGGGTTCCAGTATTTCTCGAACAGCGGACAGTCCGTTCCGATCAAGAGGGGGACTGGGAGTTCGGGGACCACTCCGGCGGCGACCAACGCGGAGCCACGGGGGGTCTGTACGGTCACGTGGGCGACGGGGTACCGTCGGACATCTCCGTGGACACACGTGACCGGGATGGTGGGTCCATTGGTGGCGGAGGCGAGGTCACCCCGGACCAGCGTCACCACGCTGCCTGAGTCCAGCAAGGCATGGGTGTCGGTCCCATCAACCCGGGCGGGGAGGGTGGTCTGTCGTCGGCTCTCACTTCCGGTGTGGAGGCAGGGGCGGGGCCCTCTCATGCTGTCTGCGGAGGGCATGGAGACATCGGGGCCGGGGGGCCGCTCTGGGCAGGCCCAGGACAGGTGGTCCTCCCGATTACAGACGTAGCACCTGCGGATCCGCGGGCTGCGGTCGGGGGGGCCGGAGGCACGGGGCCGGACCGGGGCCGGCGGGGTCGGCGGGGCTGGTCGGCGTCGGTCTCGGCGGTCGTCTGTCTTGGGGACGGCGTCGCTCTTGGTCTGGCGGAGCATATCCGAGCAGACGTGGTGGTTCTCCAGGAGGGCGATCAGGGCGTCCACGGATGTGGGGCTGACTCGGGCAACATATTTCTTGGCGTCGGATGGCAGGGCACGGACACACCGGTCTATGACTAATCTCTCAATCCACGGGGTCTCTCCGCCCGTGGTCAGCCAGCTCTGCGTCAGGCGGTAGAGGTCGGCGACCTGAGCGCGAGGGGGCTGGGCCTGCTGATAGGCCCACATGTGGTACCGCTGGGCCCGGGCGGGCAGGCTGTAGCCGAGGGTGGACAAGATGGCGGCCTTCAGCGTCTCGTAGTCTCGAGCGTCTCTGGCGGGAAGGTCCCGACATGCGCGTTGAGCCTCTCCCGAGAGGTAGGGCGCCAGTATGCCGGCCCAGTCGGCGGCGGGCCACTGCTCGCGGTCGGCGGTGCGTTCGAAGAGTTCGAGGTACGCCTCGATGTCATCCTCGGGGGTCTGCTTGGAGAGGACGGCGTTGGGGGTCCTAGGGACATCGCCGTGTCGGTCTAGCCTGCGGACAACTTCACGCACCGCGTTCTGTAGTTCAGTCTGACTTCGGAGGAGGGCGGCCAATTCGAGGCTGGCCATGGTTAGGCGGTGGTTGAGATCAGATGAATACCCACATTCTCCACCATATGTGGGAGGTCGGGTGGGAAATACAACTCAGAGTGCAGTTTCAGGGGTTAGACACACGATGGCGCCCCTTGCTTTATTTCTCCAACAGGTTCAAACAAAGTCAGTTTTCACAAACAGAACTCAGACAGTAATATTCTTTGCATGAGGTCCCGGTTCCGAGGCGGGAGTCGTCACTGCAGAGGATGAGAGGGGATGTTAGCATACGGTCAGAGCACAAGGTAAGTACAAAGTTGGGGCCTGAGACACCCGGTCTAGGCAGTCTACCAACTAGACCTTTGTGTAACTCTTTCTCTTCTTCTTTTCCAGGTTCCAGAGGAGGCCAGGAGGCTCCCCCGGAGGTAGGTAAGGGGGTGCGTATCTTTCTCTATCCACAATACACAGAAGAGTACTTTAGAGTAGAAGTACTCGGATACGGGGTGGTGAGTAATTAGAGTAAAAGTACTTGGTATGGTACCGGGCGGGGATGGTACGGAGGGCCCCTTAGGCTCGGCCAACAGGAAGATACACAAGCATTTATATTCTTATTTCTCTCTATCTACTGGGTGGCTGTGTCGGTACGACAACGGCAGTCAGGGGGTTAACACAAAGTAAGCGCTCTAGTTTCTAACGGTCTTCTTTCACCGGGCCTGGCGGCGCAAGCCAACTTAAAGTCTCTTCAAAGGGTGAAATAAACATAACACGGGCCTGTCTTCTTTCACAGGGTGGACGTGACACTTTATCTAGAGCCTGCTAGCTTCCATTCGTCTCTACGGGGTTATCTTCATTCAACAATCTTCAGTGTACAACACCACGGTGACACTCTTCATTCACAGTCTTCATTTAGCATCGACAGGGTGACTTCCTTCATTCACAATCTTCGTTATTATCCTTAGCTGCTCATTTGCCACTATGAGTGCCTCTTCTTAATAACACGGGTGATAGATAGTGAACGGTTTGTCTTACTGCGACCTTATGGAGCTGTTGAGCTGCCGTTTCCATACGAGGGTCCCGTCTCCGCACTCGTCCCCGATACGAGCCAGGTGGGTCTCCAGCATGTATGCGGCTCTCCGTGTATATTTGTCTATGGGGGGCACACGCTCCTGCGTGTGCTTCCAGCCCCACTCCTACAAGCCTGGTGATGTGAGAATATAAGAGAGCAATTGAGTGGTGATACAAACGATCAAACAATAAACATAGTCCATACGTGAGAGTCCATAAGTGAGAGGAGTGTGGACTTACCATCCAACGCCGAGTGGACGGCATATGCTGCGCGAGCGTCTGTGTGTAGCAGGGATCTGATACTGCTAGGTGCGCAGGTTGTTTATAAAGGGCGCGGCTGACAGGCTGCGGCTGTCCTTAATTGCTAACCAGGGCGGCGGCCGGAATGAGGCGCAGCTGATTTAGAATTGCTCTGGGATAGTACACTGAGTCTATGACACGGCCGTGGGCGTGCCTGGTTGTCATGGTAACGCGCCCCTCCCCCTGAGGTGAGACCTGACACACTCCACAGTGTGCATTCCATTCCTACTGCATGAGGCTCACAGAGGCAGGAAACCACATAAAAAATAGGTCATATACTCTATATAACGCCCACATCCCCTTTAATTATCTACTGCTATACAGTAGCTCACACATTGTGTGACTCTGGCCGTGTTACGGTAAGTACTTTATACATGTGATTTCATTACTCTATTAAGTTGCTTATATATGTCATATCTCTGCTGTCGGGAAGAAACCACCTAACGAAATGATATATATTTATTTTTTCAGGAAATGAAGAAAACCTTATATTTTGAAAACAAAGCAATACTGCCTCATCAAAGTTAGTGTTGTGACCTTATATATTGTCAATTACTTCCATGAGAGGGGGAGAGGTGGTGGAGTTAGTTGCTGTAGCAGACACTTTGAGGGTCCAATGGAGTTAAGAGGTTTTGTCCGAAGCACTTTTTACTATACTTTTCATTGGTACAATATTTCCGAAACAACACACAGACGTAAAGGGTGTTCAATAGCACTGATTTATGGAGAAGAATAAAATCTAAAACCTCAAAAACGGAGTTAGGAGGTTTCCTCCCGACAGCAACGATATGTAAGATATGACTTCTACATTAAAACACTACCTCTACTACATAGACTATATACAAATCACTGCTGAAATATGTTGTAATTACAGTATCTTGATCATCAACTGAATTATACTTTCCACAATTGCATATTTTATGTGTTATTTATTCAGGGTTGGAATCCTGAGCAAGTAGCCTACAGACAAGACACGTGTCATATTCATTCAGCGTTTTTAACTTTATTTAGAGGAGCCAAAGGGTGTATGTTATACACCCTATTCTCTACAATTTAGGTCAATGAATTCCTCCCACTACTTGATGTTGTACACTGGGGCACCACTTTCTTTGGTGTTTCATCCAGGTGGGCGCGGTTAAATATTAATGCCTAAACCTAATCTTAACCTTAACCTTAACCTCACAAACACTATGCCTAGGACAGTGGTGTCTGGTGGAAGGCCAATTGCGGCCGGTGTCGATCAATGTGCTTAATGTCCTCAAAGTCATGTTTAATGTTCACAGCACACCTGACAAAAGACCATTGATATTTGATATTGTTGAAACTTGTATGTGACTTTAATATGGTAGTTGGCCCTCGGGTGTTTTCATATTTTCTACTTTGGCCCCCTTTGAAAAAAAAAGTTTGGACAGTATAATACAGGGGTTTTCAACTGATTATATGAACCATGGGGACCACAACCCTGACTAAGAATTCAATCAACATATGGGGACCACTGTTGTGTTGGGTGGGGGGATATGGGCCTGATGTGGGGGGAAAAGCTTAATGACATATTGTCTGTTAAGGGCTTCATTTGATCGTTAATTTAAAGTGAATTAAATCACGCCCTTAACAGTCATTAACTGATGCTATAGTGGCCCGGAGCTCAAAAACAATTCCATTCATGGTTGCTCCTCTGTTCTCTTAACCTTCTATATTTAACTAAAACTGTACATAGCAGACACATGCGATTGCATGATTATGGGCACATTTCCTCATAATGGTCACAACCAGTCTGGTACACTTTCCCTTGAAATTCTAACTCCCTTTTCTGTGGAACATACGAGTACACGATGCAAGACACGGCCAAAGCTTTGGACTTAATAAATATATTAAATATCTTCTAATTAAATATTACATATTAAATTAAATATCTTTGGACTTAATAAATATATTAAATATCTTCTAATTAAATATTACATGTTAAATTAAATATCTTTGGACTTGACTGGACTGAGATCACTTCTTTATCTCAGGCTCTCTTCCGAAAAAGTAAGAAACAGTTTACTAAATAAGAAGTTTAAAAAACATGCTAAGCTCATGGGATGACGTGAAGTCTCTCTCTCTCTCTCTCTCTCTCTCTCTCTGTCTCAGTGTAGGCTACTGTGAACAGGAAGAATAAGGTTATCCAGAGCTGTCCATCACAGCAGAAAATGGAGCCTAATCTGCCCTGCGTTCTCCTCTGTGAGTATATTATTAATAGTGGCTCAATTTATATCACCATCGTCTGACCATGGGGAACATCAGAGGCCTTGACTGTGATCAATATTAAGCCCATATATGGGAATGCCAATATATGATCATATTGTGACAGTCTCATGACAACCACTGTGGTTGCCGCAAAGGTCACAGTTAACTATGGACTCATGCATTTCCCGTCAGCAGGTCAGTCAGTGTATCACTCAAAATCCCCATATATGGTGTCCAGGTCTCAGTGCCCATGAGGTCTCGCGACCTCGCCCGCCCTTTAGGGCGAGGTCGCTTCTCGATCGCCACCAGGCGTCTTATTGGTTCTTAATCTGTTCTTATTGAACTTGAGTCAACTCTCTCTGTTGGTGTTGTGTTAATTAGGGATAATTAAACTGCAGATATTTATGCTTAGCTTGTCTCATCAAACGTGTTTCAGTGGTGAGCAGCTTCCTCTCCTGTGCACTCAGTCAAGGTGAGGATTCATTCATTATATATTGTCTTTATTCTCAATTCTCTCAATTACAACACTCATATGAACCCTTTAATATTATTATGGTTATTTAATATAACACTCAGAGTGTGTGCATGAGAGAGCAATGAGTCAGACAGGAGGATAGGTGACTGGGGAGGGGGGGGGGGGAGCGGTCTGGATGATACATTTACCTGATAATACCTGCTGCATACTTAGGTACGTTATCTGAAATATACCGGTATGCCCTCCTCCTTTTCACGCAGTGTGTGTGCCTGTGTAACACGTGTGTGCGTTTTACCGGACCCCATTGTAATATAGTTTTCAGGGATGTTTTTCTATTCTACAATATGGGAGGAATACAGAGACTCAATAATTACGCAGTTCTATTTCATGTCTCTTTCGTAAATAACAGCTAAACCCTAAAGCCTACACTGGTATCAGACAGATCCACTGTACTGACATCAGACAGTGTGACTCTCACCTGTACTGTGGAAGACAGTATACAGCTCCATGGAACATCTCCTGGTACAGAGACAACCAAGAGTCTGAACCAGTGAAGACAGATGGACCAACCTACAGTCCTAGAATCTCAGAGAGCGGAACCTACTATACTGGTGTCGAGGAGGGAGAGGAGACCCACCATACTACACACAGTGCAGCAACCCTGCTTATATCACTGTCTTTGGTGAGTTATATACAGTATATACAGTATATATACAGTATATATATATATATATATATATATATATATATATATATATATATATATATATGTATATCAATTCCCCCTTCCCCCCCCACCTTTTTGTCCCTTCTTCACTGTTTTACAGGGCATGGAAGTGGGCGTTTTCTGGTACCACTGTAAAATCGGCCATTCCTATTTCCCCCCCATAGAGATTTACAAAAATCAATCAATTATTTTAGGTCTATAATCAAGTCATCTAGGATGAGGCTCCTGTTGAATCACACCCATGAAACATTCGATTATGTGGAAAAAATACAAATAATTTCATTTTTTACTTTCACAGAATCTAAGGTTTTATGGTCCTGCATTCACCGGGGTGGCTTTAAGGCTTAAAATAATTTATATAAATATTTTTGTAAATTTCTATGGGACAATTATTCTGTGCAGGAACCAGAAAACCACACCCACAGCTCTATCCTCTTCCACTATATTCCACTGCATGGTCTTAATCATAACACATTATTGATCCAATATGTGTTTGTGTAGAGAGACCTCCAGCTGTTCTGACCGTTCTGCCCAACCCAGCATTTACTGGAGAGACATTCACATGTGACATGAGAGAAGGACAGCTCTGGTCTTATACAATAGACAAAGATGGTGCTTCCTTTAACAGATACTCTGGTCAGAATCCTTAGCTTATGTATTTCAAACAAGGACATACAGCACAAAGGACAGTGAATACCAGTGTACCGGTTGTGAAACAAAGTGATAAAATCACCTTGATGGTATCCGGTAAGTCACATCATCACTTACTCACTGACATTATGTTCAATATGATGGTTTAATTATGGTTCCGTACTACAGAGAGAAAAAATTACTAGAGTCTGTATCAAGGATGTGTAAGTGTGTGTGCGTGCGTGTGTGTGTGCATGTGTCCGTGTGTGTACTAATATATTCAGTTGGGAGAAATACAGAGACTCAATGGTTACACTGTTTAAATTAATTTCTCTGTCATAAATAACAGCTAAACCAAAGCCAGACAGACCCAGTGTACTGACAGCAGACAGTGTGACTCTCACCTGCAAAGTGGAGAGTAGGCCTACAGCTTCATGGAACATTTGCTGGTACAGAGACAAGAAAAACTCTAGACCAGTGACAACACAGACTGAGACATTCTACACATCCACCACACATCTGAGTCTCAGAGAGTGGAATATATTGGTGTCGAGGAGGGAGAAGAAACCCAACATACTACACACAGTACAGCAACTCAGTTTATGTCACTGCCTGTGATAAAATATACATGTATAATATGATTAATCCTTTCATATAACAGGTAGTTCCGATCAAGCAATGTGATTGGTATAGAAAATGGATCTCCAGGCTCCAGCAGTTGTCAAATGAGCTTGACAGAACACCTAGCAGTGCTCAATTTAAAGATTTGAGAACAGCTGAATCACAATATAACATCAGTTTGCCACTGATTAGAAATATTGACATTTTTTGTAATTAAATCTTTTTTAAATTTCTTCAATCTGAACACAAAGACATCACAAACATATACAGTACATCACCTGGAACCAGCCACAGGTATTCTTACAGGAACAGTTGTAGATTAATCAACATAATGACAATTGGGGAGAAAGTGACAAATAAATTATATTTATGTAGGGCTACTCTAAATGAAATAAAATTTAAGATAGGATCTGTTGTTCGCAGGCTTACTCAACTGAACTTAACTTAACTGTGTGTGTGTGTGTGTGTGTGTGTGTGTGTGTGTGTGTTTGTCATGATATCTGTCTCACAAATCAAATGAGTCTTTCTAAGTGTGTTTTAAAATGCATTTCTTTTTTTTATATATATTTTTTATCCCACGATTTTGTAACCCATTTTTCACCCCTGTGCCAATCATCTACTGTGATCTTGGGCTCTACACACCCTCCGCCAACCTGGGGAGAGCAACGGACTTAACTCATGCTCCCTTTATGCCTGAGTGTCCAAGTTGCTCCTAAATTTACACCTGACAGGGGGGAGTTTCCCTGGTTGGACGTAGCGCGTGGAAGGAACACGTTATTCCAACCAGTTCCTTTCCCCTCCATCAGGCGCCCCGGCTGGCCAGGGGGAGGCAGGTTAGAGACCAGGATTACTGCATGTTTTTGTGAGGGTACCTACCCTAAGGGACACGGGGAGAACATGCAAACTCCACACAGAAAGGCCCTTTCGCCAACCCCGCCTTCGGGTATGGGCACTGATGACGCGGAGGAGGAAACACGCCGCCAGCACCCACAGTGCCCCGAGCGGGAATCGAACCCAGGACCTTCTAGCTGTGAGGCGACAGCACTACCAACTGTGCCACCGTGCCCCCAAAATGCATTTCATTGTGTAAGTTCCAAAAATACTGAGACATTCTAAATAATTTTGTTATTGTGTTGCTATGATGCTCTACTTCCATATGAAATGGAAATTAATAATTTCAAAACACCAGTATTTGTCATAACCAACCAAATTTCTACAAATGCTATTCATACTGAGCCAGTGGATTTATTTAAAGTTTTTCTCTCTAATGTGAACAACAGATCAACCAAAGGCCACACTGACAGCTGAGCAGCAGGGGGCAGTGTTTCACTGAGCTGCCCTGAGTAATGTAACACCTCTGAAGATAAAGATTCAATTGTGCAACAAATGCATTTAGCCTGTCAGGGCCTGTCAGGCGTATGTACTGCATTTCAATGCTCATTCTTTCCTTCAGACTTTAACTACTTTTTAAGATGTTCTGTGTAAACAGTTTCCATCATGATATAGTTATTTACATTACATTTCATAATGTCAATGTCTCCTGCATCACTGTCTTTAGTGTATTGCTGCTTACCACTGCAACTACTACAGCTATGGAAATAAAACAATGCTGTCTAAAAACATGCATACACTAAACTTCAATCCAGCAATCTCAAGTTGCCACATTATCCTTTGTT
This sequence comes from Protomyctophum bolini, assembly GCF_963924005.1. Taxonomy (NCBI): domain Eukaryota; kingdom Metazoa; phylum Chordata; class Actinopteri; order Myctophiformes; family Myctophidae; genus Protomyctophum; species Protomyctophum bolini. The sequence continues at coordinate 3,420,519 of NC_137880.1, read as the reverse complement.
TGTCTTTATATTTACCTATACATCCTACAAGAGATCATTTGACTTCATCACTTTGTTTAATAGTCTACACGTCTTGCTATTCTACTGTATGTATTTACGGTTTCACAACAAGCATGTAGAGAGGCAGGAAACCACCACAAACGAGTGAGGAACAAAACCACGTCCCCAGCACCCAGGCTAGATCTCAGAAAGATAATAGGCTACCCGCCACAATGACCTTGTGTTTTCCATCACGTATGTGACAACATCTCGTCACACGCGTCAAGTGCACCCTCGCAGGAGTGCGTGCACCGTGGCTATAGTCAATATCACATAATTTTATCATATGTTTTGTTATTATCTGCTGCTGCATTGTCTGAAGGAAGCCAAACAAAAATAATTTTTACTCTTATGTAAATCTATCCATCTATCTATACAAGATATAACTAAAAAGGACAACCTTGAACCTTGAATCATTATATGATTATTTTTTTTAAACATGCATGGCACAAAATGGAATGATATACTGGTGATATGCTACCCTGTATTTGATTGTTTTTTGGATCCACATTAGCCTTAGTAGCAGCTACTCTTCCTGGGGGCCACACAAACACATGTAGACTTACAGTGTTGTTAAAATGTTTCACTTGTATTGCTTTTTTAAAATATAGCTGATCTACACAAGCAACACAATGTTTCACAGTTGTGAGCTGTTTGGAACTGCCAGTACCTAAAGTAGCCTAAACCAGTGGTTCCCAAAGTGGAGTCCGGGGACCCCCAGGGGTCCTTGAGGGAGTTCCAGGGGGTCCCCATGCTAAATGATAGTTTGGAACCAAATGGACCCTTATGGGTCTGTAACTCTGAGAGTGTACAAATGGAACCAAACGGACCCTCAGAGTTAAATTAACATTGATTTTACAAAGTTAATTGGGGGTCCCAGAGATAGAAATGCCATTAAATGGGGGTCCGTATACTAATGCATGTCAAACTGGTACTTGAAATTAAATGGGTTGAGAATCACTGCGTAAAAACCTTCTCTTATGGGGGTCGCTGGCATATATTAAAAAAAAAAAAAAATTAGCGAATTAGTGTCAATTCGGGGGTCCTTGACATGAAAGAGTTTGGGAACCACTGGCCTAAACTATATTGGTGTATGTTTTCTGTGCCGCATGGGGACTAACATTACTTATACTGTATAAGATCACAGATGTTACGGTTCGCTCTCCATCACCTCTACATCCATGTGCTGTGGGTGTTCTGGGCACTTCAGCGCCACCAGAGGACACTCCACAGCACCTCTCTCCCCGTTACAACCTCCCCACCTGGATGTCGTCTGCAATCACCTGATCACCTATAAGAGCCAGGCCTGTCTGCAGCTCCGCGCCAGTTATTCCCCAGTCTACGGTTGGTGAAGTTAGACAGCCAGACATTTAGGCCCTCAGTGTTTAGTCTTAGACAGTTAAACGTCACGCCGTTACTCTGCTTATTCTCTGCTCTGTGTACCTGCCTTTGACTCACCTCCTCTTCTCCCTCTCCAGTGTTTCCGGGACCCGAGCTCTGCTGTGGAGCAGCCTACGGACCCCTGCATCTCCTATTCCCCCCCGTGTTTGTGAATAAATATCCGCCTGGGTGAGCTTTACTCATGCTTTGCCTCTCCTTGTTGTGCATTTGGGTCACACCACACCGAGTCATAACAGTAAGAACTGGCCAACTTGACCCAGCCAGCATGGAAAGAGAGCAGCCAGCTCTCCAGGCTCAGGGACAGGTTTTGGATCACCACTCCCGCCTGCTGTCGGATGCATCCGCCGCCATTTTAAGTATACAGCAGGAGCTCCGCCTCCGGGATGTTTCGGATCTTCAGCAGTCCCAAGCCGCTCAACAACACGCTCAGGTTAAACAACTCACATCGTTGGTCAAGGATCTATATAGCTGACCAGGTCGCCGCGCTCACCGCGCATCTCACCGCCACTCCTATCCAGACGGCACTATAGCGCCTGACACGGTCCCTGCGCTGGCAGCGCACGCTCCTTTTCCAATGCCGGAAGCCCTACCTCACCGCCCCGGCCACCTTTTTTTAAATATATTTTTTATCCCACGATTTTGTAACCCATTATTCACCCCTGTGTCAATCATCTACTGTGATCCTGGGCTCTACACACCCTCCGCCAACCTGGGGAGAGCAACGGACTTAACTCATGGTTCCTTCATGCTTGAGTGTCCAAGTTGCTCCTTTACACCTGACAGGGGGGAGTTTCCCTGGTTGGACGTAGCGCGTGAAAGGAACACGTTATTCCAACCAGTTCCTTTCCCCTGCATCAGGCGCCCCGGCTGGCCAGGGGGAGGCAGTTTAGAGACCAGGATTACTGCATGTTTTTGTGAGGGTACCTACCCTACCGCCCCGGCCACCTTTGACGGTACTTTCTCCCTCTGCACAGGGAGTTCCTCATGCAATGTGAGTACGTGTTTAATCCGCAGCCCAGCATGTATTCCACTGACCCCGCCCGCATAGCTTATACATTTACCACCGGAAGGGCGCGCCGGTGGATTTACGCAAGCCTTGAGGGTTCAGCTACATACACGCAGATCTAGAGAGACTTTGTGTTATAGAGTTTAAGGCTGTGTTTGACCATGACGTCCCAGGGCATGACGCCGACACAGCTCTCTCTGCCCTCCACCTAGGGCTATACCTATAGCTCAGTAGCAGATTATGCCACTATGAGTTTCGCATCCTCGCCAACCCGCTGTGACTGGAACGAGCCTGCACTCCGCAGCGCGTTCGTTCATCCGGGGTTTGAGTGAGGCTACGAGGGATGCCCTGGCCGAGAGAGAATCTCTGACCGAACTCATCTCTATGTCCATTTCCATTGACGAACGACGCCGTGCACGTACGCGTGAGAGGGCTTCCCCCAGTGTCACGCGGCTGTCAAGCCGTCTCCCCCCGCCCCCCACCAGTCTCACTCGGCCCGAGCAAGTTCCATCTGCCCCCTCCAATCTCACTTGCGAGGATCGGAGGACGCCTGCATGCAGCTGGGCCGAATCCACGTGACTTCCAGGGGTCGCTTATCTCCAGCTGAGCGTGAGCACCGCCGACTACATGGACTCTGTGTGTATTGTGCCATGCTCAGCGCACGGTGGTGTTCGCTCCGGTCCAATTCTGCTCTCCAAGGTGACCGCTTCCCGGGCCACCAGGGGGCGTAGTTTCGCCTACTCGTTTTCGGGGTAAGCTGTCTCACTACAACTTCCCAGCCCCGCATATACCAGTGTTGCCAGATTCCCTGTCACTCTCGCCTGGCAGGGAGGGACAGACACTCACCATTCCAGCTCTCGTCGACTTCCGGGGCCGATGAGAGCTTTATATTGACCTCCAGTATGCTCGGAGGGTGGGCCTCCCTGTGTCTCCTCTCAGGAGGTCCCTGCCTGCCTCCGCTCTGAATGGTCATCCCATGGGCCGCATCACACACCGGGCTCATCCTATATCACCCTCACTGTCTCTGCATGGGAACCATGTGGAGAGCATGTTCTGCCCCTACATTATTCACTCCCCGCGGGCACTCCACTCATCCTGGGCAGACCATGGCTGGAGCTTAATTCACACCCCCCCCCCCCCCCATGTCTGCTGCAGAGTTCTGGGCGTGTTCTCAGCTGGAGCGCCGCCTGCCAGGTCTGTTGCCTTCAGTCCGCCCCGACCTCCACCCAGGCTGAACGTCCTCCTGCCCGAGTTCCTCCACGGTGTCGGGGCTCACCCCGACGTTCTCTGCCAGTCGCCAGGTGGCGACTCTTGGAGGGGGGGTCCTGTTACGGTTCGCTCTCCATCACCTCTACATCCATGTGCTGTGGGTGTTCTGGGCACTTCAGCGCCACCAGAGGACTCCAGAGCACTCCACAGCACCTCTCTCCCTGTTACTATATCTCCCCACCTGGAGTTGAATTTAATTCTTCCAATGTGTATAGTATTGTGTACAGCACATTTCTAGTAATGATATGCCTAAATGCCTTGCCCTGAAAAAGAAAAAAAAATGTCTAGTGTACACACCACTGTCCGTGTATAAAACAATAGACTCTACTAATCTCCAGTAGCATTAGCCCCATAATACTGTGCTTCTGTTCTGACAATTTGGAATAGAGCATGGCTCTCTCGCACGCACGCGCGCACACACACACACACACACACACACACACACACACACACACACACACACACACACACACACACACACACAGGGCATTTTAAGGGCCTTTGAGGTGCTGTGGTACCAGGAGGTGCATGCATATAGTCAAAGAAACCTTGTACTAGGGCTCCTGTTAGGGTTTCAAGGTGTTTTTGTTGACCAGTGAGGAGATCCTGTAAAGGAATCTTGTTCTTTGGTTGACATTTTTGATTACGTTGGTGGCCATTTTATCACCGGAAAGATTTTACTCCATGATGGAACCTAGGTAGGTAATTTCATCTTTTCGTGTCATTTTCAGTTCTTCATGACCCAAACATCTCCTGAGATCGATTCGGTATGGGACCTTATATTATTTATCATCTTATTTATCCGTGTTTTTACAAGATGTCATGTCAGTAGTATTTCTAATACCTTCCCAATAGCCCACATCGTGGCTGCTGATGTGGGGATAGGTTAGCCTGCGCTATTTCAGTAGACTATTATAGTTGATTGTCTAATAATGTTTGGTGAGTTTTTAAAGTCTAATATAAATCAATATAATTAAATATTGTGCCCATTTAAAGAACCACTCGGATTCACAATCAGAACACTTTATGTTATTATGCTCATTTGGAAAACAAAATTCTACTTCCAAAGTTGTGGATAGCATAAACAATAAGTTGAAGGGAAACTATTTGCTTCAATTAACCTTGCCACACACGCCTGTGTCCCTTATTTCAAGATCTCAAATGTGGCAACCCTAATAAAGGTGCAATATAAATGCACCATTTACCATTTTCAATGCTCATTCTTTCCTTTCAGACTTTAACTACTTTTTAAGATGTTCTGTGTAAACAGTTTCCATCATTTTATAGTTATTTACATTACATTTCATAATGTCAATGTCTCCTGCATCACTGTCTTTAGTGTATTGCTGCTTATACCACTGCACTGCTACAGCTATGTAAATAAAACAATGCTGTCTAAAAACATGAATACACTAAACTTCAATCCACCAATCTCAAGTTGCCACATTATCCTTTGTTTGTCTTTATATTTACCTACACATCCTACAAGTGATCATTTGACTTAATCACTTTGTTTAATAGTCTACACTTCTTGCTATTCTACTGTATGTATTTACGGTTTCACAACAAGCATGTAGAGAGGCAGGAAACCACCACAAACGAGTGAGGAACAAAACCATGTCCCCAGCACCCAGGCTAGATCTCAGAAAGATAATAGGCTACCGCCACAATGACCTTGTGTTTTCCATCACGTACTGTATGATGTGACATCATCTCGTCACACGCGTCCAGTGCACCCTCGCAGTGCGTGCAGCTGCGTGCACCGTGGCTATAGTCTATAGTCTATAGCTATAGCTGATCTACACAAGCAACACAATGTTTCACAGTTGTGAGCTTGTAGATCGGCTGTTTGGAACTAGCCGATGTAAAGGGTTAAAGTGGTGAAACTGGTTGTAATGTTATATTAATACATTTTGGACCACACTTTGAGAACCACTGGTGTAGATATTGAGATACTTGGCAACTGCATTAATTGATTGCCTTGATTGAATATTAAGTAGTTCCGGTCATTTTGTGGGGGGCACAGGGGGCCACGCATTAAAAGTAAATAAATCAACAAAACTATGACGTCATTTGTATCGTTGACCTATTTCTAAAATATTCGTGCAACTTTCGTTCAACTTTGACCCCTCTATCACATGGAACTATTTTTTGGAAGTAGTGATATGGACACAAAAAACATAGTTCCACGTGATAGAGGGGTAAAACATTCACGAAAGTTGCAGTAATATTTTAGAAATAGGTCAACGATACAAATGACGTTGGTTTTGTGGATTAATTTACTTTTAATGCGTGGCCCTAGTGACCTCCACAAAATGACCGGAGCTATTTAATATTCACCAAAACCAGACCAGAATTCCCACCACGAGACTCTGGCAATCAATTAATACTGTTGCAACCACTATATTAATGGCAAGTATTTCATACAACTTAAGTAAAAAATAATCTGAACTATCCCTTTAGGACCAACATCCAGGACAGACTTCAAAAGGTCTAAGGTCATGGTCAAAATGACATAATCAGTATATATCTCTGGAATGGAGAGACCTGTAACGAGAATGATACTTTATGAATGAGCAGGGAGTGACCCTGAGTCCAATCATGGAATTTATCATTTTAATATGCAAACGTGTTGATTTCTACTTCGAATAAGAAAAGGACCTGCAAGGAATGAACTCACTTCGTTTTCTCAGCCTCTCTTCCGAAAAAGAGGAAGTTAGAGCAGTTTACTAAAGAAGAAGTTTTAAAAACCATGCTGAGCTCATGGCATGACGTGAACTCCCCCCCCCCCCCCCCCCCCCCCCCTCGTTCCATGTTGTCCCAAGTGATTCAACGCATGGAATTCAATGTCCCAAACCACACCAAATGGTCACCATGCAACTCCTTGCATGCAACCGTTTGGACCCAAGGAGTTGCATGGTGACCCTTTGGTGTGGTTTTAGACTCACTAAATTGAGAAAGGACACCCTCATGTCACCCTCCGGGGGAACAGGGACGCAACACTGTACTCAGTACTGTACTTAAAGTGGGACTCATAAAATGTCCCTGGGACGGACCCATCTAAAAGACCATGCATGCACACCTGGGTCTCGAGGACCCATTACATTGAAAACCTATTTTCATCACTGCAATGTTTCTAAACATTTATATATAACTTAAGTAAATGTTGAATTCCTGACTTTTACCAGAGTACTTTTTTCCACCACTGCAAATGTGTGTGCATGTGGTTATTTTTTGGTATAGGAGAACTTGTCAACTTTGACTGCTGAGCCATTCTCTCCATCTCAACCTTTATATAATGGCACGACGGCATGTATTCCAGGTGCATGTACTGTCTGCATTTAAACGCTCATTCTTTCCTTCATACTTTAACTGCTTTTTAAGATGTTCTGCTACAGCATGTAAAACAAAAACATTGCTGTCTAAAAACATGCATAAACTAAATTCAATGAATCCACCAAACTTGCCACATTACCCTCTGTTTGTCTTGATATTAACCTATCCCATGTGATTATTTGACTTCATCACTTTGTCTAATACACTTCTTGCTATTCTACTATGTATTTAGGGTTTCACAACAAGCATGTAGAGACATACTGTAGGTCGGAAACCACCACAAACACAAACAAGACCTGAACAAAACCACATCCTCTTTCAGTGCTCAGACCCTACAGTATAGCTACACCATGCACATGATGAGTCATAGCTCGTGGCCTTTGCCCATTTAATATTATTATTGTTTACACATGATATTTGTAAATATTATATTTCATCACTCTATTAAATTGCTCATATTTCATATGTAGGACATGACCGCTACAACACTACCTCTACTGCACTGATAGACACAGAGTAGGCTAATTGCATCACTCAGGGTTTTTGGTCCATGGGGGAAGGGGGGCGGGTCCCAGCACCCCACCTCAGAAAGAAAGATATGTAGGCTGTACCACCACAAGAGCTATCCGGTCTCTGCACATCTGCCATGTATGAAGACATTGCTGTGGGGTAAAGTGTGTTGTCCTTCGGGGGCCGCCTCTAGACAGTGCAACAATGTAACACCTCTGAAGATAAAGATTCAATTGCGCAAAACAAGCGCATTTAGCCTGTCAGGCGCATGTACTGCATTTCACTGCTCATTCTTTCCTTCAGACTTTAACTACTTTTTAAGATGTTCTGTGTAAACAGTTTCCATCATTTTATAGTTACCGTATTTACAATACATTTCCTAATGTCAATGTCTCCTGCATCACTGTCTTTAGTGTATTTCTGCTTACCACTGCACTGCTACAGCTATGGAAATAAAACAATGCTGTCTAAAAACATGAATACACTATACACTTCAATCCACAAATCTCAAGTTGCCACATTATCCTTTGTTTGTCTTTATATTTACCTATACATCCTACAAGAGATCATTTGACTTCATCACTTTGTTTAATAGGCTACACTTCTTTCTATTCTACTGTATGTATTTACGGTTTCACAACAAGCATGTAGAGAGGCAGGAAACCACCACAAACGAGTGAGGAACAAAACCATGTCCCCAGCACCCAGGCTAGATCTCAGAAAGATAATAGGCTACCGCCACAATGACCTTGTGTTTTCCATCACGTATGTGACACCATCTCGTCACACGCGTCCAGTGCACCCTCGCAGGAGTGTGTGCTGCGTGGACCGTGGCTATAGTCAATATCACATAATTTTATCATGTTTTGTTATTATCTATATGCTGCTGCATTGTCTGAAGGAAGCCAAACAAAAATAAGTTTTACTCTTATGTAAATCTATCTATCGATATAACTAAAAAGGACAACCTTGAACCTTGAATCATTATGAACCTGTGTGAACCGAGTGGTGCAACTCCCTTCTCTCCTCTTCTCTCCTCTCTCTCTCTCTCTCTCTCTCTCTCTCTCTCTCTCATTAGCAAGCAACAGTGCAGCACTGTCTATCTCTTTCTGTTTCAACTGCTCATTAACCAACACATACATAGGTGAACAACACATAGGCGGACACGGACATTGCTGTTCCTTGGAGTGGTTGGTTGCACCACTCAAAAATAAAAATAAAATACAAGGAACACTGACAAATTATACTGTGGGAAATGCCCACTTTGCCCAGGTTAAAAAACTCTAATGTAAAAATGTCCCATACTGTTGGGTGGGCCGTTCATCATAATACAATTCAGGTATGAAGTTGCGGGCCGTATAAAAATTTCACCCCAGGGCCGTATTTGCGGCCGCACTTTGGACACAGCTGTTCTAAGGTCATGGTTAAAATGACATAATCAGTATTATCTCTGGAATGGAGAGACCTGTAACAAGAATGATACTTTATGAATGAGCATGGAGTGACCCTGTCTTCAATCATGGAGTGTGTCATTTTAATGCAACGTGTTGATTTCTACTTCTAATAAGAAAAGGACCTGCAAGGAATGAACTCACTTCTTTTTCTCAGCCTCTCTTCCGAAAAAGAGGAAGTTAGAGCAGTTTACTCAAGAAGAAGTTCCATGCTGAGCATGACGTCAACTGACCGTAACCCACCCCCCCGGTCCACCTCTACCTCTCTCTCTCTCTCTCTCTCTAACCATTAGTTCACTATGAACACGAAGTAGAAGGTTTTTCGGAGCCGTTCAAGAGAAGATGAAACTACTCACCGTGGCCTGCGTTCTCCTCTGTGAGTAATAATTATTTATAGTTGAACTACTATTATTAAGATTATGAGTTTGAATTCATTACATCTGTAAATCTGTAACTTTACTCTTCTACCCCGGATTTGAACCCGTTTTCTGAGTTTGTATTTGTTACCATTGAGCTAATAGAGCTATAGGAGAGACATGACCTTTGACACCATCTAAATGTATGTAGATAGAAGAGCAGGGAGACAAAATACAACCTTTTATAAGTTATAATGTTATATTAATACATTTGGACAATGGACAAAATTACATTTAATTAATAAAAACAAAATTACATAGTGACGCAGTGTTTTTATTTTATTTAGGATCATGACCAATGTTTTCACCTCGCTCTATATTTACAATTTCAACAATATTTGTATTGACTATTAGCAATAAAAAACTAAACAGGCCAACGCAGAGACAGCAGTGAGGATGCAACTGTATACAGTACAGAGACACCATCATAAAATACATCAAACTATGCATTAATGTGTAGCCTCAGACAGGGCTGGACTGGGACAAAAAATGGTCCCGGTCATTTTCACACGAATTTGGCCCAGACCAGCCCACCACAACCAGCGACGGAGCGGGCGGTATACTAACTGCTAACAAATAAGCCCTAATAATACCACCACTTTTACAGAACTTAAATGATACAAACCAACAGACAACTACACAACCCTTTGTTGCTCTCACAAGAATTATGCTGGTAAAAGGATGCAAGATAGAGGGTTTATTTGTCACTCATTGATACAGCTACAGTGAAATTATCATGATGGCACTGGCAGAATGGCATCAGGTGGCCCGCCGACTATTGGCCTGCCTGCCTGTCCAAAAAAATATATCATCATAACCAGGCCTGGAATTTCCTCCTTTTAGGGGCGAGGCCACTTCGCCTTTAGTGTGGTCAACTTTTTGAGGGCACAAGGCCAAGTGCCAGGGCATGAAGGCCATCAATTAAAACAATGATTTTAAGTCCCCGGTCATCATTATTTTAGCTTAAAGGTTAAGGATTTTATTTAAAGGCGAACATTGGTTCAGAACAGTGCTTCTTAATTAAATAATCACAGCTTTAAATAACAAAATATAAGTAGCTACTGTTGCAAAATATTGTACTGTGAGTTAATTCACAGAAAATACAGTGACAGACAGCCTACATTCATTTTTATAAAATACAGCCTTGTATAAGTTATAATATTATATTAATACATTTGGACAATGGACAAAATTACATTTAATTAATAAAAACAAAATGACATAGTGACGCAGTGTTTTTATTTTATTTAGGATCATGACCAATGTTTTCACCCCGCTGTATATTTACAATTTCAACAATATTTGTATTGACTATTAGCAATAAAAAACTAAACAGGCCAACGCACAGACAGCAGTGATGATGCAACTATATACAGTACAGAGACACCACCATAAAATTAAATATACGTTCTTCTCCAATACATCAAACTATGCATTAATGTGTAGCCTCAGACAGGGCTGGACTGGGACAAAAAATTGTCCCGGTCATTTTCACACGAATTTGGCCCAGACCAGCCCACCACAACCAGCGACGGAGCGGGCGGTATACTAACTGCTAACAAATAAGCCCTAATAATACCACCACTTTTACAGAACTTAAATGATACAAACCAACAGACAACTACACAACCCTTTGTTGCTCTCACAAGAATTATGCTGGTAAAAGGATGCAAGATAGAGGGTTTATTTGTCACTCATTGATACAGCTACAGTGAAATTATCATGATGGCACTGGCAGAATGGCATCAGGTGGCCCGCCGACTATTGGCCTGCCTGCCTGTCCAAAAAAATATATCATCATAACCAGGCCTGGAATTTCCTCCTTTTAGGGGCAAGGCCACTTCGCCTTTAGTGTGGTCAACTTTTTGAGGGCACAAGGCCAAGTGCCAGGGCATGAAGGCCATCAATTAAAACAATGATTTTAAGTCCCCGGTCATCATTATTTTAGCTTAAAGGTTAAGGATTTTATTTAAAGGCGAACATTGGTTCAGAACAGTGCTTCTTAATTAAATAATCACAGCTTTAAATAACAAAATATAAGTAGCTACTGTTGCAAAATATTGTACTGTGAGTTAATTCACAGAAAATACAGTGACAGACAGCGTACATTCATTTTTATAAAATACAGCCTTGTATAAGTTATAATGTTATATTAATACATTTGGACAATGGACAAAATTACATGTAATTAATAAAAACAAAATGACATAGTGACGCAGTGTTTTTATTTTATTTAGGATCATGACCAATGTTTTCACCTCGCTCTATATTTACAATTTCAACAATATTTGTATTGACTATTAGCAATAAAAAAACTAAACAGGCCAACGCACAGACAGCAGTGATGATGCAACTATATACAGTACAGAGACACCACCATAAAATTAAATATACGTTCTTCTCCAATACATCAAACTATGCATTAATGTGTAGCCTCAGACAGGGCTGGACTGGGACAAAAAATGGTCCCGGTCATTTTCACACGAATTTGGCCCAGACCAGCCCACCACAACCAGCGACGGAGCGGGCAGTATACTAACTGCTAACAAATAAGCCCTAATAATACCACCACTTTTACAGAACTTAAATGATACAAACTAACAGACAACTACACAACCCTTTGTTGCTCTCACAAGAATTATGCTGGTAAAATGATGCAAGATAGAGGGTTTATTTGTCACTCATTGATACAGCTACAGTGAAATTATCATGATGGCACTGGCAGAATGGCATCAGGTGGCCCGCCGACTATTGGCCTGCCTGCCTGTCCAAAAAAATATATCATCATAACCAGGCCTGGAATTTCCTCCTTTTAGGGGCAAGGCTACTTCGCCTTTAGTGTGGTCAACTTTTTGAGGGCACAAGGCCAAGTGCCAGGGCATGAAGGCCATCAATTAAAACAATGATTTTAAGTCCCCGGTCATCATTATTTTAGCTTAAAGGTTAAGGATTTTATTTAAACGCGAACATTGGTTCAGAACAGTGCTTCTTAATTAAATAATCACAGCTTTAAATAACAAAATATAAGTAGCTACTGTTGCAAAATATTGTACTGTGAGTTAATTCACAGAAAATACAGTGACAGACAGCCTACATTCATTTTTATAAAATACAGCCTTGTATAAGTTATAATGTTATATTAATACATTTGGACAATGGACAAAATTACATGTAATTAATAAAAACAAAATTACATAGTGACGCAGTGTTTTTATTTTATTTAGGATCATGACCAATGTTTTCACCTCGCTCTATATTTACAATTTCAACAATATTTGTATTGACTATTAGCAATAAAAAACTAAACCGGCACAGACAGCAGTGATGATGCAACTATATACAGTACAGAGACACCACCACAAAATTAAATATACGTTCTTCTCCAATACATCAAACTATGCATTAATGTGTAGCCTCAGACAGGGCTGGACTGGGACAAAAAATTGTCCCGGTCATTTTCACACGAATTTGGCCCAGACCAGCCCACCACAACCAGCGACGGAGCGGGCAGTAGGCTATACTAACTGCTAACAAATAAGCCCTAATAATACCACCACTTTTACAGAACTTAAATGATACAAACCAACAGACAACTACACAACCCTTTGTTGCTCTCACAAGAATTATGCTGGTAAAAGGATGCAAGATAGAGGGTTTATTTGTCACTCATTGATACAGCTACAGTGAAATTATCATGATGGCACTGGCAGAATGGCATCAGGTGGCCCGCCGACTATTGGCCTGCCTGCCTGTCCAAAAAAATATATCATCATAACCAGGCCTGGAATTTCCTCCTTTTAGGGGCAAGGCCACATCGCCTTTAGTGTGGTCAACTTTTTGAGGGCACAAGGGCATGAAGGCCATCAATTAAAACAATGATTTTAAGTCCCCGGTCATCATTATTTTAGCTTAAAGGTTAAGGATTTTATTTAAAGGCGAACATTGGTTCAGAACAGTGCTTCTTAATTAAATAATCACAGCTTTAAATAACAAAATATAAGTAGCTACTGTTGCAAAATATTGTACTGTGAGTTAATTCACAGAAAATACAGTGACAGACAGCCTACATTCATTTTTATAGCCCTATGTTTCTGTTCTACCTTGTTTGTTTTGGTTCTACTATATTGTCACAAACAACTGTGATATGTTCCTTGTTTTCTTCTATTGTTTATACTGTGCAAATTGTTCAGCACCTTCTAACTTTGTTTCGAAAGGTGCTTTATAAATAACATTTACTTACTTACTTACATAACTTTTGAATGAGGGCTTGGTTTAGAAAAGACTATATTTTGTGCTAAAGTATATTGAATAACATATAAATGTAGATTTTTTTTGGCATATGGCATTGTGGGGCTGCAGGACTGAGGACTCTGGAGATAAGTGAAGTGTAAAAAGCATTTCGTACAATTGTGTGCTTATGAACATTTACCACGTTATGTCCGCATTGATACAGAAATGAATGATTATTAAGCGAGCGACGCGTGGTGTACAGTGAGTGCGCTCTGGTGCTTGGCTACTAGCGTTTGGCTAGCGATATTAGCCGTGGGCAGCGTTGGCTGTTTAAACAATTTACTCTGTCAACTAACGTAACAGACGATAGCGTGGTAAATGGTGGAGGAGTCCTGCAGTCTATGCTGTTGCGTGGTGTTGTTTTGTGAGTTTATATCCATGAAGACGAGTCACGTTGGCCTTAACACACGGGCTCTGTGTGATAATAAGCCTGAAGCCAGCCGGGCCGAGTGTCAGTGAGTGAGAGCTGTCAGTGCGTGTATGCGTGCATGGAGCGGAGGAGGAGGAGGGAGGAGGAGGCAAAGTAACGCAAAATAATAATAATCAAACCACTTGGCAAATGGCAACAACACAACTACAATACAGACAATACAAGTCTGCACGAGACATTTGGGGAAGGTTACCGTAATGACTGGAAAATTGATGAAAAACTGTGGGCGCCGGTCGGGGGCTACAGTCTATGGTCGGGGGACATGGGCACCGTGGCCACTGTGGCCGTCTGGGCATATAATCTTTCGAGGGGCACACGACCAAAGAGAGGGGCAACGACGGCCATGGCCGCCGTGGCCGCCGTGAAATTCCTGCCCTGATCATAACTTGAGCGGCCCCCTGCGGTCGCGGCCCACCGGGAATATTCCCGGTACGTCTTATGGCCAGTCCACCCCTGGCCTCAGATGAAAGCTTGGTATTGTCATACTTTATGAAAGCATTTCAACATGTTCTTCAGAACACCGTAAACACACGTACACATGCTATAAAGGGGCGTTACTCAGGGCTGTGTAAGTCGTGGGTTGCTGCTGCTGTCACAACCCCAGGAAGCTGCATGATGTAATCTGAAACCTTTTGTGGGGTAGCACAAGTGGAAGTGCTTTTGGAATGGCCCTCTATATAAGAGACTCCTCAACACGCAATTCCATGACAAGATCTGATAAAAATGGATATCAAATAAATGTAGATACTTGATTGAATCAAGCAACTTAAAAACTGTCTGTGGTGTCAATTAAAAGCCAGGGTAGATGTTAGAAGTGTGCGTTTTACAGTCAAATACACCATTTTGTTCATTAGTTCTAATTGAATTTCAGTCAGCGGTCTGATGGTGTTTGTGTCCTAATGTGAACAACAGATCAAGCAAAAGCCACACTGACAGCTGAGCAGACAATCCCAGTGTGTTGATAATTTACAACATGTTTATTCACTGTGGTTCTGTATCCATAAAGATTACATAACCACAAGAATGTCCTGTATCAAAGATGTGGGAAATGAGACTTCTAGCAGTGCTTGAGGGGTTGTTAAATATCCCTCTTTTCAAAGTTAGTTAGTTTGATGGGGGGGGGCAGCCAGTACTCTGTCATTACGTAGTGCTATCATACAGAAGGAATCTGTCCCACTTCTGGTGGAACTGAGTCAACTGACCTATCCTATTTTTCATAGAGAATGATACTCTTTCATATGACGCTGTACTGTTTAGTAAGTTATGCCATTCTGTGATTGATGGTACGTGGGCTGATTTCCATAATTGGACTAGCAGCCTCCTGCCCAGCATTATGGCTGTTTGGATCCATTCCACATGTGTGAGAGGAGTTATATCTTTAAGAATAGAAGGATCTCCTAGTATAAATAGATGGATATCAAGAGGGATATCTTGACCTGTTCTGACATCCCATGTCTTGATCTGACCTCATCACACCCTGTACACTCAAGATACACTCCATATATGGTCAGTAAAGGTGCACCTTGTCCTTTAGGGCAAGGTTGCTTCTCTTCCTCAGGCGCCTTACTGGTTGAATGTGAGTCAGCTGTGTCTGGTGGTGTTGTTAGGGATAATTAAAATGCAGATATTTAAGTTTGTCTCATCAAATGTATTTAATTTTTTCAGTGGTGAGCAGCTTCCTCTCCTATGGACTCAGTGAAGGTGAAGATTAATTTAATCTAATTTATTTCATTTAATCCAATCCGTCTTCGCTCAGTAAAGATCATATTTACACCGGTCACACACTTCATCCATTCAATTATTAAATACAGTATATTTATGTAATGTTTTCTAATGTATGAAATCATTATTGTTACTGTGATTTAGTGACAGATTGTATGGTAATTTGGTTTAATTGTATTCTAATTTGTGTGTTTGTGTAGAGACACCACAAGCTGTTCTGACCGTGGAGCCCAACCCGACAAATGCTGGAGAAACTGTTACATTCACATGTGACATGAAAGAAGATGATAATGAAGGAAAAGAGAATGATTGGGAGTATCACTTATACAAAGATGGTCAGCCGGTCAGCTCCTTTAATCAGAATAATTTAGCATTGCAAGTAGAGCCAGATGGTGAATATAAATATCAGCGTTATAGCCGCCATAAAACATCTGAAATGTGGGCAATATCAAGCAATATAGTCACTTTGACTGTAGGTAAGTTATATCCTCACCCCTCCTTAAAACGCACTCATCACTGACGATCATTTACAACACCTTTAATTATGATTCTGCATCGATAAAGAGATAAATATCCTGTATTAAGGATGTGCAAAAACGGGACTTGATAATCAGCAGTGTGGGTATAGTTTTGTGTGGGTTTTTGGTGCATGCGTGCATAGACCCTATTTGTCCTATTTCTTGGTGTTATATTTTCTTTTCAGTGTAAGACATTTTTCGATTCTACCATATGGGATCCAGACTCAATAATTACACAGTTCTGTTTTATGTCTCTTTGATAAATAACAGATAGACCAATGACTAAGCTGGAATCAGACATAACCAGTGTCCTGGCATTAGACAGCGTGACTCTCACCTGTACTGTGGAAGACAGTACAGCTCCATGGAAGATCTACTGGTACAGACACTACAAAGCGTCTACACCAGTGAAGGTGACAGATGGATCAACCTACAGTCCCAGAGTCTCAGAGAGTACAAACTACTGGTGTCAAGGAGTGAGAGGAAAACCACCATACGACACGCAGTACAGCAACCCAGTTCATATCACTGTCTCTGGTGAGTTATATACTCACTATTTCACAGCTTTATTAGTGTGGTTGCCCACAGGCAACCAGACTCTTGTAATTGTGGGCTCGCTACAGCGAGCACACACTAGTTATTGCCAGCCTATATTTATTCCGCTTCTTTATTCCGCCGCTTTTTTTTGACACACTACTACTTCCACATACTTTATGCTAGAAATTTAGTTCAAACTTCAAACTGTTCAGCTCTTTGCAGTGATGGGTGCTTGTATTTTTATTTTTACAAAGTTTTATACTTTTTATACTTTTTAACTTTTTAACTTTTTTTAACATCCTTTATAATGAGAGTCGATGGAAGAAAGGTCCCATTTTTCACAGTTAACTTTTTTGAGCTCTTATTACTCCGTCATACTTTCACTTTGAAACTTCATTCAAACTTTATAATGTTCATCTATCTTTGAACTTTCATTGGTGAAAAAGTTGTTTTGAAAAAGTTTATACTTTTTAAAATATTTAACTTTATTTATAGTTTTTTCCTGCCATTGACTTTGTATGGGATTTATCTCTAAATCAACCTCACTTTTGCAGCCTCATTACTCTGGCATACTTTGTCGTAGAAACGTGATTTAAACTTTAGAACGCTCACACGACTCTGGACGGTTCAAACCGTATTCGAATACGTTAAACGGTTTTTCCGAAATCGCAGTTCAATCGCAGGCCGTTTCGCATAATTAGTGCCATTTTAGAGTGCGGAGCTTCTTTGACTAGAGTGTGGAGACTGAAATTCTTTCCTTGAAAATTTACCAAACAAATTGTCGTCCCGGCCAAAGTATTCATTTTACACGCATGTTCTTTGGTCATTTTGTAGCCACACATGTCCTCTTTCACACAATGTGACCACCAAAGCACAGAGATATACAGAATGTGAACTACAGCCTTTTAAGTGACACAAAAACAGTCAATCTGCTCATTGACCTCCATTGTATAATTCTTACGAGGAAATTATCGCGCTGACAATTCTTAACTCGCTCTTATAACCACATTTTCAATCGTACCAACACCACAATCGCACATGGTGTACCTCAATATCTCAGGCCACTCACAGCGAAAAAAATATTTGCATTCGACTTTTACTTTTTGCGATAGAGCAATTTGTTCGGGGCATAGTTTTCCCCCATTCAGAACCATTGTAATCTCCCAGTCATAGTACTGGCATAGAAGTGGAAGTCGTTTTACTTCCACAGCTGAGACATATAAGGGCTTAATTACAGGGCTGACATTAAAGTTACAAGATCTCAATGAGTTGCTCTGCGATACCTTGTGAGCTTGTAGGTCTGCTATTTGTGCAATTAGGCTAGACACATGCAAGTGCACGCACGCACGCACGCACGCACGCACACACACCCCCTGTCTTCGCACGCACGCACGCACACACACACACACCCTGTCTTCCTATTGGCTGGCCTTTACACAGCTCTCGCAAGCGCGCGCACGTACGCACGCACGCACGCACGCACGCACACACACACACACACCCTGTCTTCGCACGCACGCACGCACACACACACCCTGTCTTCCTATTGGCTGGCCTTTACACAGCTCTCGCAAGAGCACGCACGCACACACGCACACACACACCCTGTCTTCCTATTGGCTGGCCTTTACACAGCTCTCGCAAGCGCACGCACGCACGAACGCAAAAAAAATGAAAACTTTTTTTTTTTTTTTTTTTTTATGATTTAAAAAAAAAATTGAAAAAAATTGAAAAAAAATGAAAAATGGAAAACTTAAAAAAAAAATACTTATTAAGAAAAAACTTCAACTTTTTTTTTTACTTATTAAGAAAAAACTTCAACTTTTTTTTTTTTTTTACTTCAAAAGAATAAACTTGAATTTTTTTTTAACCTTTAAAGAAAAACTTTTAAAAACACTTCTACAACTTCCACATACTTTATTCCGCTTTATGCAGTTATTTATGCTTAAACTATAGTTTTTCCAAATGTTCATAGTTTTTTAAACTTTTACTTCAGCTTTAATACATTTTCTACTTTTGTTTACAATATGCTACAGTCCCGAAATTTTGATTATGGATTTAGACCACCAATGGGAACACTATTCCTCCGGGCCCCGAGTTTCAAACTTGACACGGCAATAACTTTATACATTGCATTTTATGCGAGCCCACGCAGTTTCTACAGGAACTGCTTTCTAGTTGTAACACTTTATTGTGGGCTCGCTACAGCGAGCACACACTAGTTATTGCCAGCCTATATTTGTGGGCTCGCTACAGCGAGCACACAGTAGTTATTGCCAGCCTATATTTATACTTCTTTATTCCGCCGCTTTTTTTGACACCCTACTACTTCCACATACTTTATGCTAGAATTTTAGTTCAAACTTCAAACTGTTCAGCTCTTTGCAGTGATGCTTGCTTGTAGGTGAATTTTTACAAAGTTTTATACTTTTTATACTTTTTAACTTTTTTTTACATCCTTTATAATGAGAGTCGATGGAAGAAAGGTCCCATTTTTCACAGTTAACTTTTTTGAGCTCTTATTACTCCGTCATACTTTCACTTTGAAACTTCATTCAAACTTTATAATGTTCATCTATCTTTGAACTTTCATTGGTGAAAAAGTTGTTTTGAAAAAGTTTATACTTTTTCAAATATTTAACTTTATTTATAGTTTTTTCCTGCCATTGACTTTGTATGGGATTTATCTCTAAATCAACCTCACTTTTGCAGCCTCATTACTCTGGCATACTTTGTCGTAGAAACGTGATTTAAACTTTAGAACGCTCACACGACTCTGGACTTTTTCGTGGTTCAAACCGTATTCGAATACGTTAAACGGTTTTTCCGAAATCGCAGTTCAATCGCAGGCCGTTTCGCATAATTAGTGCCATTTTAGAGTGCGGAGCTTCTTTGACTAGAGTGTGGAGACTGAAATTCTTTCCTTGAAAATTTACCAAAAAAATTGTCGTCCCGGCCAAATTATTCATTTTACACGCATGTTCTTTGGTCATTTTGTAGCCACACATGTCCTCTTTCACACAATGTGACCACCAAAGCACAGAGACATACAGAATGTGAACTACAGCCTTTTAAGTGACACAAAAACAGTCAATCTGCTCATTGACCTCCATTGTATAATTCTTACGAGGAAATTATCGCGCTGACAATTCTTAACTCGCTCTCATAACCACATTTTCAATCGTACCAACACCACAATCGCACATGGTGTACCTCAATATCTCAGGCCACTCACAGCGAAAAAAATATTTGCATTCGACTTTTACTTTTTGCGATAGAGCAATTTGTTCGGGCATAGCATCCAGGACCATTGAAATCTCCCAGTCATAGTGCTGGCAAGTAGTAGAACTCTTTTTACTTCCACAGCTGAGACATATAAGGGCTTAATTACAGGGCTTGACATTAAAGTTACAAGATCTCAATGAGTTGCTCTGCGATACCTTGTGAGCTTGTAGGTCTGCTATTTGTGCAATTAGGCTAGACACATGCAAGTGCACGCACGCAGGCACGCAGGCACGCACACACACACCCTGTCTTCGCACGCACGCACACACACACCCTGTCTTCCTATTGGCTGGCCTTTACACAGCTCTCGCAAGCGCGCGCACGCACGCACGCACACACACACACCCTGTCTTCGCACGCACGCACACACACACCCTGTCTTCCTATTGGCTGGCCTTTACACAGCTCTCGCAAGAGCACGCACACACACACCCTGTCTTCCTATTAGCTGGCCTTTACACAGCTCTCGCAAAAAAATTGAAAAAAATTAAGAAAAAACTTCAACTTTTTTTTTTACTTATTAAGAAAAAACTTCAACTTTTTTTTTTTTTTTTTACTTAAAAAGAATAAACTTGATTTTTTTTTAATAAAGTTTTTTTTTTTTTTTACCTTTAAAGAAAAACTTTTAAAAACACTTCTACAACTTCCACATACTTTATTCCGCTTTATGCAGTTATTTATGCTTAAACTATAGTTTTTCCAAATGTTCATAGTTTTTTAAACTTTTACTTCAGCTTTAATACATTTTCTACTTTTGTTTACAATATGCTACAGTCCCGAAATTTTGATTATGGATTTAGACCACCAATGGGAACACTATTACTCCGGGCCCCGAGTTTCAAACTTGACACGGCAATAACTTTATACATTGCATTTTATGCGAGCCCACGCAGTTTCTACAGGAACTGCTTTCTAGTGAATATTATTATATATGGATATTACAACCCATATCACACAGGAAAGTGTATTTATGAAACTAATAATAATAAAACGATCAGCTTAAATACTAAAATAGACATGATAGACATGTATAAATAGGCCAAGCATGTAGGTAGGCACTGGCTGTGAATATGGAGAGTTTTTATAAAGTGTCATGGACTCATGAATGGCGGACTCATCTTCAAAGTGCTGTCCCATTTCTTTCACAACAATGTGGAGCCCTTGCAGCCTCTCACCCTCAAGCCCTTACAGCTGACGTCACTAAAGTCAATGAGGGTCCAGGGCTCAGGGCTTGAGGGAGGCATTTGGGATTGGGCCTAATATATACTGTAGACCGATTCCGTAGCGCGTCTCATGGTCGCAGCCTACGTATTTCCTGTAGGCGGACTCGACGTAGCTGCGGGGTTTAAACCATCACCAGGCGCATCTCTTCCACTACAGTGAACGGCAGAGTGACTGATGTTAGTTTGCCTCAAACTTTACTTTTTTACCTGCTTTTTTACTAACACTAACATTACAAAGATGCCCAGAACATCGAGATGAACCTGTGTAGTTTATGGCTGCTCCAACAGTAGTGGCAAGTTGGCAACATAAAAAAAAATAAAAAAAACGGAATGTCTAATATCCACCGCGGTGGCTGAGACCAGAGCCATTGAGCAATGGTTGAGACGAAGCAGTGAAAGATACATAACGCCAGTCTTACCCAATACCAAATCTTTCTGTTTTATTAACACAAGGCTGCTGTACTTTATACCTCATACTTTAAATGCTTAGTATGAGGTATAAAATACAGCAGCCTTGTGTTCATAAAACAGAAAGATTGGGTATTGGGTAAGACTGACATTATGTATCTTTCAGGACCTTTCACTGCTTTGTCTCAAACATTACTCAATGGCTCTGGTCTCAGCCACCACGGCGGATATTTTGACATTCCGTATTTATTTATTTTTTATGTTGCCACTACTGTTGGAGCAGCCATAAACTACACAGGTTCATCTCGATGTTCTGGACATCTTTGTAATGTTAGTGTTAGTGTAGCGTTCACTGTAGTGGAAGAGATGCGCCTGGTGAGGGTGAGGGTTGTTAGACTGGTGTACACTAGAGTAGTTTACTGCTAAACAGTTCATTATGATTATTGGCTACCACAGCTGTTTAATTTGACTGAAATCCTTTTTCTCCACAGCCCAGCAAGATGTGAAATATGTAAAACTGGGAGGAACGCTTGAAGTGCTTCCACGTGTCCCCCCTATTACTGTACCCATCACTAGCGTCATGTGGAAACATAACGCCGATAAGGCAGCAGAATGGGACGAGGACGATGGTCCTGACGTGGATTACTACGGGCCCTACAAGCACCGCACACATTTGAATAAAACAACGTTCAAGTTGGTCGTCAAGGAAATGACCAGCATCGACGATGGCTTATATTCTGTGGAGATAAACGGTCGAATGCAGGGCCATACTTTCAAGACTAAATTCATTGGTAAGTATGAATTGGGGGAGTGAAAGAAATGAAAGACGAAAATAGAAAGTGAAACCGCTGTTGCCTACTGTGATGCTGCCTCCCCCTATGCATGTCAGCAAATACATAGGAGAACAGCAGGTATACTGTATCCATCATTCCATATTATTGCAGTTTGTTTGAAGCGATATTTCTTCGATGTTGAATAATAGTGCTTGAGACAGTGATGTCCAGTTAACATTGTATCCGATACATCAAAATTGACTCGCCAAAATTCTGTGCAATTCAGTGCATTTAGGCACAATCTCAAAACGTTCAAGCAAGGCATACTGTAGGTTGTCAAGTCCATTTGACATAATGAGGTGTCCAAAGTCAAGATGCCGAAAACAGGGGACAGGCGAGGCATAATGCTTATCGAGCCCTACCCCTGGCCCTGGCTCAGTGTGCATAAATACATTTAATAGTGCACTGTTACCTGCTTTGCGATGAGGTATTTGTACATTAAATGCGAGCACACTATCACTGTACTAGTACTGTACAGTGTATACAAGCAGAGTCACGTTCACCAACAACTGTCTGATGCTGGTGGTTGTTGTGTGTGTCGCTAGAATACAAGCTGTGTTTAAAATGTTTACAAAAAAACATAGAACTCCAACCCCTTTAAGTTTTTAATAATGACAGCTTGTCATACTTACAAATCGGGAGAATGGAACTTTGTGAGCAGCTGAAGTGGGTATATTATATACCTAGCTCTGGTCCATAGCTTTCTAGCTTTTCACCTCTCAAGGTTGAGGCATTCAACTGTTTGACTGTCCTTTGCTGCCTGCTTCCATAGAACATGAATGGGAATTTTTTGGGGGGGGGAGAAAGAAATTAGCACACTTTCCCTATGAGTATCAGTGTCATAACCATAGCCTGAGGAAGATCACCCAGCTAACATGTTTTGTTTTCACACACATTCATCCTTTTTCCTCAACAGTGGATGTCCCAAAGCCAGTGGTGGTTCTCAAGCCACTGACTTGTACAACTGATGATGAACGTTGCTTTCTGGTCTGTGAAGGAAACATCAAAGATGCAGGTCCGGTAACCTATCGCTGGAACACTTCAGTGAATGGTGAAGTGAAATGGATGGTGACTAACTCTTCACAGACTCCTGCACAGTTGGCTATCTTCAACAATGAAGAAGGGAAAACGATCAAAACATTCTCTTGTGAAATGAAAAACCCGGTCGGTGAGATGCAGAGTGACCCCCATAAAAACCTATTTTATGGTATGTACTTTACTCCACGGTGTGTTAATCGAAGTTGTTTTCTGATAATAAGAGTGTTTTCTGATAATATATATATTTTTTAAGTATGTTGTTGTGGGCTCGCTACAGCGAGCACACACTAGTTATTGCCAGCCTATATTTACTTATTTATTTATTCCACCCTTTTTTTTGACACACTACTACTTCCACATACTTTATGCTAGAAATTTAGTTCAAACTTCAAACTGTTCAGCTCTTTGAAGTGATTGTGGCTTGTATTTTTATTTTTACAAAGTTTTATACTTTTTATACTTTTTAACTTTTTAACTTTTTTTAACATCCTTTATAATGAGAGTCGATGGAAGAAAGGTCCCATTTTTCACAGTTAACTTTTTTGAGCTCTTATTACTCCGTCATACTTTCACTTTGAAACTTCATTCAAACTTTATAATGTTCATCTATCTTTGAACTTTCATTGGTGAAAAAGTTGTTTTGAAAAAGTTTATACTTTTTAAAATATTTAACTTTATTTATAGTTTTTTCCTCCCATTGACAATGTATGGGATTTATCTCTAAATCAAACTCACTTTTGCAGCCTCATTACTCTGGCATACTTTGTCGTAGAAACGTGATTTAAACTTTAGAAAGCTCACACGACTCTGGACTCTGGACGGTTCAAACCGTATTCGAATATGTTGAACGGTTTTTCCGAAATCGCAGTTCAATCGCAGGCCGTTTCGGCTAATTAGTGCCATCTTAGAGTGCGGGGCCTCTTCGAGTAGAGTGTGTGTCGGAAGGCGGCCTGTGTTCATCCCTGTCCGTGTGTCCGTCTGTCTGTCTGTCTGTCTGTCTGTCTGTCTGTCTGTCCGTCTGTGAGCAGCTAGTCTTGGACACCAATGGACTGATCAGTGTCATAATTTCCTTGCACACTCCCCAGCATAGGCTATACCAAGTGGCGGCTATATACCACCAATATACTTTACGTTTTGGCCTAATAATCTTTTATTTAGTCGTATTTATGCCGATGAATTCCTTCTCCACAAACATTCCTGTGTCGTCACTGCTGTAGAGTGAGGAGCCCCCACTGGGAGGACCTAAAATGCTACAAAAAGTTGATTGCAGAAATATAATGTATTATCAGTATCACCATGACATCCTGTCATCCATCATAATTGTAATTGTTTTATAGACTATACTGAATGTGTACTATAGACCTATTTATGAAGGTATAACGTAACTAAAATGGTATTGTCTTTGTCGACCCCGTCTCAACGTTCAGGGTCTCCTAGACCTGCAGGACTGAGTTCTCTACATGTGGGTCTGATAGCAGGACTTGTTGTTGTGACTGTACTGTCCATCCTGCTGCTCCTGCTGTGGCGATGCAGAACATCTAAAGGTGAGAAACATAACAAGCTGACCCGACTGAATGGGAAACACACATCCAAGTGGAACAATGGATACATTTTTCTACATGAATATAATCATTATAACTATATTATAACCATATAACATTAAATTCTACAATATATATTTTTTTTTAAAGACTCCTAATGTTGTTGAAGTGGGACTCATAAAATGTCCCTGGGACCCATCTAAAAGACCACCCCTGGGTTCCGGGACCCATTACATTGAAAACCTATTTACATCACTGCCCTGCATTAGATGGATTACCTCTAGATTGCATTCCATGGATTACATCTAGATTACAATCACTGAGCAACTCTCATGACATGACAATTAGAAGGTTTAAATACTTGTGTTATAAGGTGTTGTTTTTCATTTACAGGTCCATGTTGTGTCAGGTGAGTACTATACTAAGTATTACTCTGTCTACTCATCAACATGACCGCAGTAATAGATTACATCTTCCTTTTTTCTCCATTACTGATGATAAATATGGATCTTTTAATTGCAGACCCGCTCAGTCTCAGGGAACCAATCAGAGTGCGTCTCCTGATGATGTGTACTGCCCACTGCAGCACGGTCAGTCTTTCAACCAATCATTTTCAATAAGGACACCTGTGAAAACTGGTTCTACTGTACTTTGAACATTTTGGAAGTTCAGTTGTGTTTGTTTTTCCTCATTTGCACAATAGAATAGAAAACCATCACTGAAATAACTGAATTAAGCACCACATTAATGCATGTTAATTTACTTTTAGGCGACAAAAGTGTCTATGGGGTGATAAACCAGCCTGATGATGACTATGAAAATGGTACAGTATAAACTTGTTTAAACATCCAATCCAAAGATTTAAATCTGAGTCAATTCATTGTCAGGTTCAGATTAAATGGATTCATTAGAACAATGTTTTCCGGGCCCGGGTGGCTGGCGTAGCTGTCTGGGCACCGTGGCTGTTAATCCAGTCTGGCAGTGTGCCGCGGGTTCGACTCCCGATCCCGATGGCCTTTACTGCGTGTTACCCCCCCATCTCTCTCCCCATTTCCTGTCGGCCTACTTTCATCTATCGCTCTATCAATAAAAAGGCGAATAGCCAAAAAAAATGTAATTCATGTTATAACGTATATTGTTTTTAATCCACAGATCCAGCTCATGTCAGGTAGGTACAGTAGTGATCTCTGTATATTCATCATCATTACAGCAGTGGATTACATCTTGGTTTATTCTTCATCACTGATACATATTTATATTTTAATTACAGAGTCATTGAGTCTCAGATAAACCAACCGGATGATGATTATGAAAATGGTACAGTATGCACTTTTTTAAACGTCCAATCCAGTGATTTAAATATGGTTTCATTTGGTGTCATTGTGGAACATTCATGTTAGGAGAGTCAGTAGGAATTCATTTTCAGGTTCAGATTAATTGGATTTGTTAGAAATGTGTTTTGTGCCTGTGATTTATATAAATGTTATGCTATGAGTTTGTAGATCTGCTATTTTTATAGCCAAAGTTTGAAATGAAATAATAATGAAGTGACCCAGATTTCTATTTGGTTCAGATATTGATGTTATAATGTATATTGTTTTTAATCCACAGATCCAGATTATGTCAGGTAGGTACAGTATTGATCTCTGTATATTCATCAACATGACAGCAGTGGATTACATCTTGGTTTATTCTTCATCACTGATACATATTTATATTTTAATTAACAGAGTAATTGAGTCTCAGGGAACCAATCAGGCCTCAGCTACAGGCGACCAGACGACCAATCAAGGAGGAGATCCAGATGATGACCTGTACGATGACCTGTACGGTCAGTACGGTCACTCTTTGAACCAATCATGTTCATCAACCCATTATTAACCCATTAAGACCTGAGGCCGTTTCTACAAAATGCATTCTAAACCAAGTCCTGCCCTATGCGGGAGCTAACTATCTCCGTAGACAACGCCCTGGTAACGTCTGTCCCAACAGCCAGGAATCTTGGTGTTGTCCTGGACAATCAGCTCTCGTTCAAAACTCACATCACAGCTGTCACTCGATCCTGTAGGTTCACACTCTATAACATACGACGAATTAGACCGTTCCTCACCCAGGAATCAGCCCAGCTCCTAATCCAGACAACAGTCTTGTCAAAACTTGACTATTGTAACTCCCTCCTTACTGGCCTACCAGCATGTGCACTTAAACCTCTCCAGCTGATCCAAAATGCCGCAGCTCGCTTGGTCTTCAACCAGCCAAAATTCTCACATGTCTCCCCCCTGCTCCGTTCCCTCCACTGGCTCCTGGTCGCTGCCCGCACATAATACAAAACTCTGATGCTGGCATTCAAAGCAACCAAAGGTATGGCTCCCCCATATCTTGCAAGTATGATCGAACCCTACAAACCCTCCCGCTCACTCAGATCAGCCAACGCAGGGAAGCTGGAAGTACCCTCACTAAAAACGCCGGGACAACACTCCACACGTCCCAAACTCTTCTCCCTTCTGGCTCCAAAACTGTGGAATGCACTTCCCATTGCAGTCAGAACTGCAGCATCACTCCCAATCTTCCGCCGTAGTCTGAAAACCCACCTTTTCAGACTCCATCATGGCCCATAGCACTTACCCCACCCCCTTAGATAGCAATTCTGTAGACTTAGATAGCATTTGATACAGACTTATAGCATGTTATGTAGACAGCATAAGTGCATTGTATGTGCTATTGTCATAGCACGTCATAGTACATATGTATAGCATAGTAGTATAGATGTATAGCTTATATGTATAGTTTCATTATAGATATTCCACTGTTACTTTCTTAGCTTACGCATGTTTCATGATAAATGTTTTTATGTGATGTATACCCATGCTTTTTTGTTCTTGCTTAATGTAAGTCGCTCTGGATTAAGAGCGTCTGCTAAATGCCTAAATTGTAAATTGTAAATTGTAAACCAGTAGTTATTTGTGTCAAGGACCCCCCAAAATGATATGTATTTATTTGGCCGTGAACCGCCCTATCTGAAAATGTCTTGTTCCAGGGACCATTATTGAAATAACAATTATAAGCATCACATTAAGACTCATTTTGTTTCCCTTCAGGTGACACAAGTGTCTATGAAGTCAACCACCCTGATGACCAAGAGAATGGTAAAGTATATATTATACACGTCTATATTTTATAGATTCAATCACCTGATTTTAACTCAGCAGACTGTACTCTCATTCCATACTGTTTGTACAAACATTACAACACTGATTAGTAGCATCAGAGTCCAGAACCAATCACATTTGAGCTATAATAATGCTGTGAACGCAGCATACAATTTACTTTTTACAATTTAGGCATTTAGCAGACGCTCTTAATCCAGAGCGATTTACAGTAAGCA
Source organism: Protomyctophum bolini (assembly GCF_963924005.1). NCBI lineage: Eukaryota > Metazoa > Chordata > Actinopteri > Myctophiformes > Myctophidae > Protomyctophum > Protomyctophum bolini. The sequence continues at coordinate 3,391,881 of NC_137880.1, read as the reverse complement.
AGAACAAAACATGGTAATACATCAAAAAAGTGTTTGTTGTGTGAATTTCCACTCCAGTGAGCGATATGTGAATAATACAGTTGTTCACATTCCTTTTAGAGAAACACAGACTGTGTTTTATATACTGCATGTTTAATGACACAGTGTTACTGTAACTGTTTCATTTCCTCAGATACAGCCGTGTAGGAAAACCAAAGCCAACGCCACACGTGGATAAAGACACATGGATCTGCACCAAGGTTTACGTTAGCCGATATATATCCACCATTGACCCAGAACATTTTTTATTGACCGTTAAATAGGATAACATTATTGCTGGCCACCGTGGCCGACTGAAAAATGCTATATTATCATTAGGCTATTATCATTATCATTTGGATAACGTAACACAACATTGCAATACATACATTTACAACCACTAACATTATATTTAAAGTTTAATACGAGCCTGCTGCCTAGTTGCTCTGCAGTTATCTGATCCTAGATCAGCCTATTCATTACATGACGGTGTCGCACGTCGAAAATACCCGACCTACTGTACAAGCTCACAGCGCGTCTAGCTAGTCGGTTGGATATTTTTGATGTGCAACACTGTCGTGCGACGAAGCATAGGTCAGCTTCACACAGCTGCATCTGAGCATCTCTGAGTAAAAGTCTTCTCGGTTCACTCTGGCGTTTGTATGATAAATCTATAGAGTGAGCAGCTGTACACAAGATGTAACAAAAAGGAGACCTTTAACCTTGAATCATTATGAACATGTGAGGTTTCAATACGAGCTTATGTGGGGGCCAATACGGCTTGTGGGGGGGGGGAATAAGGGCTTATGTGGGGGCCAATAAGGGCTTATGTGGGGGGGAAATAAGGGCTTGTGTGGGGGCCAATAAGGGATTATAAGTGCCATTGGCCCTTCAAGACGAACATTTGAAAAGTAATGATAAATTCCACTATCATAATGAATTATCTTTTAATCTGCCATCAGTCAGTTTTAGTTTCAGACTAATACATATTGCTTATTTTACTGTCCAATGACATGAATGGCACAAGGGAAGGACTCCACAAAAAGACCACCAAAAAAAAAAAAAAAGAAAAAAGAGTTGTTGCTGATATGAAATGTATGGTGTATTGTATGTCATGATGAATTGAGTATAATGCACCACAATGGAAACAAGTCAGCAGAGGATATTTTAGCATAGTTGTGTTACTGTACTGCCTTCAAAATGTTAATGAAGTATAATGTTGAATGTTTTTATTACATTGTTTACTGGATTCATACAGATGTATTTTATTCAAATATTTTAACATCATTAGTCTCTTTTTATTTTTTTAAATACTAAAAATCGGTGACAAGCTCACAGTGGGATCACATATATCTACACATCTTAAGCTTGTCGGTCAGCTGTTTTAGAAATTAGTTGTATGAAGAAATAGAGATTAGGAGGTTGATGAGATTTTTATGTCAAATAATGACATTTTTTCGTTACTGTTTGTCATTACTTACTCAAATAAGTGTTTATATTTGTATTTGTTTTCAAGTTTAAAGTAGTATGTGAAGAAATTGAAATACATTTTTACATTTTAGAATTAACGTTGCTTCAGTTTGTTAAAAAATATAATTATTGTATGAATGAAAGTAGATTCATCAGTTGTGTCCTTGTGTAGCTTGCATTTTAATTAAAACTAGTTTCTTGTATAAACTCCTCCCACTTCTATCATTATTATTGTTGTTTTTTAACAGTCTCTCCAATACACATGTAGTAATATTATAAGTTTGAACTTGTAAGGTAACTTTTTATTATGTATTACAGTATTACAGTCTCTACATTCAGTGGTTCTCTAAATATTTGTCATTTTAAGGACCTCCAGTTTGAGAAAAAAATCTGTGGGAATCTGACAGAGGACCTTCTAGCTGTGAGGCGACATCGCTACCGACTGTAGTGTAAATACATAATTAATTTAACACTGCTTTATTTTAACAACTGATTCATGGTTTATAATATGGACCATCGGCACAATATATAGACCTTAACTGACCCCTGGAGGGGAATTCACGTAATGACATCAGTAACAAAGTGTAAAATGTGTGTGTTAGGCAAAGGGTTCTCACACATTTTTGGCCCAGGTCACCAATGTAAATAGCATTTCATTTTCGGCACCCCTGAATGATATTATTAGGCCTTTATAGCAGGGGTTCTAAACCTTAACAGCAGAGAAAATATATCATAAATGAATACTGAAACCAGATATAATCATTAAGGAAAGTTTATACATGATACACCACGTCCGTAAGTATGAAAACTCTTATTTTCCATTTTCCAGCCATTCAGTTGCAAAAAATAATAATAATGTGGCGACCCCCAGAGGGGTCGCGACCCACGGGTTGAGAACCCCTGCGTTATAGCACATAATAATAATGTCATATTAACGGTATACGTAAATATGTAAATCTTTCAATAATGTAATGTGTGATGAGGAAAACTTAGAATATCTGTTTCCATTAGGATGAATTGAAATTTACTTACTTAAACCCAAGCATCTCCATTCCATCAAAAATAGCAGCTCTACAAGCTCACAACGCATCACAACGTCTGTGGCTCAAGAGGTAGAGCAGGTCGTCCAATGATCCATTGGTCGGCGGTTCAAATCCCGGCTCCTCCTGTCTACATGTCAAAGTGTCCTTGGGCAAGGCACTGAACCCCAAATTGCTCCCGATGTGCTGGTTCGTACCTTGCATGGCTTCCGCCGCAATCGGTGTATGAATGTGTGTGTGAATGTAATGCACAATCTATGTAGAGCGCCTTGGATAAAGGCGCTACATATAAATGCATCATTTACCATTTACAACGTGATCGCTGCGTGTCTGTTGTCCTGCAACAAGACAGCAATGGGTCTGAGTTGTGTGCAGCCATCTGGTGAAAAGGGCCAGTCGCCTCCAGCAGCGTAGCGAGAGGTCAGTATAGGCCCCTCCATGCAGGCTTTGACCATTGGTCTATAAACAGCGGTGTATAACTGTACAGTAGTTGTGAACGTACTTGCCACGATTGTGAACAGAGCAGCAGCGGCTGCAGCTCAGCGCAGTCGAGGGGAGCCCACTGCACCCTCACCTCTTCTGACTTCCTCTACATTATTATACGTGTGAATTCCGTTTGTGTCCGAGCATAGGCACGGTAACGCCCCGCCTGTGATTGGCCTACCGACACTGCCCGTCTCTTGACTGTCCTGTACGAGGTGGATGCTGGATAGTCTGATGCAAGGTTACTCCGTGGTGGGAAATAAATAATACAAGTAGTATGGTATGATACAAGAGAACGCTAACTTATTATTATTATTTTTGTAGAAGAGACAAACTAATTTAGTTTATGCCGTTTGCTTTGATGGAATAATTGATTGAACATGCACGCCATGATATGATTTGATTTGGGTGTGTTCTATAATAAAGTTTTTGTGTTGATTATCGTGTAATGTGTAAACTTGAAACATTATTGTAGCCTACTAAAAAAAGGTCTATTTTCCCTTCATCCTTATCCTTTTTAGTGTAATAGTATTAGTGTACTATAATAATGAGATTAATACACGATAATCAACACTAACACTTTATTTAGAATACACCCAAATCAAATCGTAGTACAACATACAGTACGTGTTCAATCAATTGTTCAATCAAAGCAAACGGCATAAACAATATAAGTTTGCCTCTTCTACACAAATAAAACAAGTTAAGTTACAAGGCTGCACAGACTTGTAGCCTATTATTTATTTCTCAATCTCACCATGGAGTAACCTCGCGTCTCGGAGGACAGTCAAGACGGGCAGTGTCAGTAGACCAATCACAGGCAGGCGGGGCGTTACCATGCCTCAGCCATGCCTATAGCTCGGACACAAACGAGATTCACACTAAGGCCCGACTCACACCTTTCGATCTAGCATAGGCTACAACATTGATGCATGCTAGATGTATACAAAGGGTGTGATACATCTTGCCCCAATGCATTTCCAATGGAAGTCACATAGTTTGACACAACATTTGTGTTGTACGGCTTTCGGCTGTGTTTAGACTGCCCCCCCCCCCCCCCCCTCATACAACACAAATGTTGTGTCAAACCATGTGACTCCCATTGGAAATGCATTGCGAGCTTGCATCAGCTATACATCTACATCGGGGTATCACTAACGGGCAACAGTTAAAGGATCTCTTAAAGGGACCTCTTAAAGCCAAGACTGGTGATTGGTTTAATTTGGTTGAATTATTCTAACGCCCAAACCACACCAATGCATAATATAACGGGTAACGGAGGTGTTTAAGGGATTTAGACAGGTAACCAAAATACGAACTTTAGTGGGGGAACACCCTTTCCCCACTCCTAAAACCCCAAATAGTGGCTTTAGAAAGATGAGACAAAAATGAAGCCCTTAGCCTACACTACACCAGAGCTGTTACACATGTGTGCTAGTAGAAGTCACCACCAGGCTCCGTCAAACATTGGTCAACTCAACTGTCATTGCATCTCTGTATGTATTTATGATTGTATTTTACCGACAGCACGGGTGGGAGGCCGTGGGCCCTGAATGCCTCTGGTCACAAACGCAATTATGTTGTCTGCGTCATGGTAGTTAGGCCTCCCCCCCTCGGTGTCATCTGAGACACAGAGGCCCCTTTTCCACCAGGGTTAAACTGGTTGCATTCCGTGAAAGCACCACGGTTCCAAGAATCTAGAACGGAACCAGATCTATATCGACCTCACTCTGACCGTCACTCGGTCAGAACAACGAATGATGCCCTCATCTTCCTCTTTTCGAGATCAAATATCAAAATAGTCATGCCCACATGACCCGTAGGAGGCGGTCTCACCTTATAAGTTACGACCTTTGCCTCTCTCGCCTCATGAGATCGGGAAGGTAGGTATAATGGTATTATATCTTTGAGATTCTATACTGTTAAGGCTGACTGCTTAGTGCTTGGTTCGCTAGTAGTCTTTGTGTTTTCCACACTCACTGCTTGGAAACCCGTACACTTCGGTGCAGGCGCCTGGCGTCCCTGTGGGTTGCGGTGTTGTGACTTTATAGCCTACTCCTACTGTGTTTTGTTTGCTAATGCTAAACTGTAAACACGTTGTTGTATACTTGCTTTTTTTTGCCTACGGGGCGGTGCCCTTCAGCTAGGCTACCTTAAGAGTTCCGTTGTTGCGGAACGGCCGTGATACGGCGACTTATTTTTGTTTGTTGTACCTGTTGCTGCGCTGTTCGCAGCTACGGGGGTTACCTGTGTAACCCTAGTACCTAAGTTGGTGGCATTCAGGTCAAGTTCACATGCGATGTGGACTGTAGACATTAGTTGATTCTAGCAGAGTCACTAAGTGATTTCTTTAACTTGTCCTCCCTTCATACTGAGGGTATTGTAAGTGGGGGAGAAGAAGCTGTTTAATCCCTTCAGTCACTGAGTTGGATTGTTACACTCGGCTACATACTGCCATTGATACACCTGGTGCTGTCCGCAGCCTACAGGGTTTGTGTTTGGGTGTGGCTATTTCCCCTCTCATACGTTCGCGTATGGTGAGTATACTTGTTTAACATTGCTATTTTTTGCATATCGCTATTATTACCCCTGGTGCTACGCTGTCCGCAGCGGGCGGGGCTTGTTTGTTGTTACAACTAGTTTCCCCTCATACGTGCGCGTATAGTGGGTGTACGTTTGTTAACATTGCTATTATTTGCATATTGCTATTATTACCCCTGGTACTACGCTGTCCGCAGCGGGCGGGGTTTGTTTTTTTGTTACAACTAGTTCCCCTCATACATGCGCGTATAGTGCGTGTACGTTGTTGACATTGCTATTATTTGGCATATTGCTATTATTACCCCTGGTGCTACGCTGTCCGCAGCGGGCGGGGCTTGTTTGTTGTTACAACTAGGTCCCCTCATACGTGCGCGTATAGTGGGTAGACGTTGTTAGCACTGCTATTAGATTGGACATACCGCTAATTACTACCCTTGATGCTACGCTGTCCGCAGCTGGCAGGGTTGAGTCTTTGTGACGATTAGTCCCCCTCATACGTTCGCGTATAGTGAGTGGACGCTTGATTGAATACGGTAATACATTTGTGCATATTGCTATTCGCTACCCCTGGTGCTACGCTGTCCGCAGCTGGCAGGGCTGTTTTTCGTTATCCTATAATTCCCTCTCATACGTTATGTATGGTGAGTGGGTGTTTGGAGTTCGCCTAGTATTACCCTGTTACCACACTGTTCGCAGCGGGTTGGGTTCGGCGTTCTGCTCCCTCAAGTACGTGCGCGTACGGTGAGTAGGGTTGTTTACCGGTATATTGCGGCCCCTGATACTGCTGTTCGCAGCGGTTTGGGTTCCCTGCATATCCCTAGGTATGTTTCGCGTGCTGTGAGTGGGCGGTAACTGAGCTACTATGGACTCCTACGTCTGCTGCTGCTGTCAGGCAGCCATGGACCCCCGTGACGGCCACCGGGAATGTCCCGTCTGTTTGGGCAGAGCCCATGTGCAGCGGGACGTCGAGGACCCCTGTGTTGCTGCCGTCGACTTGCCCTATGCAGAGAGGGCTCGGCGTGCAGCTCTGGGGGGGGAGTCGCCCCCTGCCCAGGAACCGGGGCCTGGCCATAGGGACAGACATTCTAGAAAACGTCATCGACGTCGCTCAGGTGACCACGATTATAGGAGGTCCCGTGAGCACACCTCTCGGGCCCCTAAGCGTTCTGCTCACGCCCAGGAGGTCGGGGAGACGCAGGGCGCCACTCAGAGGGTGATTTTAGCGGCTATTCAGTCCCTCAGTGAGCGGATGGGGAGGTTTGAAGCTGATTGCTCCTCAACTGGGGTGTCGCATGATACGTCGCTGCTAGTGAGACGCTGGTGTCGCACGTACTATCGGCGGCTAAACTATTGGGTATGACACTTACAGCCCCGAAGCCCGCCTCTACGGCGGGTGTCTTCAGTGCGGTGTCCCAGGCTCGCTCGTCCCCCACTGTTCCGGAAGCAGAGGGGTACGCGAAGATGCTAATGACTAACTGGGGGAAGCCCGATGGGGGCTCCCTATTTAATGCTGGGTGCAGGGGCCTGGCAAAGATGTCTTACCCCCCCGGGTCCGGCTTGGGAGACATGCCACCGGTCGAGCAGGGCCCCAGTAAGCAGTGCGAGAAGACTGATCGTCTAGTATGTCGCACATATGATTCAGCAGCCCGTGCAGCTCGCTCGGGGAATGCAGTGGTCCTCCTTTTGGCTGCTCTAAGGAGGACAATAGGGGCGGAGGACACAGACTCCCGGTCACTGGTAGATGCCGCGGTGTTAGCGCATTCTCAGCTCACACGGGACATTGGCGCCACCATGTCATCAGCCATGTTGACTCGGCGTCACGTCTGGCTGGCTCAGATGCGTCTCCCTGAGAACATCAAGAAGGAGCTGCGAGAGAAGGCCGTTGTCCCTGGCCATATGTTCAATCCAGACTTCCAGGACACGCTGGACAGAACTGAACGCTGTGCTAAGACACGGGAGAGCGTTCAGCGGTTTCGCCGGTCTGCTGCCTCCAAACACGGACCACGGCGTTCTTACCAAGGCCCAGGTCCCCACCAAGGGTCCTGGGGGCGTGGCAGGCACCAGGGGGGGGAGTTTCGGGCCCCCAGTTCGGCCGCCCGGCAGCAGCCTCACTGGCAGCAAGGTTCTAGATCCCGAGCCAATAACAGAGGTGGCCCTCAAGGGCGTCGCCCCCGCAAGGGCACAGGGCGCCAAGGGGGCTCTACATGAGAGTTCGGGGCCGGCCGTCGAACGTCTCGCCCGGCTTTGCTTGGACAGCTGGGTAGAGCGTACATCAGACCCCTGGGTACTGGAGACAGTCGCCAGAGGCTACAAACTCCAATTTCGACGGCGTCCCCCCCCCCTTCTCAAGGGTCCGTATGACTCTGGTCAGGGACCCTATCCAAGCATGCGCGCTGGCGGAGGAAGTTTCCACCCTGCTGCAGAAAGGCGCAATTACAAAGGTGAGTTCAACCGATCAGAAAGCAGGTTTTTACTCGACATATTTTCTGGTGCCAAAAAAGGACGGCGGGTATCGGCCCGTCCTCGATCTCAGGTGGCTAAACCGGTACATGAAGGTCCTACCTTTCAAGATGTTACAGACAAATGTCACAGGCCCTTTCTCCGCTTTGCCTTCCAGGGGCAGGCCTACCAGTTCAGAGTGCTCCCATTCGGGCTGTCATTGTCTCCGAGGGTGTTCACAAGGGTAGTGGCGGCCGCTCTGTACCCTCTTCAACTTACAGGCATGAAGATCCTACCTTACCTCGACGACTGGCTGATCGTAGCTCCGTCTCAAAACCAGGTTGCAGCAGACACAGAGCAGGTGTTGTCTCATGTCCGGTCCTTGGGTTTCCGAGTGAACTTAAAGAAAAGCAACCTCCGAACCAGGCAACAGACAGGGTTTCTCGGCCTGTGTCTCGATTCAGTGACCATGGTGGTCTCTCTGTCCCCGGAGAGGGTCCTACGGATCCAAACACTCCTACGCCACTTCCGGCTCGGCACGCGTGTCGAGATGGTCCGGGTCCAGCGGCTGTTGGGGATGATCGCATCCGCCACAGCAGTCGTCCCACTCAGCCTGCTCAGGGCCAGACCGCTCCAGAGGTGGATGAATTCGTTCGGCCTCGATCCCAAGCGGGACCGGCACGTAAAGCTGGTGGTGACAAGGCCTTGCCTTCACGCCCTACGGCCATGGAAGGACGGCGCAATGCTGACACGGGGGGTCCCGCTTCGGGACCTTCCGTTCAGGAGGACTGTGGTGACGACAGATGCCTCCCAGACCGGCTGGGGAGCCGTATGGGAGGGCAGGACAGCGAGGGGTCAGTGGGCGTTTCCCTGGACGTCCGAACACATCAATGTGTTGGAGCTGAGGGCTGTTCATCTCGGCCTCAGGGCCCTCCTCCCCTTTATCCGCGACAAGCATGTCCTGGTGAGATCAGACAACACTTCAGCGGTCTATCATATAAATCACCAGGGGGGCACGAAGTCACTTCGTTGCCTACAGGTGGCTCAGGATCTGTTGTGGTGGGCCGCGCCTCGCTTGGCCTCCCTCAGGGCAATCTATGTGCCGGGAGTGGCGAACACTGCAGCAGACCTTCTCTCCAGGTCTGGCCCCCTCTCCGGCGAGTGGAGACTTCACCCACACGTGGTCTCGCAGATATGGACCCGCTTCGGCCGGGCCCGAGCGGACCTGTTCGCCTCTCGAGAGAATGCTCACTGCGAGCAATGGTTCTCCCTGACGGGTCAGGGGGCCCCCTTGGGCCTGGATGCGCTGTCAGGAGAGTGGCCGGACGGCTTGTTGTACGCTTTCCCTCCACTCCCCCTGATTCCTCAGGTATTGCATCGGGTGAGGCGGGGTTGCTACAGAATCCTGTTGATTGCACCCCAATGGCCAGGGAGACATTGGTTTCCAGACCTCCTTCAGCTGGTTCAGGGGTCTCCATGGCCGCTGCCGGCCAGAGCGGACCTCTTGTCCCAGGCAGAGGGTCAGATTTGGCACCCCAAGCCGAGGACTCTGCAGCTCTGGGCCTGGCCTCTTCTGAGCCCCTCCCTCAGGGGCTAGATGAGGCCGTCCTTGACACAATGCGTAATGCCAGGGCGCCATCCACCCGTGCCTGTTACGACCACAAGTGGAAGTGCTTCTCGGCCTGGTGTGCTGCCCAGCAGGCGAATCCTGTCACCTGCAACGTATCCCTAGTTTTACGTTTTCTCCAGTCCCTCTTGGATGCTGGCAGAGCAGCCAGCACCATCAGGGTGTATTCCGCCGCTATTTCGCTCCGGCATGAGGAGGTTGATGGGCTACCAGTTGGTAGGCATATTTTTGTCACTCAGTTCATGGCCGGTGTCAAGCGGCTACGCCCCGGACGGACCCTGAGGGCCCCTGCTTGGGATCTCCCTCTGGTACTGCGGTCCTTGATGGGAGCCCCGTATGAGCCGATGGATCAGTCCGATCTGAAATCCCTCTCTCGTAAGACGGCTCTTCTTTTGGCGCTTTCCTCTGCCAGACGCGTTGGTGAGCTGCAGGCCTTGTCAGTCAGTCAGGACTGCATGAGGTGGAAACCTGATGGCACAGGGGTGTCACTGTGGCCTAACCCGGCATTTCTGCCCAAGGTAATTACGCTGCAGACGGTGAACCGAGTGCTGGAAATTACAGCATTGCGTTCTGCTCTGGGCCCCCAGGAAACTGTGGAGGGCCTGTCTACATTGTGTCCAGTCCGAGCACTTCATGCTTATGTGGATCGCACACAGGCCATACGAGGCACAGGCACGCAGCTGTTTGTCTGCTATGGGGGCAGGAGGTTGGGACTTCCCTTGTCCAAGCAACGGTTGTCGCATTGGCTTGTGGACACAATCTCGGCGGCCTATGTCGACCTAGGCCAGCCGGTCCCTGAGAATGTGGTGGCCCACTCCACAAGGGGGGTGGCCACTTCTTGGGCTGCACTGAAAGGAGTGTCCATGGAGGACATTTGTGCAGCGGCTTCATGGACTGTGCCTTGCACATTTGCAAGGTTTTACAGACTGAACGTGGAATCCCAGCTATCGCTGGGGTCCACCGTGCTGCTTGCAGCTGCCCAGCGAGATGGTGATGGGGCTGAGTACCTCGTTCCTCGCGACCCGGTTGGTATAAGTCATCCGTTGTTCTGACCGAGTGACGGTCAGAGTGAGGTCGATATAGATCGTAAGTTATGTCTATAACTATGGATCTATGAGACCGAACGATGACCGTCACTCTCTCCTGTCGCTCGGAACGCTATGAGGCGTTTGAGGCTGGAGGCGGAGCCGGCCGCACCGGTCGTAACTTATACGGTGAGACCGCCTCCTACGGGTCATGTGGGCATGACTATTTTGATATTTGATCTCGAAAAGAGGAAGATGAGGGCATCATTCGTTGTTCTGACCGAGTGACGGTCATCGTTCGGTCTCATAGATCCATAGTTATAGACATAACTTACGTTCTAGAACCACAGTTCTTTAGGTGGAAAAGAGACCAGAGTGAGTAGACATAAATGGTGTCATCTTATAATGAGTATTCGTGAGAATCTACTGCATGAGGCTCACAGAGGCAGGAAACCACCTAAAAAATAGGTCATATACTGATATAACACCCACATCCCCTTTAATTGTCTACTGCTATACAGTAGCTCACACATTGTGCACTGTCTTTCAGATGACTCTGGCCGTGTTACGGTAAGTACTTTATACATGTAATTTCATTACTCTATTAAGTTGCTTGCTTATATATTTCATATCTCTGCTGTCGGGAAGAAACCACCTAACGAAATTATATATTTTTTTTTTCAGGAAATCCTTATCCTTATAATAATTCAGCGAATCTCTGAATGTCTGAATGAATTAATGTCACTGACAACGCTTTATCTCAACATTGGCTGCACCAATCACTCCCACTTTTCACACAGGCATGGACCATAATTATATGGAGGTCTTAACGGAGCCCTTTTTCCGATTTGACACATTAATGATTTCTAATGAATTTATTAGTGGATTAAAAAATGCAAAAATGGGTATTGTACTGTCAATATCACATGAATATGAATGCAAAGTAGCGGTCCATGTGTGGACAGGCTACCTGTTGCCGTTGTGCATGGTGAGATGTGTGCAAACCGTGTAGTTTATCAGGAGAAGAATACCAAAGGATGCAACATTAATTTATTAGTGAATTAACCTCGCACCCTCGCACCCTCACACACCTGCATCACAGGCCACCGTTCTCACCGTTACCCCACTGGCATGCTTCCTCTAGCTAGCGCTGCAACACAACAAATTGTGCCCTATACAATTTGGCGCCGCTGACTGTGTGTGTGCGTGTTGCATCCTTTGGTAGTCTTCTCCTGATAAACTACACGGTTTGCACACATCTCACCATGCACCACGGCGACAGGTAGCCTGTCCACACATGGACCGCTACTTTGCATTCATATTCATGTCATATTTACAGTACTACGGCCTTCACAGTGTGTGTGTGTGTGTGTGTGTGTGTGTGTGTGTGTGTGTGTGTGTGTGTGCGTGTGCGCGGAGAGGGACGCTAAAACTGTCAACACTTCTACTAAAGAAAGAGGCAGCGATGGCGCCATAAATCCATATCCATACATTCGGGGACATAAATTGCGCTAAAAACTTCTAAACCGCAGCAGATTACAGCATTCTCCTAGCTGTTGCTAAGCTACATTAGCATAGGAACGGAACCAAAACAGTGTTGGGCAATCACCAGGGTTGCCACATTGACTGAGAGGGAAACAAGCAACCAGGTCTATGAAAATGTTAACAGGCCAGAATAAGTCCGAAAATCCGAAAATAAATCTACAATAAGCAACAATATAGCTGACTGTCAAACATCATTGTCCAATGTTGTTTCAGAGCAGTGGTTCTCAAACATTTTCATGTCATGGACCACTAATATTCTATATATATATATATATATATATATATATATATATATATATATATATATATATATATATATATATATTTTTTTTTACTATATATATATTTGCTGTTCATATATTCAGAACGGGTAAGGACTAGTGAAGAAAACCTTATATTTTGAAGACAAAGCAATACTGCCTCATCAAAGTTAGTGTTGTGACCTTATTGTCAATTACTTCCATGAGAGGGGGAGCGGTGGTGGAGTTAGTTGCTGTAGCAGACAGTTTGAGGGTCCAATGGAGTTAAGAGGTTTTGTCCGAAGAACTTTTTACTATACTTTTCATTGGTACAATATTTTCGAAACAACACACAGACGTAAAGGGTGTTCAATAGCACTGATTTATGGAGAAAAAGAAAATCTAAAACCTCAAAAACTGAGTTAGGAGGTTTCCTCCTGACAGCAATGATATGTAAGATATGACTTCTACATTAAAACACTACCTCTACTACATAGACTATACAAATCACTGCTGAAATATGTTGTAATTACAGTATCTTGATCATCAACTGAATTATACTTTCCACAATTGCATATTTTATGTGTTATTTATTTACTCTATATGTATTCAGGGTTGGAATCCTGAGTAAGTAGCCTACAGACAAGACACATGTCATGTTCATTCAGCGTTTTTTACTTTATTTAGAGGAGCCAAAGGGTGTATGTTATACACCCTATTCTCTACAATTTAGGTAAATTAATTCCTCCCACTACTTGATGTTGTACACTGGGGCACCACTTTCTTTGGTGTTTCATCCAGGTGGGCGTGGTTAAATATTAATGCCTAAACCTAATCTTAACCTCACAAACACTATGCCTAGGACAGTGGTGTCTGGTGGAAGGCCAATTGCGGCCGGTGTCGATCAATGTGCTCAATGTCCTCAAAGTCACGTTTAATGTTCACAGCACACCTGACAAAAGACCATTGATATTTGATATTATTGAAATTTGTATGTGACTTTCATATGGCAGTTGGCCCTTGGGTGTTTTCATATTTTCTACTTTGGCCCCCTTTGAAAAAAATAGTTTGGACACTATAATACAGGGGTTTTCAACTGATTATATGAACCATGGGGACCACAACCCTGACTAAGAATTAAATCAACACATGGGGACCACTGTTGTGTTGGGTGGGGGGATATGGGCCTGATGTGGGGGAAAAGCTTAATGACATATTGTCTGTTAAGGGCTTCATTTGATTGTTAATTTAAAGTGAATTAAATCACGCCCTTAACAGTCATTAACTGATGCTATAGTGGTCCGGAGCTGAAAAACAATTCAGAACCACTGATCTATTCCATTCATGGTTGCTCCTCTGTTCTCTTAACCTTCCATATTAAACTAATACTGTACATAGCAGACACATGCCATTGCATGATTATGGGCACATTTCCTCATAATGGTCACAACAACGCCTGCCATAGGGAACCACTGCTGGTCATCAAATTATTGTTTTAGAAATACCAAAACAAAAAAGTATCCCTTTATTGGCTTAGAAATACCCCAAAAAAGTATCCCTTTAACCTCAGGGCTATGCATCAACAACACCGGTTGTAAACTATACTGGCTCTCCACCAGGAGGACTTCACACGACAAGTTTAGTTTTTACTTCTAATTAAATATCACATGTTAAATTAAATAGCTTTGGACTTAATAAATATATTAAATATCTTCTAATTAAATATTACATATTAAATTAAATATCTTTGGACTTAATAAATATATTAAATATCTTCTAATTAAATATTACATGTTAAATTAAATATCTTTGGACTTGACTGGACTGAGATCACTTCTTTATCTCAGGCTCTCTTCCGAAAAAGTAAGAAACAGTTTACTAAATAAGAAGTTTAAAAAACATGCTAAGCTCATGGCATGACGTGAAGTCTCTCTCTCTCTCTCTCTCTCTCTCTCTCTCTCTCTCTCTCTCTCTCTCTCTCTCTCTCTCAGTGTAGGCTACTGTGAACAGGAAGAATAAGGTTATCCAGAGCTGTTCATCACAGCAGAAAATGGAGCCTAATCTGCCCTGCGTTCTCCTCTGTGAGTATAATATTAATAGTGGCTCAATTTATATCACCATCGTCTGACCATGGGGAACAACAGAGGCCTTGACTGTGATCAATATTAAGCCCATATATGGGAATGCCAATATATGATCATATTGTGACAGTATCATGACAACCACTGTGGTTGCCGCAAAGGTCACAGTTAACTATGGACTCATGCATTTCCCGTCAGTAGGTCAGTCAGTGTATCACTCAAAATCCCCATATATGGTGTCCAGGTCTCAGTGCCCAGTCTGGAGAAGATTTTAACCTCTGGCCTTTCACCTTCAACCTCCAAAGAGGTAAAGACAAAAAAAACAGAGATCAACATCAACACGCGTTCGTTTGCATGATTATTTCCCATAAAATGGTACCAACCTCTGGAATAAATACACAGCAAAGAGTTATAATTATCTATACGTTTTAATAATCAAAAGCCCTAATAAAATAGTGTACAATAATGTTTGGCCCTATAGTCTACAACAATATAATATGAGCCTATACAATCATAAGAACAAATATGGTTACCGACAGAAGTCAAACGAATTAGCCACCGGTAGACCTCTGGACTCTCCATTCCGTCCGTGACCTTGGTGTCACATCATTTCTAGAGAGTGCCGATTCCATGGAATCGACAGTTATTTAATAGTTTCCAGTTTTTGAATATAGTCCAATCAGAGAATAGTTCATTTCTTCAGGGGGTGCTCTTGGCCATCCTCCCAATTTGAAGTGTCGTGTTGGACCTCTTCTTCCGGACTCTGCTCCCTATGTGTGGGTGTATGTGACATGTGTTGTGTTTAATTAAATGTGCCAGTCATTATGAGATCATGTTTATGTGTGTATGTGAGCTTTCTTAAATGTGACAGTAGATCAACTAGTGTGTGTGTGTGTGTGTGTGTGTGTGTGTGGTCCCTGGACGGTCCCTCCATTTGTTTGCACAGTCCGGTCGAGAGGGTGGGCTGACCTGTTGTGGGGACCTGAGAGAGAGAGTGTGTGTGCGTGCCTGCACGGGCGTGCACACGTGTATGAAGCTGCATGTGTACTTTACATTTAGTGAGGCCTGGTCAATATGTATTAGTTGTCCTATATGAATACATAGCATTTTATCATTATGATTACCTGTTTATTTCCTATATATAATGTAAATACTTTAATAATAGCTTGATGGTAAATATACCTTGGTAATACTACTTAGAGTGGTATTTTATACCCTAAATATTTTAATAATTTCCCCCAGTCCCCCTCAACATATCTTCATAAAAGATATGTATACTAAAAATGTCCCCATCCCTTGTGTAATATATTGGTGATACTACTTAGAGAGTTATTTATACCCTAAATATTTTGTCCCCCTCAACATATCTTCATAAAAGATATGTATACTAAAAATGTCCCCATCCCTTGTGTAATACCTTGTATTAATTTGATTACCCCGGGGTTCTTCCCCTGAACTGAATAAGTGGTGCCTACCAGGAGAAGAGTCCTTATCTCTTGTTATTTGTTAAAGCAGCATTGACCTTTGCCCTTGATTTAGCCTGAGCTATACCACCAGGCTGTAATACCGAGTAATGGTACTTACGTAAAAGGTCTATTTTACCTTAACTTTCAAATAAAGAAATAAAAGTTTAACATGCACATGTAACATCATTCTGTTTACCTACTATAATTTAAAATGGCCTGGGATGAGATACTGTAAAATTGTACGATCTGGGTGGGATCTGAAAACTATTATTTCTTTCTGTTAGTGTTTACTTAAGATTATACACAGCCTTACATTTTAGTGCTACAGACATTGACCACACCCACACCTGTATTATTTTTATTGTTGTCTCTTGCTTACCAAGAGATATATTTTCGAGTTTTGGAGTTCCATACTTCAAGTTGGTCCATACCTGGTTAAAAAGCATCATAAATTGCACCAAGAAACTAACTACGTTAAAAATGAATTTCTCTTTCCTTACTTACTTATACCTGCTTCTAGTGTCATAGTGTTGCTGACCTGAGCTCAAAATGGCTAATCTATTGTTTACTTAGTGCACACACTCGTGCGCCCTTTTATGTGTATTGTGCGGATGTGAAAAGCTGCCACAGATTTCAAATTTTTTCTTAAAAAGGTAAGAGCAATATTTGACGTTCACATCCCAACATCGTATTGGGCCATGGTGCTGGTCTGACCCGATACGCCTTGTAGTCACGTGATGAAAGAGGTACTCCTTGTTGCTGAGAAGGATGAAAAAAGTACAATGTTCATCTAGTGTTGACACATGCCCCCAAAGTTCATGTCCCATCAGCCCCCCAAAGTTCCTCATTGGTGCTGCTTGTCACCATCGGCCCATAGTCACATATGTGCCCCCATTGTTCAGTGTCATAGTCTTTTTTCACTTTTATTGCGCCGTGCGCAAGTTGACTTATTATAGGCTAACTGAAAACTGAGTTGTTGAAGATTCAGCCTTTTTGATGTAAACAATGTGAGCGGGAAATATTCCTCTATAACCGGATAGTTAATTTAGTATTGGCAGTTTTCGTAAATATGTACTTTGAACTTAATGTGTTCCCTCTTGTGGGTCTATTTGTGTTACTAATTTATTGTAAAATCATTGCTGACACAAGGCTAATCTGACCTGTCAGATGTCAAATTCACTTTCTAAGTTCTTCCCTATTGGGTTAATATTGAAACAGTGCATTCCTTATAATCGGGCCTGTGGACACTTGTGGACCTGTGGACACTTTTAAACAAATTTGTTGGTGCATTTTATGTCACAGATTATATTATCACAGATTTACAGTATGGACACACAGTTTTACTTTTCGCTTAAGTCTTTTCTATGAAGTTGGGATGCAACCCTAGTGTTGCCTATACCTGGTTAATTAGCCTATATATAAACATTTCTATATGAGTGCTTGTAGATCGGCTATTTTTCTTTACACTTATATAATGTACACTTTAATAATAGTATATTTGAGAACGTGAAACAATTCACTTTACATAGGGAGACTAATTTTTGAATACATTTATTTGGGTTAGTATTTTTAATTCTTAAAAAAGTTACTGTAAAGGGTACTGCAATGGGTTAAATGAAAGATCATGTTATTCTTATTAGTCCCTGGATATGAGACATTTATTGTGCTTTTGACACAGACTATATTGATATATTTATGTAAATGGTACAGGGCCATCCCAAAACAATGCCTTATATTAGTAACCGATGATTCATTTTCTCTATTTATGTTTCTTTAATGGTATGAGGGATAATTAGATTTCAGATAACTGTTAACTCTGGGATATTTTTACTATTCACTTAATTTATGCGTTTTTGTGAAGGGTGAAACCGTCATAAGTCTCAATTCACTTAATTCCTTTATCAATTTAAATAGTACTTCAAGTTATACTATTTTCTAACTGTATTTTCACCGTATGTTGCTACCAATATAATATTTCAGAATACAACACACAGTTTTAAATATCTCTTTGTAACCAGTCACCCTAGTGACCCTTTATCAATTCTTTGGTACTTCAATTCGTTATTCTATTTTCTAATATTTATTCTAAAACCTGACTATTGTTTTTATTCTTTTTCTAAGTTTTCCGCAGGAAATCTCTAACCTGTCTATACCCTGTTTTTTTATTCTTTTTCTAAGAGTAGAGGTCAACTGGGCTCATCACGCAAACCCTAGCAGCATCGCTAGTGCTGGCTGGATCCCATATACCCATGCTGGGCTCATCATGCAGAGCCTTAGGCAGCTTAGCTAGTGCTGAATGGATCTTCATATACCCACTCACGTTTTTTATTTTTGGCTGCTCTCTAAACTACGCAGCCATGTCACCACTTTCTGTATCAGAGGGTCAGATCGGAGGGGCTTTGAAAGTCAGTCACCCCCGGGCCGATCCTATAACACAGAATAATAATGCACAGCTATATAGTCACAAATGCTTATAACATCTAAGCTGCCTATTGTATTACCATGAGCACCTACACTCCCTGTGTAGGATATTAAACCATATACTTAGATAACCTGTAAAACCATGTTACTAATATAATCACCATCCCCCCCGTATGGCTTTGATCTCAATAACTCTTGTTTTCCGTACACCCAATTGGTGTTTCGTTAACTGGATTCTTCAGGAAATTACCTGGCTAATGAATACTTTTGATTTCACCAGAATATTAGTCATCCATATTTGTTCTTTTAATTGAAACTGTTATCTTTTGGTAAACCGGAGTTGATTTCTCTTATTGAAACTCAAACAGAATTTAGAATATCCAATGGCAGACTTTTTTATATACTAAAAAAAGAAGGGTCTGCTTACCTTATAATTTTTGCCCGGGCATTTGAGTTCTCATAAGAAAAAAGACACCGTTGACCTGGCGGGGTCTATTAGACGTCCACCCTCTTAGGTCTGTTGCTGCCTTCCAGAGGTTCTGGCCCAAATCAAGGAACAATCACGTCAGCAAGGGTCACCATCTGGAGAAGATTTTAACCTCTGGCCTTTCACCTTCAACCTCCAAAGAGGTAAAGACAAAAAAACCAGAGATCAACATCAACACGCGTTCGTTTGCATGATTATTTCCCATAAAATGGTACCAACCTCTGGAATAAATACACAGCAAAGAGTTATAATTATCTGTACGTTTTAATAATCAAAAGCCCTAATAAAATAGTGTACAATAATGTTTGGCCCTATAGTCTACAACAATATAATATGAGCCTATACAATCATAAGAACAAATATGGTTACCGACAGAAGTCAAACGAATTAGCCACCGGTAGACCTCTGGACTCTCCATTCCGTCCGTGACCTTGGTGTCACATCATTTCTAGAGAGTGCCGATTCCATGGAATCGACAGTTATTTAATAGTTTCCAGTTTTTGAATATAGTCCAATCAGAGAATAGTTCATTTCTTCAGGGGGTGCTCTTGGCCATCCTCCCAATTTGAAGTGTCGTGTTGGACCTCTTCTTCCGGACTCTGCTCCCTATGTGTGGGTGTATGTGACATGTGTTGTGTTTAATTAAATGTGCCAGTCATTATGAGATCATGTTTATGTGTGTATGTGAGCTTTCTTAAATGTGACAGTAGATCAACTAGTGTGTGTGTGTGTGTGTGTGTGTGTGTGTGTGTGTGTGTGTGTGTGTGTGGTCCCTCCATTTGTTTGCACAGTCCGGTCGAGAGGGTGGGCTGACCTGTTGTGGGGACCTGAGAGAGAGAGTGTGTGTGCGTGCCTGCACGGGCGTGCACACGTGTATGAAGCTGCATGTGTACTTTACATTTAGTGAGGCCTGGTCAATATGTATTAGTTGTCCTATATGAATACATAGCATTTTATCATTATGATTACCTGTTTATTTCCTATATATAATGTAAATACTTTAATAATAGCTTGATGGTAAATATACCTTGGTAATACTACTTAGAGTGGTATTTTATACCCTAAATATTTTAATAATTTCCCCCACCAGGTCTCGCGACCTCGCCCGCCCTTTAGGGCGAGGTCGCTTCTCGATCGCCACCAGGTGTCTTATTGGTTCGGGGCGGTCTGGTTGGTACATTTACCTGATAATACCTGCTGCATACTTAGGTACGTTATCTGAAATATACCTGCCCTCCCTCAAAGGTTTTTCACGCAGTGTGTGTGCCTGTGTAACACGTGTGTGTGCGTTTTACCGGACCCCATATTGTAATATAGTTTTCAGGGATGTTTTTCTATTCTACAATATGGGAGGAATACAGAGACTCAATAATTACGCTCTCTTTCATAAATAACAAATAAACCAAAGCCTACACTAATGGTATCAGACAGATCCACTGTACTGACATCAGACAGTGTGACTCTCACCTGTACTGTGGAAGACAGTATACAGCTCCATGGAACATCTCCTGGTACAGAGACAACCAAGAGTCTGAACCAGACAATTCAATTCCTGAATTCACTTGGGTGGCTTTAAGGCTTAAAATAATTTATATCAATATTTTTGTAAATCTCTATGGGTGCAGGAACCAGAAAACCACACCCACAGCTCTATCCTCTTCCACTATATTCCACTGGATGGTCTTAATCATAACACATTATTGATCCAATATGTGTTTGTGTAGAGAGACCTCCAGCTGTTCTGACCATTCTGCCCAACACAGCATTTACTGGAGAGACTGTTATGTTCACATGTGACATGAGAGAAGGACAGCTCTGGTCTTATGCAATAGACAAAGATGGTGCTTTCTTTAACAGATCAGAATCCGTATTTCAAACATCGCCACTCAGCACAAGGGACAGTGGTGAATACCAGTGTACCGGTCGTCTTACAGAGGATAAGCTGGTTGTGAAACAAAGTGATAAAATCACCTTGATGGTATCCGGTAAGTCACATCATCACTTACTCACTGACATTATGTTCAATATATGGTTTAATTATGGTTCCGTACTACAGAGAGATAAATGTACTAGAGTCTGTATCAAGGATGTGTAAGTGTGTGTGCGTGCGTGTGTGCATGTGTCCGTGTGTGTACTAATATATTCAGTTGGGAGAAATACAGAGACTCAATGGTTACACTGTTTAAATAAATTTCTCTGTCATAAATAACAGCTAAACCAAAGCCAGACAGACCCAGTGTACTGACTCTCACCTGTAAAGTGGAGAGTAGGCCTACAGCTTCATGGAACATTTGCTGGTACAGAGACAAAAAAGACTCTAGACCAGTGACAACACAGACTGAGACAACCTACACATCCACCAGAGTCTCAGAGAGTGGAAGATATTGGTGTCGAGGAGGGAGAGGAAACCCAACATACTACATACAGTACAGCAACTCAAAAATGTCACTGCCTCTGGTGAGTTAAAAAATAGGCTACTGTAGCCTACTGTATAATATGATTAATCCTTTTATATAACAGGTAGTTCCAATCAAGCAATGTGATTGGTAGAAAAGGGATCTCCAGGCTCCAGCAGTTGTCAAATGAGCATGACAGAACACCTAGCAGTGCTCAATTTAAAGATGTGAGAACAGCTGAATCACAATATAACATCAGTTTGCCACTGATTAGAAATATTGACTTTTTTTCTTCTTTTCTTTTTTTTCTTCAATCTGAACACAAAGACATCACAAACATATACTGTACGTCACCTGGAACCAGCCACAGGTATTCTTACAGGAACAGTAGTAGATTAATCAACATAATGACAATTGGGGAGAAAGTGACAAATAAATGATATTTAAGTAGGGCTACTCTAAATGAAATAAAAATTAAGATAGGATCTGTTGTTCGCAGGCTTACTCGACTGAACTGAACTGAACTGAACTGAACTGAACTTAACTGTGTGTGTGTGTGTGTGTGTGTGTGTGTGTGTGTGTGTGTGTGTTTGTCATGATATCTGTCTCACAATTCAAATGAGTCTTTCTAAGTGTGTTTTAAAATGCATTTCATTGTGTAAGATTTTGTTTCAAAAATATTGAGACATTCTAAATAATGTTGTTATTGTGTTGCTATGATGCTCTACTTCCATATGAAATGGAAGTTAATCATTTCAAAACACCAGTATTTGTCATAACCAACCACATTTCTACAAATGCTATTCATACTGAGCCAGTGGATTTATTTTAAGTTTTTCTCTCAAATGTGAACAGATCAACCAAAGGCCACACTGACAGCTGAGCAGCAGGGGGCAGTGTTTCACTGAGCTGCCCTGAGTAATGTAACACCTCTGAAGATAAAGATTCAATTATTGTGCAACAAATGCATTTAGCCTGTCAGGGCCTGTCAGGCGTATGTACTGCATTCCAATGCTCATTCTTTCCTTCAGACTTTAACTACTTTTTAAGATGTTCTGTGTAAACCGTTTCCATAATTTTATAGTTATTTGCATTACATTTCATAATGTCAATGTCTCCTGCATCACTGTCTTTAGTGTATTGCTGCTTACCACTGCACTGCTACAGCTATGGAAATAAAACAATGCTGTCTAAAAACATGAATACACTAAACTTCAATCCAGCAATCTCAAGTTGCCACATTATCCTTTGTTTGTCTTTATATTTACCTATACATCCTACAAGAGATCATTTGACTTCATCACTTTGTTTAATAGGCTACACTTCTTTCTATTCTACTGTATGTATTTACGGTTTCACAACAAGCATGTAGAGAGGCAGGAAACCACCACAAACGAGTGAGGAACAAAACCACGCCCCCAGCACCCAGGCTAGATCTCAGAAAGATAATAGGCTACCCGCCACAATGACCTTGTGTTTTCCATCACGTATGTGACACCATCTCGTCACACGCATCAAGTGCACCCTCGCAGGAGTGCGTGCACCGTGGCTATAGTCAATATCACATCATTTTATCATATGTTTTGTTATTATCTATGCTGCTGCATTGTCTGAAGGAAGCCAAACAAAAATATTTTTTACTCTTATGTAAATCTATCCATCTATCTATACAAGATATAACTAAAAAGGACAACCTTGAACCTTGAATCATTATATGATTATTTTTTTTAAGCATGCATGGCACAAAATGGAATGATATACTGGTGATATGCTACCCTGTGCGCCCTGCATTTGATTGTTTTTTTTATTCACATCACATTAACCTTAGTAGCAGCTACTCTTCCTGGGGGCCACACAAACACATGTAGACTTACAGTGTTGTTTCACATGTATTGCTTTTTTTTTAAAATATAGCTTCTACACAAGCAACACAATGTTTCACAGTTGTGAGCTGTTTGGAACTGCCAGTACCTAAAGTAGCCTAAACCAGTGGTTCCCAAAGTGGAGTCCGGGGACCCCCAGGGGTCCTTGAGGGAGTTCCAGGGGGTCCCCAGCTAAATGATAGTTTGGAACCAAATGGACCCTTATGGGTCTGTAACTCTGAGAGTGTACAAATGGAACCAAATGGACCCTCAGAGTTAAATTAACATTGATTTTAAAATATGAATTGGGGTTCCCAGAGAAATAAATGCCATTAAATGGGGGTCCGTATACTAATGCATGTCAAACTGGTACTTGAAATTAAATGGGTTGAGAATCACTGCGTAAAAACCTTCTCTTATGGGGGTCGCTGGCATATATTAAAAAATAATAATAATTAGCAAATTAGTGTCAATTCGGGGGTCCTTCACATGAAAGAGTTTGGGAACCACTGGCCTAAACTATATTGGTGTATGTTTTCTGTGCCGCATGGGGACTAACATTACTTATATATACTGTATAAGATCACAGATGTTACGGGTCGCTCTCCATCACCTCTACATGTGCTGTGGGTGTTCTGGGCACTTCAGCGCCACCAGAGGACTCCAGAGCACCTCTCTCCCTGTTACTATCTCCCCACCTGGATGTCGTCTGCAATCACCTGATCACCTACAAGAGCCAGGCCTGTCTGCAGCTCGGCGCCAGTTCTTCTCCAGTCTACGGTTGGTAAAGTTAGACAGACAGACATCTAGGCCCTCAGTGTTTAGTCTTAGACAGTTAAACGTCACGCCGTTACTGTGCTTATTCTCTGCTCTGTGGACCTGCCTTTGACTCACCTCCTCTTCTCCCTCTCCAGTGTTTCCGGGACCCGAGCTCTGTGGAGCAGCCTACGGACCCCTGCATCTCCTATCCCCCCCCCGTGTTTGTGAATAAATATCCATGCTTTGCCTCTCCTTGTTGTGCATTTGGGTCACACCACACCGAGTCATTGCGAAGCAGTGAGCACTTACTATGAGACCTAGCAGATCATGTCTGTCGGTCTGTGTGTCTGTCTGTGTGTGTGTCTGTCCCGCTATACGTCCAAATATGCAGTGTGTTGTATCAGCAATCACTCAGCTCCATATATGGGCACAAAAGGGGCCAGGTCCACATATACAGTAACAGCGGGACAGACACACAGACAGACAGACAGACAGACATGATCTGCAGGGTCTCAGCTGCGTTCGCTTCCCGCGTTTGCGCGTCTTACTGGTAACAGTATAGAACTGGCCAACTTGACCCAGCCAGCATGGAAAGAGAGCAGCCAGCTCTCCAGGCTCAGGGACAGGTTTTGGAGCACCACTCCCGCCTGCTGTCGGATGCATCCGCCGCCATTTTAAGTATACAGCAGGAGCTCCGCCTCCGGGATGTTTCGGATCTTCAGCAGTCCCAAGCCGCTCAACAACACGCTCCGGTTAAACAACTCACATCGTTGGTCAAGGATCTATATAGCTGACCAGGTCGCCGCGCTCACCATTTTTTTAATATATTTTTTATCCCACGATTTTGTAACCCATTTTTAACCCCTTTGTCAATCATCTACTGTGATCCTGGGCTCTACACACCCTCCGCCAACCTGGGGAGAGCAACGGACTTAACTCATGCTTCCTTCATGCTTGAGTGTCCAAGTTGCTCCTTTACACCTGACAGGGGGGAGTTTCCCTGGTTGGACGTAGCGCGTGAAAGGAACACGTTATTCCAACCAGTTCCTTTCCCCTCCATCAGGCGCCCCGGCTGGCCAGGGGGAGGCAGTTTAGAGACCAGGATTACTGCATGTTTTTGTGAGGGTACCTACCCTACCGCCCCGGCCACCTTTTGACGGTACTTTCTCCCTCTGCACGGGGAGTTCCTCATGCAATGTGAGTACGTGTTTAATCCGCAGCCCAGCATGTATTCCACTGACCCCGCCCGCATAGCTTATACATTAACCACCGGAAGGGCGCGCCGGTGGATTTATGCAAGCCTTGAGGGTTCAGCTACATACACGCAGATCTAGAGAGACTTTGTGTTATAGAGTTTAAGGCTGTGTTTGACCATGACGTCCCTGCAGGGCATGACGCCGACACAGCTCTCTCTGCCCTCCACCAGGGCTATACCTATAGCTCAGTAGCAGATTATGCCACTATGAGTTTCGCATCCTCGCCAACCCGCTGTGACCGGAACGAGCCTGCACTCTGCAGCGCGTTCGTTCATCCGGGGTTTGAGTGAGGCTACGTACGAGAGATGCCCTGGCCGAGAGAGAGAGGGAGAGAGACCCGCCCCACTCTGACCGAACTCATCTCTCTGTCCATTTCCATTGACGAACGACGCCGTGCACGTAAGCGTGAGAGGGCTTCCCCCAGTGTCACGCGGCTGTCAAGCCGTCTCCCCCCCGCCCCCACCAGTCTCACTCGGCCCGAGCAAGTTCCATCTGCCCCCTCCAATCTCACTTGCGAGGATCGGAGGACGCCTGCATGCAGCTGGGCCGAATCCACGTGACTTCCAGCTGAGCGTGAGCACCGCCGACTACATGGACTCTGTGTGTATTGTGCCATGCTCAGCGCACGGTGGTGTTCGCTCCGGTCCAATTCTGCTCTCCAAGGTGACCGCTTCCCGGGCCACCAGGGGGCGTAGTTTCGCCTACTCGTTTTCGGGGTAAGCTGTCTCACTACAACTTCCCAGCCCCGCATATACCAGTGTTGCCAGATTCCCTGTCACTCTCGCCTGGCAGGGAGGGACAGACACTCACCATTCCAGCTCTCGTCGACTTCCGGGGCCGATGAGAGCTTTATTGACCATCCAGTATGCTCGGAGGGTGGGCCTCCCTGTGTCTCCTCTCAGGAGGTCCCTGCCTGCCTCCGCTCTGACTGGTCATCCCATGGGCCCCATCACACACCGGGCTCATCCTATATCACCCTCGCTGTCTCTGGGAACCATGTGGAGAGCATGTTCTGCCCCTACATTATTCACTCCCCGCGGGCACTACACTCATCCTGGGCAGACCATGGCTGCAGGAGCTTAATTCACACCCCCCCCCCATGTCTGCTGCAGAGTTCTGGGCGTGTTCTCAGCTGGAGCGCCGCCTGCCGGGTCTGTTGCCTTCAGTCCGCCCCGACCTGAATGTCCTCCTGCCCGGGTTCCTCCGCGGCGTCGGGGCTCACCCCGACGTTCTCTGCCAGTCGCCATGTGGCGACTCCTGGAGGGGGGGGGGGTCCTGTTACGGTTCGCTCTCCATCACCTCTACATCCATGTGCTGTGGGTGTTCTGGGCACTTCAGCGCCACCAGAGGACTCCAGAGCACTCCACAGCACCTCTCTCTCTCCCTGTTACTATATCTCCCCACCTGGAGTTGAATTTAATTCTTCCAATGTGTAGTATTGTGTACAGCACATTTCTAGTAATGATATGACTAAATGCCTTGCCCTGAAAAAGAAAAAGAAATGTCTAGTGTACACACACCACTGTCCGTGTATAAAACAATAGACTCTACTAATCTCCAGTAGCATTAGCCCCATAATACTGTGCTTCTGTTCTGACAATTTGGAATAGAGCATGGCACTCTCGCATGCATGCGTGCGCGCGCGCGCACACACACACACACACACACACACACACACGGCCTTTTATGGGCCTTTGAGGTGCTGTGGTACCAGGAGGTCTATAGTCAAAGAAACCTTGTACGAGGGCTCCTGTTAGGGTTTTGGTGTTTTTAGGTGTTTTTGTTGACCAGTGAGGAGATCCTGTAAAGGAATCTTGTTCTTTGGTTGACATTTTTGATTACGTTGGTGGCCATTTTATCACCGGAAAGATTTTACTCCATGATGGAACCTATGTAGGTAATTTCATCTTTCCGTGTCATTTTCAGTTCTTCATGAGCCAAACATCTCCTGAGATCGATTCGGTATGGGACCTTATATTATTTATCATCTTATTTATCCGTGTTTTTACAAGATGTCATGTCAGTAGTATTTCTAATACCTTCCCAATAGCCCACATCGTGGCTGCTGATGTGGGGATAGGTTAGCCTGCGCTATTTCAGTAGACTATTATAGTTGATTGTCTAATAATGTTTGGTGAGTTTACCGGTAATATAAATATAAATCAATATAATTAAATATTGTGCTCATTTAAAGAACCACTCGGATTCACAATCAGAACACTTTATGTTATTATGCTTACTATTTGGAAAACTAAATTCTACTTCAAAAGTTGTGGATAGCATAAACAATAAGTTGAAGGGAAACTTCAACTTATTGCTTCAACTTATTGCCGGACTTGCCACACATGCCTGTGCCGCAAGGCCGTGGGAGGCGTAAAGAGTGTCCCTCAAAAGTGGCAACTCTAATAAAGGAGCAATATAAATGCACCATTTACCATTTTCAATGCTCATTCTTTCCTTTCAGACTTTAACTACTTTTTAAGATGTTCTGTGTAAACAGTTTCCATCATTCATTTTATAGTTATTTACATTACATTTCATAATGTCAATGTCTCCCGCATCACGGTCTTTAGTGTATTGCTGCTCAGCATGCAGTCAACTTTGACTGCTGAGCCATTCTCTCCATCTCAACCTTTATATAATGGCACGACGGCATGTATTCCAGGTGCATGTACTGTCTGCATTTAAACGCTCATTCTTTCCTTCATACTTTAACTGCTTTTTAAGATGTTCTGCTACAGCATGTAAAACAAAAACATTGCTGTCTAAAAACATGCATAAACTAAACTTCAATGAATCCACCAAACTTGCCACATTACCCTATGTTTGTCTTGATATTAACCTATATCCCATGTGATTATTTGACTTCATCACTTTGTCTAATACACTTCTTGCTATTCTACGATGTATTTATAAGGTTTCACAACAAGCATGTAGAGACATACTGTAGGAAACCACCACAAACACAAACAAGACCTGAACAAAACCACATCCTCTTTCAGTGCTCAGACCCTACAGTATAGCTACACCATGCACATGATGAGTCATAGCTCGTGGCCTTTGCCCATTTAATATTATTATTGTTTACACATGATATTTGTAAATATTATATTTCATCACTCTATTAAATTGCTCTTATTTCATATGTAGGACATGACTGCTACAACACTACCTCTACTGCACTGATAGACACAGAGTAGGCTAATTGCATCACTCAGGGTTTTTGGTCCATGGGGGAAGGGGGGGGGGGGGGGGATCCCAGCACCCCACCTCAGAAAGGGGGGGGGGGGGGGGGGATCCCAGCACCCCACCTCAGAAAGAAAGATATGTAGGCTATACCACCACAAGAGCTATCCGGTCTCTGCACGTCTGCCATGTATGAAGACATTGCTGTGGGGTAAAGTGTGTTGTCCTTCGGGGGCCGCCTCTAGACAGTGCAACAATGTAACACCTCTGAAGATAAAGATTAAATTGCGCAACAAACGCATTTAGCCTGTCAGGCGTATGTACTGCATTTCACTGCTCATTCTTTCCTTCAGACTTTAACTACTTTTTAAGATGTTCTGTGTAAACAGTTTCCATCATGTTATAGTTATTTGCATTACATTTCATAAGGTCAATGTCTCCTGCATCACTGTCTTTAGTGTATTGCTGCTTACCACTGCACTGCTACAGCTATGGAAATAAAACAATGCTGTCTAAAAACATGAATACACTAAACTTCAATCCACCAATCTCAAGTTGCCACATTATCCTTTGTTTGTCTATATATTTACCTATACATCCTACAAGAGATCCTTTGACTTCATCACTTTGTTTAATAGGCTACACTTAGTAGGCTATTCTACTGTATGTATTTACGGTTTCACAACAAGCATGTAGAGAGGGAGGAAACCACAACAAACGAGTGAGGAACAAAACCACGCCCCCAGCACCCAGGCTAGATCTCAGAAAG
Source organism: Protomyctophum bolini (assembly GCF_963924005.1). NCBI lineage: Eukaryota > Metazoa > Chordata > Actinopteri > Myctophiformes > Myctophidae > Protomyctophum > Protomyctophum bolini. The sequence continues at coordinate 3,362,771 of NC_137880.1, read as the reverse complement.
ATAATAGGCTACCGCCACAATGACCTTGTGTTTTCCATCACGTATGTGACACCATCTCGTCACACGCGTCCAGTGCACCCTCGCAGGAGTGCGTGTTGCGTGCACCGTGGCTATAGTCAATATCACATAATTTTATCATGTTTTGTTATTATCTATGCTGCTGCATTGTCTGAAGGAAGCCAAACAAAAATATGTTTTACTCTTATGTAAATCTATCTATCGATATAACTAAAAAGGACAACCTTGAATCATTATGAACCCGTGTGAACTGAGTGGTGCAACTCCCCTCTCTCCTCTTCTCTCCTCTCTCTCTCTCTCTCATTAGCAAGCAACAGTGCAGCACTGTCTATCTCTTTCTGTTTCAACTGCTCATTAACCAACACATACATAGGTGAACAACACGAACATTGCTGTTCCTTGGAGTGGTTGCACCACTCAAAAATAAAAAATAAAATACAAGGAACACTGACAAATTATACTGTGGGAAATGCCCACTTTGCCCAGGTTAAAAAACTGTAATGTAAAAATGTCCCATACTGTTGGGTGGGCCGTTCATCATAATACAATTCAGGTATGAAGCTGCGGGCCGTATAAAATTTCACCCGAGGGCCACATTTGCGGCTGCACTTTGGACACAGCTGGTCTAAGGTCATGGTTAAAATGACATAATCAGTATTATCTCTGGAATGGAGAGACCTGTAACAAGAATGATACTTTATGAATGAGCATGGAGTGACCCTGTCTTCAATCATGGAGTGTGTCATTTTAATGCAACGTGTTGATTTCTACTTCTAATAAGAAAAGGACCTGCAAGGAATGAACTCACTTCTTTTTCTCAGCCTCTCTTCCGAAAAAGAGGAAGTTAGAGCAGTTTACTCAAGAAGAAGTTCCATGCTGAGCATGACGTCAACTGACCGTAACCCACCCCCCCCCGGTCCACCTCTACCTCTCTCTCTCTCTCTCTCTCTCTCTAACCATTAGTTCACTATGAACACGAAGTAGAAGGTTTTTCGGAGCCGTTCAAGAGAAGATGAAACTACTCACCGTGGCCTGCGTTCTCCTCTGTGAGTAATTATTTATAGTTGAACTACTATTATTAAGATTATGAGTTTGAATTCATTACATCTGTAAATATGTAACTTTACTCTTCTACCCGGATTTGAACCCGTTTTCTGAGTTTGTATTTGTTACCATTGAGCTAATAGAGCTTGCCAGGTCAGATCCTGTGTCTATAGGAGAGACATGACATTTGACACTAAATGTATGTAGATAGAAGAGCAGGGAGACAAAATACAGCCTTGTATAAGTTATAATGTTATATTAATACATTTGGACAATATTACATTTAATTAATAAAAACAAAATGACATAGTGACGCAGTGTTTTTATTTTATTTAGGATCATGACCAATGTTTTCACCTCGCTCTATATTTACAATTTCAACAATATTTGTATTGACTATTAGCAATAAAAAACTAAACCGGCACAGACAGCAGTGATGATGCAACTATATACAGTACAGAGACACCACCATTAAATTAAATATACGTTCTTCTCCAATACATCAAACTATGCATTAATGTGTAGCCTCAGACAGGGCTGGACTGGGACAAACATTTGGCCCGGTCATTTTCACACGAATTTGGCCCAGACCAGCCCACCACAACCAGCGACGGAGCGGGCGGTATACTAACTGCTAACAAATAAGCCCTAATAATACCACCACTTTTACAGAACTTAAATGATACAAACCAACAGACAACTACACAACCCTTTGTTGCTCTCACAAGAATGATGCTGGTAAAAGGATGCAAGATAGAGGGTTTAATTTATTTGTCACTCATTGATACAGCTACAGTGAAATTGTCATGATGTCACTGGCAGAATGGCATCAGGTGGCCCGCCGACTATTGGCCTGCCTGTCCAAAAAAATATATCATCATAACCAGGCCTGGAATTTCCTCCTTTTAGGGGCAAGGCCACTTCGCCTTTAGTGTGGTCAACTTTTTGAGGGCACAAGGCCAAGTGCCAGGGCATGAAGGCCATCAATTAAAACAATGATTTTAAGTCCCCGGTCATCATTATTTTAGCTTAAAGGTTAAGGATTTTATTTAAAGGCGAACATTGGTTCAGAACAGCTCTTAATTAAATAATCACAGCTTTAAATAACAAAATATAAGTAGCTACTGTTGCAAAATATTGTACTGTGAGTTAATTCACAGAAAATACAGTGACAGACAGCCTACATTAATTTTTATAGCCCTATGTTTCTGTTCTACCTTGTTTGTTTTGGTTCTGCTATATTGTCACAACTATGATATGTTCCTTGTTTTCTTCTATTGTTTATACTGTGCAAATTGTTCAGCACCTTCTAACTTTGTTTCGAAAGGTGCTTTATAAATAACATTTACTTACTTATACTTACATAACTTTTGAATGAGGGCTTGGTTTAGAAAAGCCTATATTTTGTGCTAAAGTATATTGAAAAACATATACATGTAGATTTTAGACTGGCATATGGCATTGTGGGGCTGCAGGACTGAGGGCTCTGGAGATAAGTGAAGTGTAAAAAGCATTTTGTACAATTGTGTGCTTATGAACATTTACCACGTTATGTCCGCATTGATACAGAAATGAATGATTATTAAGCGAGCGACGCGTGGTGTACAGTGAGTGCGCTCTGGTGCTTGGCTACTAGCGTTTGGCTAGCGATATTAGCCGTGGGCAGCGTTGGCTGTTTAAACAATTTACTCTGTCAACTAACGTAACAGACGATAGCGACGCGTGGTAAATGGTGGAGGAGTCCTGCAGTCTATGCTGTTGCGTGGTGTTGTTTTGTGAGTTTATATCCATGAAGACGAGTCACGTTCGTCTTAACACACGGGCTCTGTGTGATAATAAGCCTGAAGCCAGCCGGGCCGAGTGTCAGTGAGTGAGAGCTGTCAGTGCGTGTATGCGTGCATGGAGCGGAGGAGGAGGGAGGAGGAGGCAAAGTAACGCAAAATAATAATAATCAAACCACTTGGCAAATGGCAACAACACAACTACAATACAGACAATACAAGTCTGCACGAGACATTTGGGGAAGGTTACCGTAATGACTGGAAAATTGCGCAGAGGAAAAACTGTGGGCGCCGGTCGGGGGCTACAGTCTATGGTCGGGGGACATGGGCACCGCGGCCACTGTGGCCGTCTGGGCATATAATCTTTCGAGGGGCACACGGCAAAAGAGAGGGGCAACGACGGCCATGGCCGCCGTGGCCGCCGTGAAATTCCTGCCCTGATCATAACTTGAGCGGCCCCCTATGGTCGCGGCCCACCGGGAATATGCCCGGTACGTCTTATGGCCAGTCCACCCCTGGCCTCAGATGAAAGCTTGGTATTGTCATACTTTATGAAAGCATTTCAACATGTTCTTCAGAACACCGTAAACACACGTACACATGCTATAGAGCAGTGATACTCAACCTCAGGCCCGCGGGCCACATCAGGCCCGCGGGACCATTATGACTGGCCCACCAATGAAAATCTAAAAAAAAGAAGAAAAAAAAATCTGGAAAATGAAATAAAAATAAATAAATCTGAATGAAGTTATCTTTAATTACATTATTATAAGTAATACTATTAGAGTTGTACTATTACTCGAACGAAAATAAAAGCTTGGGGGTGGGGGGGGAGATGCAATGCAAATGAAAGACATATACTGTGTATCCCTATTCCCTGACATAATTTTATAGCTAAACGGACAGAATTCTATTTTATTTGAATGATGAAACCCAGCTGCCATTAATAGTTGGAAATGGACATTGCGGAAATGGAAATTGCGGAAATTGTAATTGCGGAAATTGCGGAAATGGTTGAAATGGAAATTGCGGAAATTGCGGAAATGCGGAAATGGAAATTGCTGAAATTGCGGAAATGGTGGAAATTGCGGAAATGGTGGAAATGGAAATTGCGGAAATTGCGGAAATGGAAATTGAGGAAATTGCGGAAATGGAAATTGCGGAAATTGCGGAAATGGTAATTGCGGAAATTATTTTCAAGTAGATTGTTTTATTTTACTCAGTCAGCCATATCACTACTCATTTTTTTTCATGAAAAAGGTCATAGCTGGGTAATCTATTTTCAGGCAAATTGTGTTTATTGTATTTTATTTTACTCAGCCATAACAATTTATTTTCTGTTAACCAACTTGCTGGCTGGCAGGCAGGCAGACAGCTACTCATAGACAGGCAGACAGACTGACAGCTACTCATGGAGAATTGGACAGGCAGGCAGTCAGACAGCTATACTCATAGACAGGCAGACAGACAGCTACTCATTGAGAATTGGACAGGCAGGCAGACAGCTACTCATGGACAATTGGACAGGCAGGAAGGCAGACAGCTACTCATAGACAGACAGACAGCTACTCATGGACAATTGGACAGGCAGGAAGGCAGACAGCTACTCATAGACAGACAGACAGCTACTCATAGACAATTGGGCAGGCAGGCAGACAGCTACTCATAGACAGACAGACAGCTACTCATGGACAATTGGACAGGCAGGAAGGCAGACAGCTACTCATAGACAGGCAGACAGACAGCTACTCATGGACAATTAGGCAGGCAGGCAGACAGCTACTCATAGACAGGCAGACAGACAGCTACTCATGGACAATTAGGCAGGCAGGCAGACAGCTACTCAGACAGGCAGACAGACAGCTACTCATGGACAATTGGACAGGCAGGCAGGCAGACAGACAGCTACTCATAGACAGGCAGGCAGACAGCTACTCATAGACAGGCAGACAGTAAGACAGCTACTCATTGACAGACAGACAAATAACTACTCATGGACAGACAGACAGGCAGGCAGGCAGGCAGGCAGGCAGGCAAAGAGCTACTCATGTTATGTTATTATGTTATTATAACAGCTACTCATGTTATGTGCAATAATTTGTGCAGTTATGGAAACAGCTCTTTGTGTTTATGCAAGATGCAAAAATGTTATCTACTGGCCCCTGGCCCCTTGCCATTTTTGTAATGTGGCCCACAGGTAAATCTATTTGAGTATCCCTGCTATAGAGGGGCGTCACTCAGGGCTGTGGAAAGTCGTGGGTTGCTGCTGCTGTCAGAACCCCAGGAAGCTGCATGACGTAATCTGAAACCTTTTGTGGGGTAGCACAAGTGGAAGTGCTTTTGGAATGGCCCTCTATAGAGACTCCTCAACACGCAATTCCATTGGCAAGATCTGATAAAAATGGATATCAAATAAATGTAGATATTCGGTTGAATCAAGCAACTTAAAAACTGTCTGTGGTGAACACAAAATCCAGGGTAGATGTTAGAATTGTGTGTTTTACAGTGAAAAACCCCATTTTGTTCATTTGTTCTAATTTAATTTCAGTCAGCGGTCTGATGGTGTTTTTATTTTTTTTTATTTTTAGGGATAATTAAAATGCAGATATTTATGCAAAGTGTATTATTGTCTCATCAATTCATTTATTTTGTATTATATGTTTTTATTTTCAGTGGGAAGCTTCTTCTCCTGTGGACTCAGTGAAGGTGAGGATTAATTTATTATCTATTGTCTTTATTCACTCTTTATTCACAAATATAATTTACACCTTTACACACTTCATCCTCTCATTACAAATGTCAGTTTTACACTAGTATAAAATCATATTTTGTAAATTTAGTAAACTTACTTTTTGTGATTTAGTGACATAATGTAGTATTTAGCTTAATTCTACTTTTGTGTTTGTGTAGATGCACCAAAAGCTGTTCTAAGCGTGAAGCCCAACCCAGCATTCACTGGAGAGACTGTTACGTTCACATGTGACATTCAAAAGGAAGGAGAGGAGAAAGGCTGGTCCTTATACAGAGATGGTCAATTTGTCAGCTCCACTGATCAGAATCATTTTGAATTGCAAGCAGAGCCAGATGGTCAAAATGGATACCAGTGTTACAGTCGTGAACTTAAAAGAGGGAGCGATGTAGTAACTTTGATTGTATCAGGTAAGTCACATCATCACCCTTACTCATCACTAGGCATGTAACAATATGACATTTTATAGTACATCAAGCAAATTACTGTGGTATATGGTATTTCATCTCTCTCTCTCTCTCTCTCTCTCTCTCTCTCTCTCTCTCTCTCTCTCTCTCTCTCTCTCTCTCTCTCTCTCTCTCATATTTAATTAAAATGGGCTTATATAAAAAACTATTTGAATTAAGGTGACTTACTTGTATGACATCAAAAGGGCCTGTCAGTTCAAACTCAGTAGGCCTATTGCTGTGCACAATTTTCTTTTACAAATTAACATTAATTACAAAGAAAATACAAAGAAAAGCCTGGCCTCTATCCAAGTGCATTTGTCTTATATCTAACGCCACCTCTGCAGTTCCAAAGGTACATGTTTAAGGGACATATTTAAATTATTTTCAGGGGTGGGATCTTGTTGAGCTGGTCATTTTGAATGTAGCTATAAAAAATAATAATAAGTGTGGTCCCCCCTGTACTACATAATTTGTCCTGTTTCTATTTCTTGGTGTAATATTTTCTTTTTGGTGTAAGATGCTCTTTAATTGAAGTTTATGGGAGACTCAATATGTATTTTCACACTTCTATCATGTCTCTTTCATTAATAACAGCTAAACCAACGCCTAGACTGGCCTCAGACAGATCCAGTGTACTGGCATCAAACAGAGTGGCTCTCACCTGTACTGTGGAAGACAGTACACCTCCATGGGACATCTTCTGGTACAGAGACTATACAGCGACGGACGCACATGGATCAACCTACACATTCAGGCCCAGTGACCCAGGGACAGTACTCTACAGGTGTCGAGGAGGGAGAGGAAACCCAACATACTACACAGAGTACAGCAGCTCAGTGTCTATCACTGTCTCTGGTGAGTTATAAACACAATATTATAATGTTTTCATAGGGTTAATTTTTTTGTCTCCCCACAGAATCAAAGGTTTTATCCTTTGCTGTATGGCTTGATTCTAGACTTAAAAAATGGCAAATTAGTTTAGGGTTACGGGATAAGATGGAGCCGTCTATCTCTAAGGGAGATGGAGCCCTCTACTGTATCTCTAAGGATAGAGAAATATTAAACAGTATAGTTGTTGCCTGTCACTGTAAGCGGAGAATGTACAACTGGAACAGTAGTGGCAACACAGAAATGTGGATGGATTAATTGACATAATGGCAATTGGCCAGGTTGTAAAACATAAATAATATTGTCTACTCTAAAATAAAATAAAAGAAACGTTAGGAGAATTATGGATGATGGAGTTATCCGCAGGAATCAATAAAGTATCACTCAACTGTGTGTGTGTGTGTGTGTGTGTGTGTGTGTGTGTGTGTGTGTGTGTGTGTGTGTGTGTGTTACTTCTACAGAGGCACCTGTTCCGGTTCTCAGCAGACACCCTGACTGGTCTGAGACTTTCATTGGAGAGACTCTTATTCTGAAGTGTACAATAGAAGGAAGGGCTTCCGACTGGAAATACACATGGTTGATGGATAATGTGGTTGTGTCTTCCAGTGAAACCTCTGAATACACTTTAGGTCCTTCTGGAAACCCCAGTGGTGAATACCAGTGTGAAGGTCAACGCAAACATGACCAACAATATTCCAAACGCAGCGAAACCATCACAGTGTCCTCTAAAGGTAATTTGGGATACTAGTATTCTAGATTATCAGACATTTGTCATGTGTCTCACTATTCAAATGTGTGTTTAAACATGCATTTCATATAATATTTTGTACCAAAAATATTGAGTCAATCTAAATAAGAAATGTTGTTGCTATGCTCTTCATATGCAATGTGCAGCCACATTTCTACTGTGTATATGTACAGTATGTTGTAAATGTACATTCCAGTCAAATGCTCCATTATGTCCTAATGTGAACAACAGATCAAGCAAAAGCCACACTGACAGCTGAGCAGACAATCCCAGTGTGTTGATCATTTACAACACAGGTTTATTCACTGTGGTTCTGTATCCATAAAGATTACATAACCACAAGAATGTCCTGTATCAAAGATATGGGAAATGAGACTTCTAGCAGTGCTTGAGGGGTTGTTAAATATCCCTCTTTTCAAAGTTAGTTAGTTAGATTATTACTATTACTATTATATTACTATTACTGTTATTATTATTATTATTAGTGATTGTCTTTTCTTTTCTTTTCTTTTCTTATTTATTTAATTTTTTCCTCACTTCTAGCAGTTAATTGAGTGTGCGTGCGTGCATGCGTTTGGCGTGCGTGCGTGCATTAATGAACCCACTCCTATAGGTTTATTTATTTGTGAAATAATACTTTTTCACTTTTTTCTCTATCATAAACCACACAGCTAAACCAACGCCTAAACTGGTATCAGGCAGAACCAGTGTACTGGTATCTGACAGAGTGACTCTCACCTGTACTGTGGAAGACAGTACAGCTCCATGGACCATCTCCTGGTACAGAGACTATAAACCAGTGACGGTGACACATGGATCAACCTACACATTCAGGCCCAGTGACCCAGGGACAGTAACCTACAGGTGTCGAGGAGGGAGAGGAAACCCACCATACTACACACAGTACAGCAGCTCAGTGTATATCACTGTCTCTAGTGAGTTATAAACACAATATTGTTTTCATATGGTTAATTTTTTTTGTCTCCCCACAGAATCAAAGGTTTTATCCTTTGCTGGATGGCTTGATTCTATAGACTTATAAATATGTTTGTATGTCTATGGGTTTCAGTGGAACCAGAACACCACGCCCACTGCTCTATATCCTGTTCCATTATATTCCACCGCATGGTCTTAATCATAACACATTATTGATCCATGTGTTTGTGTAGAGAGACCTCCAGCTGTTCTGACCGTGCAACCCAACCCAGCATTTACTGGAGAGACTGTTACGTTCACATGTGACATGAGAGAAGGAGAGCAGAGTGACTGGTCTTATAAAATAGACAAAGCTGGTGCTAACGTTAACAGATACACTGATCAGAATCATTATGCAATTCAAACGTCACACAGCACAAGGGACAGTGGTGAATACCAGTGTACCGGTCGTCTTACAGAGGATAACCTAGTTGTGAAACAGAGTGATAAAATCACCTTGACGGTATCAGGTAAGTCATATTATTTACTCATCACTGACATTATGTTCATGCACATTTACAACATTAATATGATGGTTTAACTATGGTTCTGTAGTACTGTAGCCAAAAAGAGATGAATGTACTGTAAGGATGTGGGAAATGGGACTTGATAATCAGCAGTGCTTCAGGGCAGAGTTATTGTGTCTTTGTACCACGGAATGTGATGATGATGATGTAATGTATGATGATACGATCCTCACTTCACACAAGTGTTGTTTTCTTTCTCTGTCATAAACCACACAGCTAAACCAACATCTACACTGGTATCAGACAAAACCAGTGTACTGGTATCTGACAGTGTGACTCTCACCTGTACTGTGAAAGACCGTACAGCTTCATGGACCATCCACTGGTACAGAGACTCTAATCCAGTGAAGACAGGTGGATCAACCTTCACATTCAGTCCCTCCAGTGTCTCAGAGAGTGGACGATACCAGTGTCGAGGAGGGAGAGGAGACTCACCATACTACACACAGTACAGCAGCTCAGTGTCTATCACTGTCTCTGGTGAGTTATAAACACACTATTTCAACAACTACATCCCACTTTATTCCACAATGTGTTGCTGTAGATTCATAACACATTATTGATCCATGCATTTGTTTGTGTAGAGAGACCTCCAGCTGTTCTGACCCTGCAACCCAACCCAGCATTTACTGGAGAGACTGTTACGTTCCCCTTGACGGTATCAGGTAAGTCATATCATCACTTACTCACTGAAATTATGTTCATGGTTCTTTACAACATTAATATGATGGTTTAACTATGGTTCTGTAGTACTGTAGCCGCATATAAATATATAAGAGGTATTGTGTGTGTGTGCTGTGTGTGTGTGTGTGTGTGTGCGTGCGTGCGTGCGTGCATGCATGTGTGCGTGCGTGTGTATGTGTGTCTGTGTTAAAAAATAAACAAGTTGCAAAAATGCCATTCATACTCCATTATGTCCTAATGTGACAGCACAACCAAAGGCCACACTGACAGCTGAGCAGAGAGTCATCCCAGCAGGGGGCAGTGTTGCACTGAGCTGCTCTGTGGAGGGTCCTGGATGGAACTATGAGTACCAACACTCTGACTCTACTGGACCAATCACAGTGTCAGAGGCTGTTCAGAACTCTACTGGACCAATCACAGTGTCCGAGGGAGGAGTCTACAGGTGCAGAGGAGGGAGAGGAGACCCAGTTTACTACTCTCAGTTCAGTGATGCTCTCACCTTGAACACACCTGTTGGTGAGTAATTATCTCTGCCAGACCGGTGGGAAGGCGGCCTGTGTTCATCCCCGTCCGTGTGTCCGTCTGTCCGTCTGTGAGCAGTTAGTCTTGGACACCAATGGACTGATCAGTGTCATAATTAGCTTGCACTCCCCAGCATAAGCTACCAAGTGGCGGCTATATACCAAGGAAGACGCACCGTCCCAAATGTGCCAAATCGGTGGCTATACTTTACGTTTTGGCCTAATAATCTTTTATTTAGTCGTATTTATGCCTATGAATTCCTTCTCCACAAACATTCCTGTGTGGTCACTGCTGTAGAGTGAGGAGCCCCCACTGGGAGGACCTAAAATGCTACAAAAAGTTGATTGCAGAAATATAATGTATTATCAGTATCACCATGACATCCTGTCATCCATCATAATTGTAATTGTTTTATAGACTATACTGAATGTGTACTGTAGACCTATTTATGAAGGTATAACGTATAACTAAAATGCTATTGTCTTTGTCGATCCCGTCTCAACGTTCAGTGTCTCCTAGACCTGCAGGACTGAGTTATCTAAATGTGGGTCTGATAGCAGGACTTGTTGTTGTGACTGTACTGTCCATCCTGCTGCTCCTGCTGTGGCCACACAGAACATTTAAAGGTGAGAAACATAACAAGCTGACCCGACTGAATGGGAAACACACATCCAAGTGGAACAATACATTTTTCTACATGAATATAATCATTATAACTATATTATAACCATATAACATTAAATTCTACAATATATATATATATATATACACACATTGAAAACCTATTTACATCACTGCCCTGCATTAGATGGATTACCTCTAGATTGCATTCCATGGATTACATCTAATCACTGAGCAACTCTCATGACATGATAATTAGAAGGTTTAAATACTTGTGTTATAAGGTGTTGTTTTTCATTTACAGGTCCATGTGGTGTCAGGTGAGGACTACTAAGTATATGTCTACTCATCAACATGACCGCAGTAATAGATTACATCTTCCTTTTTTCTCCATTACTGATGATAAATATGGATATTTTAATTGCAGACCCGCTCAGTCTCAGGGAACCAATCAGAGTGCGTCTCCTGATGATGTGTACTGCCCACTGCAGCACGGTCAGTCTTTCAACCAATCATGTTCAATAAGGACACCTGTGACAACTGGTTCTACTGTACTTTGAACATTTTGGAAGTTCAGTTGTGTTTGTTTTTCCTCATTTGCACAATAGAATAGAAAACCATCACTGAAATAACTGAATTAAGCACCACATTAATGCATGTTAATTTACTTTTAGGCGACAAAAGTGTCTATGGGGTGATAAACCAGCCTGATGATGACTATGAAAATGGTACAGTATAAACTTTTTTAAACATCCAATCCAAAGATTTAAATCTGAGTCAATTCATTGTCAGGTTCAGATTAAATGGATTCATTAGAACAATGTTTTCCGGGCCCGGGTGGCTGGCGTAGCTGTCTGGGCACCTTGGCTTTTAATCCAGTCTGGCAGTGTGCCGCGGGTTCGACTCCCGATCCCGACGGCCTTTACTGCGTGTCACCCCCCCATCTCTCTCCCCATTTCCTGTCAGCCTACTTTCATCTATCGCTCTATCAATAAAAAGGCGAATAGCCAAAAAATTATAATCTTAAAAAAAAAGAAAAAACATGAAGAAGAAAGTGACTTTAGTGAATTCATGTTATAACGTATATTGTTTTTAATTCACAGATCCAGCTCATGTCAGGTAGGTACAGTATTGATACTGTATATTCATCATCATTACAGCAGTGGAATACATCTTGGTTTATTCTTCATCACTGATACATATTTATATTTTAATTACAGAGTCATTGAGTCTCAGATAAACCAACCTGATGATGATTATGAAAATGGTACAGTATGCACTTTTTTAAACGTCCAATCCAATGATTTAAATCTGGTTTCATTTGGTGTCATTGTGGAACATTCATGTTAGGAGAGTCAGTAGGAATTCATTTTCAGGTTCAGATTAATTGGATTTGTTAGAAATGTGTTTTGTGCCTGTGATTTATATAAATGTTATGCTATGAGTTTGTAGATCTGCTATTTTTATAGCCAAAGTTTGAAATTAAATGATAATGAAGTGACCCAGATTTGTATTTGGTTCAGATATTGATGTTATAATGTATATTGTTTTTAATCCACAGATCCAGATTATGTCAGGTAGGTACAGTATTGATCTCTGTATATTCATCATCATGACAGCAGTGGATTACATCTTGGTTTATTCTTCATCACTGATACATATTTATATTTTAATTAACAGAGTCATTGAGTCTCAGGGAACCAATCAGGCTACAGCTACAGTCCACCAGGCGACCAATCAAAGAGGAGATCCAGATGATGACCTATACTGCCCACTGCAGTACGGTCAGTCTTTGAACCAATCATGTTCATCAACCCATTATTAACCCATTAAGACCTGAGGCCGTTTCTACAAAATGCATTCTAAACCAGTAGTTATTTGTGTCAAGGACCCCCCAAAATGATATGTATTTGGCCACGGACCGCCCTATCTGAAAATGTCTTGTTCCAGGGACCATTATTTAAATAACAATTATAAGCATCACATTAAGACTCATTTTGTTTCCCTTCAGGTGACACAAGTGACTATGGAGTAATCAACCACCCTGATGACCAAGAGAATGGTAAAGAAGTATATATTATAGACGTCTATATTTTATAGATTCAATCACCTGATTTTAATTCAGCAGACTGTACTCTCATTCCATACTGTTTGTACAAACATTACAACACTGATTAGTAGCATCAGAGTCCAGAAGCAATCACATTTGAGCCTAATAATGCTGTGAATGCAGCATGCAATTTACTATTTACAATTTAGGCATTTAGCAGACGCTCTTAATCCAGAGCGATTTACAGTAAGCAAGAACAAAACATGGTAATACATCAAATAAGTGTTTGTTGTGTGAATTTCCACTCCAGTGAGCGATATGTGAATAATACAGTTGTTCACATTCCTTTTAGAGAAACACAGACTGTGTTTTATATACTGCATGTTTATTGTTTAATGACACAGTGTTACTGTAACTCTGTTTCATTTCCTCAGATACAGCCGTGTAGGAAAACCAAAGCCAACACCACACGTGGATAAAGACACATGGATCTGCACCAAGGTTTACGTTAGCCGATATATATCCACCATTGACCCAGAACATTTTTTATTGACCGTTAAATAGGATAACATTATTGCTGGCCACCGTGGCCGACTGAAAAATGCTATATTATCATTAGGCTATTATCATTATCATTTGGATAACATAACACAACATTGCAATAAATACATTTACTACCACTAACATTATATTTAAAGTTTAATACGAGCCTGCTGCCTAGTTGCTCTGCAGTTATCTGATCCTAGATCAGCCTATTCATTACATGACGGTGTCGCACGTCGAAAATACCCGACCTACAAGCTCACCGCGCGTCTCAACGCATCTCGTTCTTAGCTAGTAGGTTGGATATTTTTTATGTGCAACACTGTCGTGCGACGAAGCATAGGTCAGCTTCACACAGCTGCATCTCTCTCCTCCTGGGTAAAAGTCTTCTCGGTTCACTCTGGCGTTTATACATGATAAAGAGACCTTTCTGTTTGGATGTATGGGCTGTCAATCAGATAACATTTTTCTGTTGGGCTATATGGGCTGTCAAGGCCAGAAAGTAGTTTTTTGCTACTCAGTAGCCTAGGAGTTCTCACATAACATCCGGGTTTGATGATGTCCCTTTTGACTGATACTTGTCCATTTAAACTCTAGACGGGCCGGCCCCAAAGTTATTAGTGAAGCCGCGCCCGGCAGCTGGCGAGTTCTCAGCAGGCCCGGCCCTACCTGGCCCCTCATCAAACCCTGTACACTCAAGAGAATGTCCCGCTGCCACCCATAGATCTCCATGTATGGAGGTGACCTGTTCTGACATTCCATATGTTGATCTGACCCCCCCATGCCAAAGCGCCAGCGCTCGCCAGCAGTCTGCCGGCAACGAGGCGGATGCGTGCATGCAACGCTTCTCGCCCATAGGTGTCTTACTGGTCATATGCCTTCAAAAATGTCAATGAAATACCGGTATAATGTTGCATGTTTTTATTATATTCTTTACTGGATTCATATAGATATGTGTTTTATTCACATATTTTAACCACATCAACAATACATTAATCTCTATTTTAGTATTCAGTATAAGTATTTATACACTTTTAAAATGCTTTTGTAAATTGCGAAAGAAGAACATCGCATAGCTACACATTTTAAGCTTGTCGATGAGCTGTTTTAGTTTTTTTGTTGTTTGAAGACATGGATATAAGAGGTTGTCAAATATATGTTTTTTATTACTTTAACTTTACTCAAATAAGTGTTTTATATATTGCAAATGTGTAAAGTAGGCTATGTGAGGAAATGTAATCCTGTTTTATATTTGAGAATAAACATGCAGTAGCTTCACTTTGTTAAGACATTTGAAGTTTGAATATAAACAAGGTTCATCCGATGTGTGCTAATTATTTGCATTTGAATTAAAGCCGTTTGTTAATGATGCATAAACTCCTGGCCACTTCTCTTATCAATATTATTATTAGTATTACATATGTGTAATGTATTTAAGACAGTTTTAACAGTCTCTCCAAGTAATGTTTGAAAATATTAAGATAAGTACAAACATTAAAAGTGTAGCCTACTTTTACTCAATTCAATTTTGTATTGTGTATTATTTTGCTTTCACCAGATTTTTTATATATTGCACTATTGATACTTTTACTCGAATACAAAATGTGAGTACTTTTTCCACCACTGCAAATGAGTGTGCTTTTTGGTATAGCACAACTTGCCAACTTTGACTGCTGAGCCATTCTCTCCATCTCGCTTTAATATGGCATGTATTCCATTTGCTGCTCTTCTTGCTAAGATAAGATCTTTATTTGTCACTATAATGAGACACACAACAAAACTTTGTTTAGTGCATCCATGACACACATGTAGCATCAAAACAAAGAAAAAAGGAAAAAGAAAGAACCCAATGGAGCAAAATCATGGCCTAAACTGTTAGTCCGTCACAGTCCAGTCGAGTCAAGTCATCTCAGTCTATTAAAAGGGGCTGACAAATGACTCTGGTTTCCTACTGATATGTCATTGCAAAGGGGTGTTACCGTGTTGCTATCCGGTCCATGCGCAGCATCCGCCACGCTAGCAGACATTACCACAATTTCTGTGTTAGCCGATACCGATATCGAATACCGAAACCAGAGAATATTTTTTGTAATAATAAAAATTACTTATTTTGATGTCCCTCGACCGGAAGTCAAGGTATGCTATGCTAAGCTTTGACCGTTCAGCTACGTTGCATTCTTCACACGTTGTAGGGAACTATAGTAGGGAACCGTGTGCGTGTGTGGAGATAGGGAGAGAGAAGGGGAGACGAATCCAACTATGGAAGGAGCTGAGCGGAGGTGTTTGTTTAGAGACAGATATCTCTGTTGTGTTTATAGCAGACTCCTCACTCAAATGTGCACTTGCAGTTTGTGCAACTCCAAAGCAAACTCCACATGCCCTAACATTTGTTTTACCTGCCATATAGTGTCAACCCCTTACCCCTGTGTCGGATCGGTGGTTAGACTGGCATGTTCACCGATACCGATACGACCTGATATGACCAAAAAGGGCCAGATACCGATATTATTCCGATACCGATACAATATTGGGACATCTATACTTGAAACATGAATAAATACACTAAACTTCAATCCACCAATCTTGCCACATTATGTTTGTCTTTATATTCACCTACGTACATCCTACAAGTCATTTGACTTCATCACTGTGTCTAATACACTTGCTATTCTACTATGTATTTAGGGTTTCACAACAAGCATGTAGAGACGTAGGAAACCACCTCAACCACAAACAAGACCTGAACAAAACCACATCCTCTTTAAGTGCTCAGACCCTATACAGTAGCTCACACCATGTACATGATGAGTCATAGCTCTGGCCTTTGTCCATCTATTAAATACTTTTCTTTGTAAATATATTTCATCACTCTATTAAGGCCCCCTACACACTGCACGGTAGGCTATTTGCTTCGATTATGCTGTTGGGGAGCTTTTTTGGCGCTCGCCAAAAAAGCCAAAACTCCCGATCTGACGCAAGATCTAGCTTTGATCCCTGTGTGAAAGGATCTGCGAGCAGATCCAGCGCCAATAAAAGCACTCACCGACGCGTTACCGACCGTTTCTGAATATCTTGCAGGTTTGATTTTTGACTCTCTCGCCGACTGGACATCATACAGTATGAACAGGGTTGCGACCGCACATCCACCGAGAAACCGTATTACAGCCAATGCGAGCACAGGACAGCTGGTAACAAGAACACTCGCCCCGTTTCTGTTTTCCTCCCAGAATGTTCCCCAGTGAGGGGTGGGAGAGGCTGGACAGCAGACGGCTGGACTTTGAATTTCTCTAACTATAAACTTTCATGACAGCAGACAGCCTAGTACAAATATAATTTATGAAAAGCTACTACATTGAAGTCTGTTCACAGAAGTTGTTGTAGGATATGTGGGGATTATCTGACGAGGTACCTTTGAGTGTGCAAAACCTTACATATACTAAATAATACTAAATTGTTTACATGGTCAATATAAGTAAAACTAGAACTGCACTCTGCCGAGTGCATACTTGCTTGTTGCACACTAGTAGGCCATAAATGGCCTACTAGTGCGCAAGCAGAGCGCGCAAGTACTTTCGAGAGAGAAAGTAGTCTGCGTAGTCAGTTCGGTAGAAAAATTCTCTTCTCTGAAATGGTATAAAACCTTACATATACTAAATAATACTAAATTGTTTATATGGTCAATATAAGTAAAACTAGAACTGCACTCTGCCGAGTGCATACTTGCTTGTTGCACACTAGTAGGCCATAAATGGCCTACTAGTGCGCAAGCAGAGCGCGCAAGTACTTTCGAGAGAGAAAGTAGTCTGCGTAGTCAGTTCGGTAGAAAAATTCTCTTCTCTGAAATGGTATGGATTTCTGTCCTTTATCCTAAAGTTCTGTTTGGTTTAGTTAGTTATATACTACAACGACGTTAAGCTTAATGGTTAACTTTTTGACATTTGCGTGATTTTTATACAATCCAGAAACATAATGTTGGGACCAGAGATATGGTCATCTGTGTAGTCTGGTCCCAGCAGACCAGGCACAGATTTACAAATTACAAATCACATTACAACTACATACAGAGTATGTAGTTGTAATTTGATTAGCAGTATACTGTGGTTACTTGGTTCCAAAAAGTGAAGCCAAGTTTTTTTCAACCGTAAGTCTGTGCCTGGTTTGCTGGGACCAGTTACAACATTACGTCTTCGTTGAGAACTGGGACCAGAGTACATGGTGTGTATATGTATGACTAGCTCTCAGTGATGACGTAAGAGATATGGTCATCTGTGTAGTCTGGTCCCAGCAGACCAGGCACAGATTTACAAATTACAAATCACATTACAACTACATACAGAGTATGTAGTTGTAATTTGATTAGCAGTATACTGTGGTTACTTGGTTCCAAAAAGTGAAGCCAAGTTTTTTTCAACCGTAAGTCTGTGCCTGGTTTGCTGGGACCAGTTACAACATTACGTCATCGTTGAGAACTGGGACCAGAGTACATGGTGTGTATATGACGTAATGTTGTAACTGTAACTAGTCCCAGCAAACCAGGCACAGACTTACGGTTGAAGAAAACTTGGCTTCACTTCGAAGAGACCAAGCGAAATGATTACTTGCGCGCTCTGCTTGCGCAAGTAATAATATAGCCTTTCTACAGGAGTATCTTTTTATATTTTTCCAAAAAGAATACAAACAGCCAATAGCATATTACAAAGTCATCCCTCTCACTGGTGACAATTCCAGACAGAAAGTCTGTCTTGTCTTGTCTGTCTGTCTGACTGTATCGATAGATAGATGACAATAACCTATATTTTGTGTGTGCCAGTGCAGACTGGCACACACAGGAGACGTTTACTGGATGTTTCTGAATTCATTAGCAGAGAGAGAGAGAGAGAGAGAGAGAGAGAGAGAGAGAGAGAGAGAGAGAGAAGCGTCGTGTGTCGGTCTCACGCGCATGTGGCAACACTAAGGCTAGATGTCAGAAAGATAATATGCTACCACTGCAATAGCATATTTCCATCACATATGTGACACCATCTCGTCACACGTCCAGTGAACCCTCGCAGGAGAGCGTGTTGCTTACAGTATATCACAATGTTTAAGTCAATATATCACAATTATCATGATCATATTTTGTGTTATTGTGCTGCTGCATTGTCTGTATGTGCCTGTACACAAGATGTAACAAAAAGGAGATCCTTTAACCTTGAATCATTATGAACATGTGAGGTTTCAATACAAGCTTATGTGGGGGGCAATAAGGGCTTGTGGGGGGGGGGAAATAAGGGCTTATTTGGGGGACCAATAAGGGCTTATTTGGGGGGGAAATAAGGGCTTATTTGGGGGGGAAATAAGGGCTTATTTGGGGGCAAAAAGGGCTTGTGGGGGGCAAAAAGGGCTTGTGTGGGGGACATAAAGGGCTTGTGTGGGGGGCAATAAGGGCTTATGTGGGGGACATAAAGGGCTTGTGTGGGGGGCCAATAAGGGCTTGTGTGGGGGGGCAATAAGGGATTATAAGTGCCATTGGCCCTTCAAGACAAACATTTGACAAGTAATGATGAATTCCACTATCATAATGAATTATCTTTTAATCTGCCATCAGTCAGTTTTAGTTTCAGACTAATATATATTGCTTATTTTACTGTCCAATGACATGAATGGCACAGGGGAAGGACTCCACAAAAAGACCACCAAAAAAATAAATAAGAAAAAAAGAGTTGTTGCTGATATGAAATGTATGGTGTATTGTATGTCATGATGAATTGAGTATAATGCACCACAATGGAAACAAGCCAGCAGGGGATCTTTTAGCATAGTTGTGTTATACTGTACTGCCTTCAAAATGTTAATGAAGTATAATGTTGAATGTTTTTATTACATTGTTTACTGGATTCATACAGATGTATTTTATTCAAATATTTTAACATCATTAGTCTCTATTTTATTCATTTTTTTAAAAATACTATAAAAATCGGTGACAAGCTCACAATGGGATCACATATATCTACACATTTTATGTCATGTATTTAAGATTTAATTTTGAACAGTCTCTCCAATATATATATATTATAGTAATATTACAAGTTTTAACTTGCAGTGTAACTTATTATGTATTACAGTATTACAGTCTCTACATTCAGTGGTTCTCTAAATATTTGCCATTTTAAGGACCTCCAGTTTGATAAAAAAAACTAAATATACAGTATCTCTGGGATCTCAATCTACTGTACACTGTCACGGTGTGTACACATGTAACCAAATGGACCCATAAGAGACCATTTGGTTCCATTTGTACATTCAGCTGACGTAAGGGTCCATTTGGATCCCAACATTGTTGTAACCCATCCATTTTTCATCCAGTCCCAATTGCCTAATCTGTAATCCTGGGCACTATTCCCTCTCCCAACCTGGGGAGAGCCCCAAATTGAGTGCATGCTTCCTTCAGTGCATGAGGAGTGAGCAGGCCGCTTCTTGTCACCTGATAGTGGAGGAGTTTACCCGTCAGGAGGTAGCTGGACGGAACACGTTATTCCAACCAGTTCCTCTTCCTTCCATCAGGCGCTGGTCAGGGGGAGGTAGTTTAGAAACCAGGATTACTGCATGTTTTTTACCTATAGGGGACACGGGGAGAACATGTTATGGTACCTACCCTAGGCCTATAGGGACACGGGAGAACTAGGGGACACGGGGAGAACATGTGAGGGTACCTACCCTAGGGGACACGGGGAGAACATGTGAGGGTACATACAGTATACCCTCGGGGACACGGGGAGAACATGCAAACTCCACACAGAAAGGCCCTTTCACAAACCCCACCTAGGTTATATGCAGGGCACTGATGGAGGAGAGAACACGCCCCCAGCACCCACATTGTCCCCGGTGGGAATCTGACAGAGGACCTTCTAGCTGTGAGGCGACATCGCTACCGACTGCACCACTGTAGTGTAAATACAACATTCATTTAACACTGCTTTATTTTAACAACTGATCCATGGTTTATATGGACCATCGGCGCAATATATATATAGATCTTAACTGACCCCTGGAGGGGAATTCACGTAATGACATCAGTAACAAAGTGTAAAATGTGTGTGTGTTAGGCAAAGGGTTCTCACACATTTTTGGCCCAGGTCACCAATGTAAATAACATTTCATCCACGGCACCCCTGAATGATATTATTAGGCCTTTATAGCAGGGGTTCTAAACCTTAACAGCAGAGAAAATATATCATAAATGAATACTGAAACCAGATATAATCATTAAGGAAAGTTTATACATGCACCACGTACGTAAGTATGTAGACTCTTCATTTCCATTTTCAAGCCATTCAGTTGCAAAAAATAATAATAATGTGGCGACCCCCAGAGGGGTCGCGACCTACGGGTTGAGAACCCCTGCTTTATAGCACACTAATAATATTAGTGTGATGGAATAAACACTCAATAATGTGTGATGAGGAAAACTTAGAATATCTGTTTCCATTAGGATGAATTGAAATTTACTTACTACTTAAACCCAAGCATCTCCATTCCATCAAAAATAGCAGCTCTACAAGCTCACAAGTCACAACGCATCACAACGTCTGGGGCGACTGTGGCTCAAGAGGTAGAGCAGGTCCTCCAATGATCCATGGGTCGGCGGTTCGAATCCCGGCTCCTCCTGTCTACATGTCAAAGTGTCCTTGGGCAAGACACTGAACCCCAAATTGCTCCCGATGTGCTGGTTCGTACCTTGCATGGCTTCTGCCGCAATCGGTGTATGAATGTGTGTGTGAATGGGTGAATGTAATGCACAATCTATGCAGAGCGCCTTGGATAAAGGCGCTACATATAAATGCATCATTTACCATTTACAACGTGATCGCTGCGTGTCTGTTGTCCTGCAACAAGACAGCAATGGGTCTGAGTTGTGTGCAGCCATCTGGTGAAAAGGGCCAGTCGTCTCCAGCAGCGTAGCGAGAGGTCAGTATAGGCCCCAATGCAGGCTTTGACCTTTGGTCTATAAACAGCGGTGTACTGTACAGTAGTTGTGAACGTACTTGCCACGATTGTGAACAGAGCAGCTGCAGCTCAGCGCAGTCGAGGGGAGCCCACTGCACCCTCACCTCTTCTGACTTCCTCTACATTATTATACGTGTGAATTCCGTTTGTGTCCGAGCATAGGCACGGTAACGCCCCGCCTGTGATTGGCCTATACCGACACTGCCCGTCTTGACTTTCCTGTCCGAGGTGGATGCTGGATAGTCTGATGCGAGGTTACTCCGTGGTGGGAAATAAATAATACTATAAAATAAGTAGTATGGTATGATAAAGAGAACGCTAACTTATTATTAATTTTTTTTGCAGAAGAGACAAACTAATTTAGTTTATGCCGTTTGCTTTGATGGAATAATTGATTGAACATGCACGCCATAATATGATTTGATTTGGGTGTGTTCTATGATAAAGTTTTTTTGTTGATTATCGTGTAATGTGTAAACTTGAAACATTATTGTAGCCTACTATAAAAAATACTATATAAAATTTTCCCTTCATCCTTATCCTTTTTAGTGTAATAGTATTAGTGTACTATAATAATGAGATTAATACACGATAATCAACACTAACACTTTATTTAGAATACACCCAAATCAAATCGTAGTACAACATACAGTACGTGTTCAATCAATTGTTCAATCAAAGCAAACGGCATAAACAATATAAGTTTGCCTCTTCTACACAAATAAAACAAGTTAAGTTACAAGGCTGCACAGACTTGTAGCCTATTATTTATTTCTCAATCTCACCATGGAGTAACCTCGCGTCTCGGAGGACAGTCAAGATGGGCAGTGTCAGTAGACCAATCACAGGCAGGCGGGGCGTTACCATGCCTCAGCCATGCCTATAGCTCGGACACAAACGAGATTCACACTAAGGCCCGACTCACACCTTTCGATCTAGCATAGGCTACAACATTGATGCATGCTAGATGTATACAAAGGGTGTGATACATCTTGCCCCAATGCATTTCCAATGGAAGTCACATGGTTTGACACAACATTTGTGTTGTACGGCTTTCGGCTGTGTTTAGACTGCCCCCCTCCCCCTCAACCAACACAAATGTTGTGTCAAACCATGTGACTCCCATTGGAAATGCATTGCGAGCTTGCATCAGCTATACATCTACATCGGGGTATCACTAACGGGCAACGGTTAAAGGATCTCTTAAAGGGACCTCTTAAAGCCAAGACTGGTGATTGGTTTAATTTGGTTGAATTATTCTAACGCCCAAACCACACCTATGCATAATATAACGGGTAACGGAGGTGTTTAAGGGATTTAGACAGGTAACCAAAATACAACTTTAGTGGGGGAACACCCTTTCCCCACTCCTAAAACCCCAAATAGTGGCTTTAGAAAGATGAGACAAAAATGGAGCCCTTAGCCTACACTACACCAGAGCTGTTACACATGTGTGCTAGTAGAAGTCACCACCAGGCTCCGCCAAACATTGGTCAACTCAACTGTCATTGCATCTCTGTATGTATTTATAATTGTATTTTACCGACAGCACGGGTGGGAGGCCGTGGGCCCTGAATGCCTCTGGTCACAAACGCAATTATGTTGTCTGCGTCATGGTAGTTAGGCCTCCCCCCCTCGGTCTCATCTGAGACACAGAGGCCCCTTTTCCACCGGGGTTAAACCGGTTGCATTCCGTGAAAGCACCACGGTTCCAACAATCTAGAACGGAACCAGATCTATATCGACCTCACTCTGACCGTCACTCGGTCAGAACAACGAATGATGCCCTCATCTTCCTCTTTTCGAGATCAAATATCAAAATAGTCATGCCCACATGACCCGTAGGAGGCGGTCTCACCGTATAAGTTACGACCGGTGCGGCCGGCTCCACCTCTTTGCCTCTCTCGCCTCATGAGATCGGGAAGGTAGGTATAATGGTATTATATCTTTGAGATTCTATACTGTTAAGGCTGACTGCTTAGTGCTTGGTTCGCTAGTAGTCTTTGTGTTTTCCACACTCACTGCTTGGAAACCTGTACACTTCGGTGCAGGTGCCTGGCGTCCCTGTGGGTTGCGGTGTTGTGACTTTATAGCCTACTCCTACTGTGTTTTGTTTGCTAATGCTAAACTGTAAACACGTTGTTGTATACTTGCTTTTTTTTGCCTACGGGGCGGTGCCCTTCAGCTAGGCTACCTTAAGAGTTCCGTTGTTATGGGGCACGGTGGCACAGTTGCTAGTGCTGTCGCCTCACAGCTAGAAGGTCCTGGGTTCGATTCCCGCTCGGGGCACTGTGGGTGCTGGCGGCGTGTTTCCTCCTCCGCGTCATCAGTGCCCATACCCGAAGGCGGGGGTTGGCGAAAGGGCCTTTCTGTGTGGAGTTTGCATGTTCTCCCCGTGTCCCCTAGGGTAGGTACCCTCACAAAAACATGCAGTAATCCTGGTCTCTAAACTGCCTCCCCCTGGCCAGCCGGGGCACCTGCTGGAGTGGAAAGGAACTGGTTGGAATAACGTGTTCCTTTCACGCGCTACGTCCAACCAGGGAAACTCCCCCCTGTCAGGCGTAAAGGAGCAACTTGGACACTCAAGCATGAAGGAAGCATGAGTTAAGTCCGTTGCTCTCCCCAGGTTGGCGGAGGGTGTGTAGAGCCCAGGATCACAGTAGATGATTGACACAGGGGTGAAAAATGGGTTACAAAATCGTGGGATGAAAAATATATTTAAAAAAAAAAGAGTTCCGTTGTTGCGGAACGGCCGTGATACGGCGACTTATTTTTGTTTGTTGTACCTGTTGCTGCGCTGTTCGCAGCTACGGGGGTTACCTGTGTAACCCTAGTACCTAAGTTGGTGGCATTCAGGTCAAGTTCACATGCGATGTGGACTGTAGACATTAGTTGATTCTAGCAGAGTCACTAAGTGATTTATTTAACTTGTCCTCCCTTCATACTGAGGGTATTGTAAGTGGGGGAGAAGAAGCTGTTTAATCCCTTCAGTCACTGAGTTGGATTGTTACACTCGGCTACATACTGCCATTGATACACCTGGTGCTGTCCGCAGCCTACAGGGTTTGTGTTTGGGTGTGGCTATTTCCCCTCTCATACGTTCGCGTATGGTGAGTATACTTGTTTAACATTGCTATTTTTTGCATATCGCTATTATTACCCCTGGTGCTACGCTGTCCGCAGCGGGCGGGGTTTGTTTTTTTGTTACAACTAGTTCCCCTCATACATGCGCGTATAGTGCGTGTACGTTGTTGACATTGCTATTATTTGGCATATTGCTATTATTACCCCTGGTGCTACGCTGTCCGCAGCGGGCGGGGTGTTAGGGTCTGTCTCTCCACAGACCATGTCAGCCCTGGCCACTCCCTTTTTTCCTTTCCACTCACTCAGTCCCTTCACTCACCTGTCTCCAACTGCCTCGTCAGCCCACCTGTGAACGCTTTGCCCATTACCTGCTCCCTATATAACTGGACTCCTCACAAACACAAACTGTCAGAACATTGTCATTCTTCCCTGTCATTCTACCCCGAGGTTCCTGGTTCTTGATTTTGTCTTCCTTCCTGGTTACTGGTTTATGTCATTCTACCCCGAGGTTCCTGGTTCTTGATTTTGTCTTCTCGAAAGGTTTGACTTTTGGACTATGGTTTACTGCCTTGTACTATGTAGCTTTTCTTACTGCCTTGAACTCTAGAGTTGTGCCATTTTTGGATTCCTAGTTTTCTTTGTAGTTTGGAGTTTTTGAGATGCTACTTTTTGTTTGTTATCTGCCTTGGATATCAATAAATACTTTAATTTTGAACCTTCCTGTTTTGTGGCGTGCATATTGGGTTCAGTCATTCTCAAACCGTAACAGAATGTTCTGACCAGAAATATGAACCCAGCACTGCTACAAACCGTTCAGAGGAAGGTTAAATTATTTGAGAATGTGGTGGCTCGGCTCGTGGCCTCTCCACCTAACCAGCGTTTTTCTCTCCAAGAGGAGATTGTGACCCACCTGCAGTGGTTTACAGAGAGGCCCTGGATTAGTCACTTTGTCCCCCACCTGGATGTTGTTCGTGGGAGGCTTACAGATTTTTTGGACAATAGCTCTTTTCCCAGTGCTTCCCAGCCAGCTCACTCTCTTAGGGTTGGGGTGCTCAACCTGCGTCCCACTAGCCCTGAGGCTAACCGGCAGTGTATGGATTATTTTCCCTGTTTTTCCAGCGAGGAAGGTCCTGTCTGTTCAGAACAACTCCATGCGCAAGGCCCCTATTATGGCACCCGTCTGGCTCGGGGGGGTCCCCGTTGTGTCAACAGGGGGGGGGGTGTCTCCCTGGGTCTCCCAGCCACCAAGCCCATCCAGCCCGCCTGTCCTGACAGGGGGGGGAACCGTGGGCCTGCTGGGAGAAGGCGTGGCCGCCGACACCACCAGGAACCTCTGCCCCCCAGCCTGCCCAGCTCTCCGCCGCCCAGCCTGCCCAGCACTCCCCTGCCCAGCACCCCGCTGCCCGGCGTCAAGAGCAACATGTTGCCCAGCATCCACCCTCCTTCCCAGCCTGTTCAACAGCCCTGCTTACCCTTTACCTGGAAGGATTTTGGTGTAAGCGGAGGAAGCGGAGAAGTTTTACAGGGACCTAGCAACGGCAGTCCGAAGCGTCCCGGCACACAATTTTCTTGCGATTCTGGGGGACTTTAACGCGAGACTCGGACGAACGGACGCGACATACACTTTCCATGAGGACACAAACCGGAATGGAGCGTACCTTGCCACACTACTCCAGGAACAAGAACTACTAGCTGCAAACACCATGTTCAGAAAAAGAATGGGCAAAAGATGGACCTTCCAGGACCGGCCCACCGGTATGAGACGTCAACTAGACTACATACTAGTGAGACGAAAATGGAGGAATTCCATCTTGAACGCGGAACCCTACAACACCTTTAACTCTGTGGGTTCTGACCACCGGGTGGTATCCATGAGAGTGCGACTTAGCCTCAGGGTCCCCAAGCCAAGCCCCAAGATCCGGCACGACTGGAAGGCATTCGCAGCCGACCCAGGCCTGCAAGCCAGGTACACGGAGGAGGTTAGGAGGCGCTTTGGGCAGCTGGACAAGGGAGCTGAGCCCAGCAGCGAATATGAGAGATTTGTTGTTGCGAATGAGGAGGCGACCAGGCTGTGCGTGCCAATGCTGGACAAAGCCAGAGTGTCCATGCGGTCCAGACATCCGGAGGTTGTAGCTGCACGCAGCAGGGTGGAGGAAGCACGGCTCAACTTTGAGCGCGAACCAACCGTGGAGAGACGTGTTGTACTGAATGAAGCCAAGCAGTTTCTCTTCAGTACATACGACTCCATAAAAGGAGTGGAACTGATGGAGAGCGTACAGAGAGTGCAGGCAGCGCATGGTGAACGGCAATATGGGGAGGCCTGGAAAGTCATCAATGAGATGACTGGGCGGAAAAGAGCTAAGGAGGGACAGGTGGAGGGACACAGCCCAGAGGACAGGGTGACTACCTGGTTCGGCCACTTCCAGGGGCTCCTGGGTACAGCAGAGGATGGAGTTGAGGAGGATGTGCCGGCAATCCTCCAGGGCCTGGACATCGAAGATGGTCCCTTTACGTCCAGTGAGCTTTCCAAGGCGAAATCCACAGTGAGGGAGGGCAAGAGTGCTGGGCCAGATGGCATACCCCCAGAGGTCCTAAAGAACTGTGACCTGGATGACCTCACCCTGGAGTTTTGCAACCTGTCACTAATGAACAACAAACCTTTCAAGCCTGAAATATGGTCTCTGTCCAACATCATTCCAGTGCCTAAAGCTGGGGACCTCTCAAAGCCAGACAACTACAGAGGCATCAGCCTGACTTGTATCACTGCAAAGGTTTACAACAGAATGATACTAAACAGGATACGGCATGCCATCGACCCTCTCCTGAGAGAGAACCAAAATGGCTTCAGAGAGAGGAGAACTACCGTAGCACAGATCTTGGCACTGAGGAGAATGATTGAGGGGGTGAGGAAGGATAACTTGACTGCTGTACTCTGCTTCATCGACTTCAAAAAGGCGTTTGACTCGATTCACAGAGGCACAATGGTGAAGATCCTTAAGGCCTACGGTGTCCCTCCCAACTTGCTCCGGGCAATAGAGTCCATGTATGCGAGAACAAGGGCCAAGGTGGTGACCCCAGATGGTAACAGTGAGGAGTTTGATATCCGGGCCGGGGTAATGCAGGGGGATACCCTAGCCCCTTTCCTCTTCATCATAGTCCTGGACTATGCGCTCAGGAAAGCTATCAGTGGACGAGAGCAGGATCTTGGCTTCACCCTAACCCCAAGGAGGTCAAGACGACATCCCAAGGTAGTCCTGACAGATCTGGACTATGCGGATGACATCGGCCTGCTCTCCGACAGCGTGGAACAAGCTCAGGAACTCCTGAACAGTGTGGAGCTGGAGTGTGCCAAAGTTGGCCTTAGGCTAAATGCCAAGAAAACTGAGGTTATCACCTACAACATCTCACCGGAACATCCACCTCTCACAACAGCAGGAGGCACGGTGCTGAAGGAAGTCAAGGACTTTAAGTACCTCGGCTCATGGGTCAACTCAAGTGAGGAAGGCACTTGCATGGAGGTCCCTGAATGGCATGAACAGTGTTTGGAACTCCAATCTCCCCCGACAAATCAAACTGAGCTTCTTCTACGCAACAGTGGAGTCTGTTCTCCTATACGGCAGTGAATGCTGGACCCTGAAGCCAACCCTGGAGAAGTCCCTTGACGGGTGCTACACCAGAATGCTGCGTGCAGTACTTAACATCAGCAAGACTGTACATGTCACTAACATGACTCTGTATGAGGGACTACCGAGGGTGAGCCAGAAAATAGCAGCCAGGAGAATGAGACTAGCAGGACACTGCCAAAGACATCAAGAACTGCCAGCCGGCAAACTGGTGCTCTGGGAACCAACACACGGCCATCGATCACGAGGACGCCCCGTGCTAACATACGTGGATATACTCAAGAGCGATGCAGGAGTGCAAAGTACCAACGAACTGGCCGGATGTATGGAGAACCGAGATGACTGGAGACGACGATGGAGGGCTCGTCTGAGGACGACCTAGAGAGGGAGGTGTTTTATGAAGACTCCGACTTCCTAGAGTCCCTTCATAAAGAGTGGAGGGGTGACTGTGTATTTGCCAAGTTTTTGGCTTTCTTCAGATGGCAGAGCCGTGGTGCTTTGTTTCCTGGTCCCCAGGAGGCCGTCACTCCAGTCTCCTCTGTTTTCCCGCCTCCCATCACGCCGCCGCCCGGCTCTCCGCCGCCCGGCTCTCCGCCGCCCGGCACTCCGCCGCCCGGCACTCCGCCGCCCGGCTCTCCGCCGCCCGGCACTCCGCCGCCCGGCTCTCTGCTGCCCGGCTCTCCGCAGCTCAGCCTGCCCGCACCTCCGCCTGCAGTCCCGCCTGCAGCTCATCCTCCGCCTGCAGTTCCACCTGCAGCTCCGCCTTCGCCTGCAGTCCCGCCTGCAGCTTCGCCTCAGCCTGCAGCATTCCCGGCGTCGCCTCCGCCTGCAGATTCCTCTGCGGTCCCGTCGTCTGCAGCGTTTTTCGAGGCTCCGCCGCTGCAGCTCGCCTCCGAGGCCCCGCCGCTGCAGTTCGCCTCCGAGGCCCCGCCGCTGCAGCTCGCCTCCGAGGCCCCGCCGCTGCAGCTCGCCTCCGAGGCCCCGCCGCTACAGCTCGCCTCTGAGGCCCCGCCGCTGCAGCTCGCCTCTGAGGCCACGCCGCTGCAGCTCGCCTCCGAGGCCCCGCCGCTGCAGCTCGCCTCCGAGGCCCCGCCGCTGCAGCTCGCCTCCGAGGCGCCGCCGCTGCAGCTCGCCTCCGAGGCCCCGCCGCTGCAGCTCACCTCTGGGGTCCCGTCTTCTGAGTCTGCAGCCCTCCCTCCAGAGCCTGCAGCATCTCCTGTTGCTCCGGCTGCAGCACCCCTGGCGTCACCTGCAGCATCACGTCCAGCGCCTGCAGCATACCCGGCTCCGCTTCCACGGTCCTCTGCCTCATCCCAGCGTCCTGGCCGTCCCCCAGATGACACCTCCGCTGCCTCATCCCAGCGTCCTGGCCGTCCCCCAGATGACACCTCCGCTGCCTCATCCCAGCGTCCTGGCCGTCCCCCAGATGACACCTCCGCTGCCTCATCCCAGCGCCCTGGCCGTCCCCCCGATGGTGCTCGTTCTACCGCCCCCCATCCTCCTGGACGTCCCCCTGAGGTCACCAGAATTACCCCTGGCCGTCGTTCTGGCCGCCCACCTGACATCTGCCTCAGTTTTCCCTCCTCCAGGCCCCCTCCACCCGCCCTGCTCATCCCTTGTCGATGTTGTTGGACGTCTGGTATCCGTCCCTTGAGGGGGGGGTTCTGTTAGGGTCTGTCTCTCCACAGACCATGTCAGCCCTGGCCACTCCCTTTTTTCCTTTCCACTCACTCAGTCCCTTCACTCACCTGTCTCCAACTGCCTCGTCAGCCCACCTGTGAACACTTTGCCCATTACCTGCTCCCTATATAACTGGACTCCTCACAAACACAAACTGTCAGAACATTGTCATTCTTCCCTGTCATTCTACCCCGAGGTTCCTGGTTCTTGATTTTGTCTTCCTTCCTGGTTACTGGTTTATGTCATTCTACCCCGAGGTTCCTGGTTCTTGATTTTGTCTTCTCGAAAGGTTTGACTTTTGGACTATGGTTTACTGCCTTGTACTATGTAGCTTTTCTTACTGCCTTGAACTCTAGAGTTGTGCCATTTTTGGATTCCTAGTTTTCTTTGTAGTTTGGAGTTTTGGAGATGCTACTTTTTGTTTGTTATCTGCCTTGGATATCAATAAATACTTTAATTTTGAACCTTCCTGTTTTGTGGCGTGCATATTGGGTTCAGTCATTCTCAAACCGTAACACGGGGCTTGTTTGTTGTTACAACTAGGTCCCCTCATACGTGCGCGTATAGTGGGTAGACGTTGTTAGCACTGCTATTAGATTGGACATACCGCTAATTACTACCCTTGATGCTACGCTGTCCGCAGCTGGCAGGGTTGAGTCTTTGTGACGATTAGTCCCCCTCATACGTTCGCGTATAGTGAGTGGACGCTTGATTGAATACGGTAATACATTTGTGCATATTGCTATTCGCTACCCCTGGTGCTACGCTGTCCGCAGCTGGCAGGGCTGTTTTTCGTCATCCTAATTCCCTCTCATACGTTATGTATGGTGAGTGGGTGTTTGGAGTTCGCCTAGTATTACCCTGTTACCACACTGTTCGCAGCGGGTGAGTAGGGTTGTTTACCGGTATATTGCGGCCCCTGATACTGCTGTTCGCAGCGGTTTGGGTTCCCTGCATATCCCTAGGTACGTTTCGCGTGCTGTGAGTGGGCGGTAACTGAGCTACTATGGACTCCTACGTCTGCTGCTGCTGTCAGGCAGCCATGGACCCCCGTGACGGCCACCGGGAATGTCCCGTCTGTTTGGGCAGAGCCCATGTGCAGCGGGACGTCCAGG
This sequence comes from Protomyctophum bolini, assembly GCF_963924005.1. Classification (NCBI taxonomy): domain Eukaryota; kingdom Metazoa; phylum Chordata; class Actinopteri; order Myctophiformes; family Myctophidae; genus Protomyctophum; species Protomyctophum bolini. The sequence goes on along the minus strand of NC_137880.1, from coordinate 3,331,684 downwards.
ACCCCTGTGTTGCTGCCGTCGACTTGCCCTATGCAGAGAGGGCTCGGCGTGCAGCTCTGGGGGGGGAGTCGCCCCCTGCCCAGGAACCGGGGCCTGGCCATAGGGACAGACATTCTAGAAAACGCCATCGACGTCGCTCAGGTGACCACGATTATAGGAGGTCCCGTGAGCACACCTCTCGGGCCCCTAAGCGTTCTGCTCACGCCCAGGAGGTCGGGGAGACGCAGGGCGCCACTCAGAGGGAGATTTTAGCGGCTATTCAGTCCCTCAGTGAGCGGATGGGGAGGTTTGAAGCTGATTGCTCCTCAACTGGGGTGTCGCATGATACGTCGCTGCTAGTGAGACGCTGGTGTCGCACGTACTATCGGCGGCTAAACTATTGGGTATGACACTTACAGCCCCGAAGCCCGCCTCTACGGCGGGTGTCTTCAGTGCGGTGTCCCAGGCTTGCTCGTCCCCCGCTGTTCCGGAAGCAGAGGGGTACGCGAAGATGCTAATGACTAACTGGGGGAAGCCCGATGGGGGCTCCCTATTTAATGCTGGGTGCAGGGGCCTGGCAAAGATGTCTTACCCCCCCGGGTCCGGCTTGGGAGACATGCCACCGGTCGAGCAGGGCATGGCCGCATTGACCGATCTGGGCCCTGACCGAGTTACCGCGGTCCCACGTTGCCCCAGTAAGCAGTGCGAGAAGACTGATCGTCTAGTATGTCGCACATATGATTCAGCAGCCCGTGCAGCTCGCTCGGGGAATGCAGTGGTCCTCCTTTTGGCTGCTCTAAGGAGGACAATAGGGGCGGAGGACACAGACTCCCGGTCACTGGTAGATGCCGCGGTGTTAGCGCATTCTCAGCTCACACGGGACATTGGCGCCACCATGTCATCAGCCATGTTGACTCGGCGTCACGTCTGGCTGGCTCAGATGCGTCTCCCTGAGAACATCAAGAAGGAGCTGCGAGAGAAGGCCGTTGTCCCTGGCCATATGTTCAATCCAGACTTCCAGGACACGCTGGACAGAACTGAACGCTGTGCTAAGACACGGGAGAGCGTTCAGCGGTTTCGCCGGTCTGCTGCCTCCAAACACGGACCACGGCGTTCTTACCAAGGCCCAGGTCCCCACCAAGGGTCCTGGGGGCGTGGCAGGCACCAGGGGGGGGAGTTTCGGGCCCCCAGTTCGGCCGCCCGGCAGCAGCCTCACTGGCAGCAAGGTTCTAGATCCCGAGCCACTAACAGAGGTGGCCCTCAAGGGCGTCACCCCCGCAAGGGCACAGGGCGCCAAGGGGGCTCTACATGAGAGTTCGGGGCCGGCCGTCGAACGTCTCGCCCGGCTTTGCTTGGACAGCTGGGTAGAGCGTACATCAGACCCCTGGGTACTGGAGACAGTCGCCAGAGGCTACAAACTCCAATTTCGACGGCGTCCCCCCCCCTTCTCAAGGGTCCGTATGACTCTGGTCAGGGACCCTATCCAAGCATGCGCGCTGGCGGAGGAAGTTTCCACCCTGCTGCAGAAAGGCGCAATTACAAAGGTGAGTTCAACCGATCAGAAAGCAGGTTTTTACTCAACATATTTTCTGGAGCCAAAAAATATGTTACAGACAAAACACATATGTCAGTCTATTGGCCAGGGAGAGTGGTTCGCCACTTTCGACCTGAAAGACGCGTACTTCCATGTTCGCATTTGGCCGGGTCACAGGCCCTTTCTCCGCTTTGCCTTCCAGGGGCAGGCCTACCAGTTCAGAGTGCTCCCATTCGGGCTGTCATTGTCTCCGAGGGTGTTCACAAGGGTAGTGGCGGCCGCTCTGTACCCTCTTCAACTTACAGGCATGAAGATCCTACCTTACCTCGACGACTGGCTGATCGTAGCTCCGTCTCAAAACCAGGTTGCAGCAGACACAGAGCAGGTGTTGTCTCATGTCCGGTCCTTGGGTTTCCGAGTGAACTTAAAGAAAAGCAACCTCCGAACCAGGCAACAGACAGGGTTTCTCGGCCTGTGTCTCGATTCAGTGACCATGGTGGTCTCTCTGTCCCCGGAGAGGGTCCTACGGATCCAAACACTCCTACACCACTTCCGGCTCGGCACGCGTGTCGAGATGGTCCGGGTCCAGCGGCTGTTGGGGATGATCGCATCCGCCACAGCAGTCGTCCCACTCGGCCTGCTCAGGGCCAGACCGCTCCAGAGGTGGCTGAATTCGTTCGGCCTCGATCCCAAGCGGGACCGGCACGTAAAGCTGGTGGTGACAAGGCCTTGCCTTCACGCCCTACGGCCATGGAAGGACGGCGCAATGCTGACACGGGGGGTCCCGCTTCGGGACCTTCCGTTCAGGAGGACTGTGGTGACGACAGATGCCTCCCAGACCGGCTGGGGAGCCGTATGGGAGGGCAGGACAGCGAGGGGTCAGTGGCCGTTTCCCTGGACGTCCGAACACATCAATGTGTTGGAGCTGAGGGCTGTTCATCTCGGCCTCAGGGCCCTCCTCCCCTTTATCCGCGACAAGCATGTCCTGGTGAGATCAGACAAAACTTCAGCGGTCTATCATATAAATCACCAGGGGGGCACGAAGTCACTTCGTTGCCTACAGGTGGCTCAGGATCTGTTGTGGTGGGCCACGCCTCGCTTGGCCTCCCTCAGGGCAATCTATGTGCCGGGAGTGGCGAACACTGCAGCAGACCTTCTCTCCAGGTCTGGCCCCCTCTCCGGCGAGTGGAGACTTCACCCACACGTGGTCTCGCAGATATGGACCCGCTTCGGCCGGGCCCGAGCGGACCTGTTCGCCTCTCGAGAGAATGCTCACTGCGAGCAATGGTTCTCCCTGACGGGTCAGGGGGGCCCCTTGGGCCTGGATGCGCTGTCAGGAGAGTGGCCGGACGGCTTGTTGTACGCTTTCCCTCCACTCCCCCTGATTCCTCAGGTATTGCATCGGGTGAGGCGGGGTTGCTACAGAATCCTGTTGATTGGCCAGGGAGACATTGGTTTCCAGACCTCCTTCAGCTGGTTCAGGGGTCTCCATGGCCGCTGCCGGCCAGAGCGGACCTCTTGTCCCAGGCAGAGGGTCAGATTTGGCACCCCAAGCCGAGGACTCTGCAGCTCTGGGCCTGGCCTCTTCTGAGCCCCTCCCTCAGGGGCTAGATGAGGCCGTCCTTGACACAATGCGTAATGCCAGGGCGCCATCCATCCGTGCCTGTTACGACCACAAGTGGAAGTGCTTCTCGGCCTGGTGTGCTGCCCAGCAGGCGAATCCTGTCACCTGCAACGTATCCCTAGTTTTACGTTTTCTCCAGTCCCTCTTGGATGCTGGCAGAGCAGCCAGCACCATCAGGGTGTATTCCGCCGCTATTTCGCTCCGGCATGAGGAGGTTGATGGGCTACCAGTTGGTAGGCATATTTTTGTCACTCAGTTCATGGCCGGTGTCAAGCGGCTACGCCCCGGACGGACCCTGAGGGCCCCTGCTTGGGATCTCCCTCTGGTACTGCGGTCCTTGATGGGAGCCCCGTATGAGCCGATGGATCAGTCCGATCTGAAATCCCTCTCTCGTAAGACAGCACTTCTTTTGGCGCTTTCCTCTGCCAGACGCGTTGGTGAGGTCAGTCAGTCAGGACTGCATGAGGTGGAAACCTGATGGCACAGGGGTGTCACTGTGGCCTAACCCGGCATTTCTGCCCAAGGTAATTACGCTGCAGACGGTGAACCGAGTGCTGGAAATTACAGCATTGCGTTCTGCTCTGGGCCCCCAGGAAACTGTGGAGGGCCTGTCTACATTGTGTCCAGTCCGAGCACTTCGTGCTTATGTGGATCGCACACAGGCCATACGAGGCACAGGCACGCAGCTGTTTGTCTGCTATGGGGGCAGGAGGTTGGGACTTCCCTTGTCCAAGCAACGGTTGTCGCATTGGCTTGTGGACACAATCTCGGCGGCCTATGTCGACCTAGGCCAGCCGGTCCCTGAGAATGTGGTGGCCCACTCCACAAGGGGGGTGGCCACTTCTTGGGCTGCACTGAAAGGAGTGTCCATGGAGGACATTTGTGCAGCGGCTTCATGGACTGTGCCTTGCACATTTGCAAGGTTTTACAGACTGAACGTGGAATCCCAGCTATCGCTGGGGTCCACCGTGCTGCTTGCAGCTGCCCAGCGAGATGGTGATGGGGCTGAGTACCTCGTTCCTCGCGACCCGGTTGGTATAAGTCATCCGTTGTTCTGACCGAGTGACGGTCAGAGTGAGGTCGATATAGATCGTAAGTTATGTCTATAACTATGGATCTATGAGACCGAACGATGACCGTCACTCTCTCCTGTCGCTCGGAACGCTATGAGGCGTTTGAGGCTGGAGGCGGAGCCGGCCGCACCGGTCGTAACTTATACGGTGAGACCGCCTCCTACGGGTCATGTGGGCATGACTACTTTGATATTTGATCTCGAAAAGAGGAAGATGAGGGCATCATTCGTTGTTCTGACCGAGTGACGGTCATCGTTCGGTCTCATAGATCCATAGTTATAGACATAACTTACGTTCTAGAACCACAGTTCTTTAGGTGGAAAAGAGACCAGAGTGAGTAGACATAAATGGTGTCATCTTATAATGAGTATTCGTGAGAATCTACTGCATGAGGCTCACAGAGGCAGGAAACCACCTAAAAATAGGTCATATACTCTATATAACACCCACATCCCCTTTAATTGTCTACTGCTATACAGTAGCTCACACATTGTGCACTGTCTTTCAGAAGACTCTGGCCGTGTTACGGTAAGTACTTTATACATGTAATTTCATTACTCTATTAAGTTGCTTGCTTATATATTTCATATCTCTGCTGTCGGGAAGAAACCACCTAACGAAATGATATATTTTTTTTTTCAGGAAATCCTTATCCTTATAATAATTCAGCGAATCTCTGAATGTCTGAATGAATTAATGTCACTGACAACGCTTTATCTCAACATTGGCTGCACCAATCACTCCCACTTTTCACACAGGCATGGACCATAATTATATGGAGGTCTTAACGGAGCCCTTTTTCCGATTTGACACATTAATGGGTAACAAAAATGGGTATTGTACTGTCAATATCACATGAATATGAATGCAAAGTAGCGGTCCATGTGTGGACAGGCTACCTGTTGCCGTTGTGCATGGTGAGATGTGTGCAAACCGTGTAGTTTATCAGGAGAAGAATACCAAAGGATGCAACATTAATTTATTAGTGAATTAACCTCGCACCCTCACACACCTGCATCACAGGCCACCGTTCTCACCGTTACCCCACTGGCATGCTTCCTCTAGCTAGCGCTGCAACACAACAAATTGTGCCCTATACAATTTGGCGCCGCTGACTGTGTGTGTGCGTGTTGCATCCTTTGGTAGTCTTCTCCTGATAAACTACACGGTTTGCACACATCTCACCATGCACCACGGCGACAGGTAGCCTGTCCACACATGGACCGCTACTTTGCATTCATATTCATGTCATATTTACAGTACTACGGCCTTCACAGTGTGTGTGTGTGTGTGTGTGTGTGTGTGTGTGTGTGTGTGTGTGTGTGCGCGTGCGTGGAGAGGGACGCTAAAACTGTCAACACTTCTACTAAAGAAAGAGGCAGCGATGGCGCCATAAATCCATATCCATACATTCGGGGACATAAATTGCGCTAAAAACTTCTAAACCGCAGCAGATTTATATTTACTATATATATATTTGCTGTTCATATATTCAGAACGGGTAAGGACTAGTGAAGAAAACCTTATATTTTGAAGACAAAGCAATACTGCCTCATCAAAGTTAGTGTTGTGACCTTATTGTCAATTACTTCCATGAGAGGGGGAGCGGTGGTGGAGTTAGTTGCTGTAGCAGACAGTTTGAGGGTCCAATGGAGTTAAGAGGTTTTGTCCGAAGAACTTTTTACTATACTTTTCATTGGTACAATATTTTCGAAACAACACACAGACGTAAAGGGTGTTCAATAGCACTGATTTATGGAGAAAAAGAAAATCTAAAACCTCAAAAACTGAGTTAGGAGGTTTCCTCCTGACAGCAATGATATGTAAGATATGACTTCTACGTTAAAACACTACCTCTACTACATAGACTATACAAATCACTGCTGAAATATGTTGTAATTACAGTATCTTGATCATCAACTGAATTATACTTTCCACAATTGCATATTTTATGTGTTATTTATTTACTCTATATGTATTCAGGGTTGGAATCCTGAGCAAGTAGCCTACAGACAAGACACATGTCATGTTCATTCAGCGTGTTTTACTTTATTTAGAGGAGCCAAAGGCAATTTAGGTCAATGTATTCCTCCCACTACTTGATGTTGTACACTGGGGCACCACTTTCTTTGGTGTTTCATCCAGGTGGGCGTGGTTAAATATTAATGCCTAAACCTAATCTTAACCTCACAAACACTATGCCTAGGACAGTGGTGTCTGGTGGAAGGCCAATTGCGGCCGGTGTCGATCAATGGGCTTAATGTCCTCAAAGTCACGTTTAATGTTCACAGCACACCTGACAAAAGACCATTGATATTTGATATTGTTGAAATTTGTATGTGACTTTAATATGAAAAAAAAAAGTTTGGACACTATAATACATAATTATGAACCATGGGGACCACAACCCTGACTAAGAATTCAATCAACACATGGGGACCACTGTTGTGTTGGGTGGGGGGGATATTGGCCTGATGTGGGGGGAAAAGCTTAATGACATATTGTCTGTTAAGGGCTTTATTTGATTGTTAATTTAAAGTGAATTAAATCACGCCCTTAACAGTCATTAACTGATGCTATAGTGGTCCGGAGCTGAAAAACAATTCAGAACCACTGATCTATTCCATTCATGGTTGCTCCTCTGTTCTCTTAACCTTCCATATTAAACTAATACTGTACATAGCAGACACATGCCATTGCATGATTATGGGCACATTTGACCGACTCGCAGCCATTGGTTTATCTCACACACCCCTAGACTGGTTTCACTCCTATCTCTCCGGCCGTACTCAGTTCATCCAGTTAAAATCATTCACATCCCATTCCTCCCCCATTTCCTCTGGTGTCCCCCAGGGCTCTGTTCTTGGCCCCATCCTATTCATCATCTACCTCCTCCCCCTTGGACAGATTTTCCGCAAACATAACATCCATTTCCACTGCTACGCGGACGACACCCAGCTCTACGTCTCCTCCAAACCCTCTTCCACCTTCCCACCCGCCTCCCTCCATACCTGCTTACTGGAAATAAAATCCTGGTTCACCACAAACTTTCTCAAACTCAACAGTGATAAAACCGAGGTAGTCCTCATTGGTTCCAAATCCGCACTCTCCAAGCAACCCAGTTTCACCCTCACCATTGACAACACCTCAGTTTCCCCCTCCCCTCAGGTTAAGAGTCTGGGTGTCGTCCTTGATAGCACACTCTCATTCCACACCCACATCAACAACACCATCCGGTCTGCCTACTTCCACATCAGAAACATCAACCGCCTTCGCCCCTCACTCACTTCCCACAGTACCGCAATCCTGGTTCATGCTCTTGTCACCTCCCGTCTGGATTACTGTAATTCCCTTCTTTTTGGTCTCCCCCACAAACTTCTCCATAAACTCCAACTGGTCCAGAACACTGCAGCACGTATCATCACCAGAACCCCTGTCATCAGTCACATCACCCCTGTCTTACACCAACTCCACTGGCTTCCCATAAAATCACGCATCGACTACAAGATCCTTCTCCATACATTCAAGGCCATCCATAACCTCGCCCCCCCATACCTGTCTGACCTTGTCCACATCAACATCCCCACCCGGTCTCTCAGGTCTGCCTCCTCCCTCACCCTGAAAGTCCTCCCAGCCCGTCTGTCCACCATGGGGTCAAGAGCCTTCAGCCGCTCTGCCCCTCACCTCTGGAACTCCCTCCCCCCTGACATCAGAAACATGGACTCTATCACCACTTTCCAAACCCACCTCAAAACCCATCTGTTTAGGCAGGCCTATGACCCTGCATGACCTGTCTGCTGCAAGCTGTGTTTTTATTCTGCTTTTAACTGTTCTGCTTTTAACGTGTACTGTTTTAATCCTGTACGGCGACCTTGAGTGCCTTGAATGGCGCCTTATAAATAAAATGTATTATTATTATTATTATTTCCTCATAATGGTCACAACCAGTCTGGTACACTTTCCCTTGAAATTCTAACTCCCTTTTCTGTGGAAGATACGAGTACACGATGTGAGACACGGCCAAAGCATTTCCGGGGGTCCCCAGCCAAAAACGTTGAGAACGCCTGCCATAGGGAACCACTGCTGGTCATCAAATTATTGTTTTAGAAATACCAAAACAAAAAAGTATCCCTTTATTGGCTTAGAAATACCCCCAAAAAAGTATCCCTTTAACCTCAGGGCTATGCATCAACAACACCGGTTGTAAACTACTGGCTCTCCACCAGAGTATATTATTAATAGTGGCTCAATTTATATCACCATCGTCTGACCATGGGGAACAACAGAGGCCTTGACTGTGATCAATATTAAGCCCATATATGGGAATGCCAATATATGATCATATTATTGTGACAGTCTCATGACAACCACTGTGGTTGCCGCAAAGGTCACAGTTAACTATGGACTCATGCATTTCCCGTCAGTAGGTCAGTCAGTGTATCACTCAAAATCCCCATATATGGTGTCCAGGTCTCAGTGCCCATGAGGTCTCGCGACCTCGCCCGCCCTTTAGGGCGAGGTCGCTTCTCGATCGCCACCAGGCGTCTTATTGGTTCTTAATCTGTTCGTATTGAACTTGAGTCAACTATCTCTGTTGGTGTTGTGTTAATTAGGGATAATTAAACTGCAGATATTTATGCTTAGCTTGTCTCATCAAACGTGTTTCAGTGGTGAGCAGCTTCCTCTCCTGTGCACTCAGTCAAGGTGAGGATTCATTTATTATATATTGTCTTTATTCTCAATTCTCTCAATTACAACACTCATATGAACCCTTTAATATTATTATGGTTATATAATATAACACTCAGAGTGTGTGCATGAGAGAGCAATGAGTCAGACAGGAGGATAGGTGACTGGGGAGGGGGGGGGGGGGGGGGAGCGGTCCGGATGGTACATTTACCTGATAATACCTGCTGCATACTTAGGTACGTTATCTGAAATATACCGGTATGCCCTCCTCCTTTTCACGCAGTGTGTGTGCCTGTGTAACACGTGTGTGCGTTTTACCGGACCCCATTGTAATATAGTTTTCAGGGATGTTTTTCTATTCTACAACTATGGGAGGAATACAGAGACTCAATAATTACGCAGTTCTATTTCATGCCTCTTTCGTAAATAACAGCTAAAACCAAAGCCTACACTGGTATCAGACAGAACCACTGTACTGACATCAGACAGTGTGACTCTCACCTGTACTGTGGAAGACAGTATACAGCTCCATGGAACATCTCCTGGTACAGAGACAACCAAGAGTCTGAACCAGTGAAGACAGATGGACCAACCTACAGTCCTAGAATCTCAGAGAGTGGAACCTACTATACTGGTGTCGAGGAGGGAGAGGAGACCCACCATACTACACACAGTGCAGCAACCCTGCTTATATCACTGTCTCTGGTGAGTTATATAATACAGTATATACAGTATATATACAGTATATATAAATTCCCCCTTCCCCCCACCTTTTTGTCCCTTCTTCACTGTTTTACAGGGCATGGAAGTGGGCGTTTTCTGGTACCACTGTAAAATCAGCCATTCCTTTTTTCCCCCCATAGAGATTTACAAAAATCAATCAATTATTTTAGGTCTATAATCAAGTCATCTAGGATGAGGCTCCTGTTGAATCACACCCATGAAACATTTGATTATGTGGAAAAAATACAAATATTTTCAATTCCTGAATTCACCTGGGTGGCTTTAAGGCTTAAAATAATTTATATAAATATTTTTGTAAATCTCTATGGGTGCAGGAACCAGAAAACCACACCCACTGCTCTATCCTCTTCCACTATATTCCACTGCATGGTCTTAATCATAACACATTATTGATCCAATTATGTGTTTGTGTAGAGAGACCTCCAGCTGTTCTGACCGTTCTGCCCAACCCAGCATTTACTGGAGAGACTGTTATGTTCACATGTGACATCAGTAGCGCTGGAAGGGGGGTGCGGAGGGTGCGCCATCACCCCTTGCTGGTGGGGAGGAGAATTTTTGGGATTTTTGGGATCTTTTTAATTTTTTGTAAAAAAAAATATATTATATATATATTATATATAAGTATATACACACATATATATAGTAAAACAATAATGTATTTAACTTTTGGGAATAAAATTGTTGTTGAAAGAAGTGTTTTAGTTTCACCTGTGACCTGGCTGTAGCCTGGTGACCCGGTCGTCATTAGTTAGAACGGAAGTTTATTGTTGAGAGAGAGGGAGAATTTAAAAGATTAATGATGGCGCAAAAAAGAATAAGTGATTTTTTCGGTTCAAAAACCCCCGGCCCCAAATCATCTAGGATTCAACTTGATCATCATGATGATGATTTTATAATCATCACCACCCCGGACAACGAAGCCGCTTGCAGCAGTGCGGCACCAGCAGCAGCAGAAGCCGCCCCAGCGGGAGCGACATGCCGCAGAAGCCCGACACCTGAGACCCAGCCCCCGGCTCGGCCGGCCGTGGAGGAGCCGACTCAGCTACCTCAACCCCCGCCGGTAGAAGAACACAACGAGAACCCTGACCCGCTGTCTGTTGTCGGAATTGACGAGCCTCGTCAGCCAGACATGCGATTTCCTGGCAAAAAGTTTGGAACAGAAAATTACGAGAGGTCATTTCAAAAAGGTTGGTTCACCAAGTGGAAATGGTTGCATTACATTCCAGAGAGAGATGCTGTTCTGTGTTTCACCTGCTGTAAAGCATTAGAAAAAGGATTGAAGCATCACGACAGTAATACCAGTTCCTTTTCAAGTGGAGACGGTTTTTGCAATTGGAGAAAAGCAACATCTAAGTGTGGGGCGCACGAGCTGTCCGATATTCATTCCGACTCCGTTAGGATGTTAGCCTCACTAACACAGACGCCCATTAATGCTCTGTTGTCAGACATTGTTGCAAAACAACAGGAAACAGCCAGACATGTTCTGGAATTAATATTTCGCTCTATAAGATACATCGGGAGCAATGGGCTTCCACTGAGAGGCCATGAGCACAAAGGTGGTGTTTTTTGGAACTTGATGGTGGATCGCACCTATATGCACTACCACAATGTCGTGAGTGGCTAGAGAGGCGAGACAATTGGATGTCTGACACGATTCAAAACGAAATCCTGGAAATATTCGCCCATGCAGTACTAAGAGAAATTGTATCAGATGCTAGAAAGAGCCCTTTTTATGGGTTAACGGCAGACGCGACGACCGATATCACATCATTGGAGCAGTTTTCTTGTAGTCTGCAATATGTCAACTCAGAACTGGAGGCAGTTAATGTTTTTCTGGGATTTTACAATGCACCAGATTCAACTGGGGAAACTCTTTTTTCCTGCATTAAAGATGTTTTCCTTCGCTTGAACCTGCCACTGGAGCGTTTGAAGGGCTTTTGTTTTGATGGTGCTGCGAATATGTCCGGGCGTGTAAAAGGGGTGCAAGCTAAACTGAAAGAGCAGTGTGTAGATGCACTTTATGTGCACTGCAGTAACTCCTTGGATTTAGCATTACAAGAAGTGGCAAGAGAAGTTCGCATTGTTGCAGACACTTTAAACTTTGTACAGGGCGTCTCAGTGGTGATCGGGGAGTCCTCAAAGCGCCAATCGCTGTTCAAGTCACTGTTTGGCGGTGATGATGTGGTGTGTAATCTGCTCTCTTTATGCCCCACACGATGGGCAGTGCGCACCCGGGCTATTTCAAGGGTAATTGTAGCCTATCCAACTTTGTTGGAGACCCTGAAAATCCTACAAAATGATAAATCTGTCAGGCCCGATGCTCGCTCCAAAATCACCGGTCTATACAAACAAGCTCAAAAAGGGAAAACGTATTTTGGACTGTTGTGCTGCGAGGCTCTATTTGGACCATGCGAGGCTGTAGCTACATCGCTACAAAGTGCACAGGCAAGCGCGAAGGGGACTGAGGAAACGGCTGCTGGATTGCGAGTGAGCATGAGAAATCTGAGAGAAGAAGATGGAGTTGTTAAGGAGATGTTTAGCAAAGTGACAGCTTGTGCAAAAAAACATGAACTGAAAATGCCCCTTCCTCCAAGAGCCAACAAAACACCTGCCCGGTTTAGGCACACAGAGGAGCCAGAGGATATCGTGACAGATGTGGGAGAGAAGGAGTGGAGGCGTGAGTTCTATGAGGCCTTAGATCTTGTGCACACTGAGATAAACCGTCGTTTTGACCAAGAAGGATTACGAGTTGCTGCCATGAGAGAGACAACTCTTATTGATGCTGCACAGGGAGTGTATAAAGAATTGAATGGGGATATTGCGGCAAAGCTTCCTGGTCAGATTGACTGCGTTCGTCTCCATGCGCAGCTGAAATTGCTGGGTGACCTGTCCAAATCCCAGAAAAAGGAGAAAACGATCAAGACAGCTCGAGATGTAGCTGGATTCGTTAATGGATTAAATCCTCAAACAACAGAATCACTCAAAGAGGTTGTAATGTTAATACAACTCTGTCTCTGTCTACCTGTCTCCGCTGCTTCCTCTGAGAGGACATTCTCCACTCTGCGCCGAATAAAAACTTGGCTGAGAAACAGTATGACACAGAGAAGGCTGACACACGTGACGTTGCTGAACATCCACAGTGACATTCTTGATGAGATGGACATTAAGCCACTGATGAAGACGTTCATCGCCAACACACCAGAACGAAAATCTACATTTGGAGTCTTCAAATAGGTGAGACATGTCACATGCATTACATTAGCCTATTTATATGCTGCTGCCGCCGTGCAGAACTGCTGCTGCTGTGAATGTGATTTGCATTGCTAAATGGGCTCTTTAATATAGCCAACAATTAACTGTAAAATAAATCCAACACTGTTCGACTGTTAGTGAAATAGAACACTCTTTCTGAGAGAGAGAGAGAGAGAGAGAGAGAGAGAGAGAGAGAGAGAGAGAGAGAGAGAGAGAGAGAGAGAGGGAGAGAGGGAGAGGGAGAGAGAATATCCAGAATGATTTGCATTTTGCGTTATAATTTGGATTGATAATTAATATCATATTTTGTGAGTATGATGAATGTATGATTGATGCTGGAATTGTTACTTGGAGCATGCAGCTCATTCGTGCGCTCTTGGCTCTCCTTGTTGCAGGTGCATGCGGCCTGCCAGGCCCTGCCTGGGTGCGCACTGTGCCGGTGACGGGTGACCGGTCTGTGCTGTGAAGTGATCGTCAAACAGTGGAACTTGAAGAAGAGATCATAATACGTTTGATTTGATATATATTTTTTATTTGGATATATGAATATTTCAGCCTGTGCCTGTGGCACAATATTATTTAATTGAAGCCTGGGTGCGCACTGTGTGCCGGTCTCGTCTGTGCTGTGCTGTCAAACAGTGGAACTTGAGGAAAGGATCAATAGGCCTACATTTGATTTGATACATTTTATTATTTTTGGTATATGAATATTTCAGCCTGTGGCACAATTTATTTTATTTTATTGAAATAAATCCCTGTTCCTTCACCAACGTCTGGTTGTGTAACTTGTAAGTGTAATGCACGGCCTGCCGGGCCTGGTTAATAATAATGCTTGTCTGCAGCGCATAGTTTTGCGGCACCAAAATACTGTTTTTGCGCGCGGACCCGACCCGCGCAGGCCCGATTTTTCGCGCGGCCGCGCGTCGCGCGGCCGCGGTGTCGTTGCCAGACAGCTCCCCTGAGCTCTGATGACTTCCAGCGCGCCTGTGTGACATGGGAGAAAGCAAGCTCTGGTCTTATACAATAGACAAAGATGGTGCTTCCTTTAACAGATACTCTGGTCAGAATCCTTATGTATTTCAAACAAGGACATACAGCACAAAGGACAGTGAATACCAGTGTACCGGTTGTGAAACAAAGTGATAAAATCACCTTGATGGTATCCGGTAATTCACATCATCACTTACTCACTGACATTATGTTCAATATGATGGTTTAATTATGGTTCCGTACTACAGAGAGAAAAATGTACTAGAGTCTGTATCAAGGATGTGTAAGTGTGTGTGCGTGCGTGTGTGCATGCGTCCGTGTGTGTACTAATATATTCAGTTGGGAGAAATAACAGCTAATCCAAAGCCAGACAGACCCAGTGTACTGACATCAGACAGTGTGACTCTCACCTGCAAAGTGGAGAGTAGGCCTACAGCTTCATGGAACAGTTGCTGGTACAGAGACAAGATTAGACCAGTGACAACACAGACTGAGACAACCTAGATATTCTACACATCCACCACACATCTGAGTCTCAGAGAGTGGAATATATTGGTGTCGAGGAGGGAGAGGAAACCCAACATACTACATACAGTACAGCAACTCAGTTTATGTCACTGCCTCTGGTGAGTTAAAATATACTGTAGGCCTACTGTATTATATGATTAATCATTTTATATAACAGGTAGTTCCAATCAAGCAATGTGATTGGTAGAAAAGGGATCTCCAGGCTCCAGCAGTTGTCAAATGAGCATGACAGAACACCTAGCAGTGCTCAATTTAAAGATTTGAGAACAGCTGAATCACAATATAACATCAGTTTGCCACTGATTAGAAATATTGACTTTCTTTTCCCTTTTTTTTTTTCCTTCAATCTGAACACAAAGACATCACAAACATATACTGTACATCACCTGGAACCAGCCACAGGTATTCTTACAGGAACAGTAGTAGATTAATCAACATAATGACAATTGGGGAGAAAGTGACAAATAAATGATATTTATGTAGGGCTACTCTAAATGAAATAAAATTTAAGATAGGATCTGTTGTTCGCAGGCTTACTCAACTGAACTGAACTGAACTGAACTGAACTGAACTGAACTGAACTGAACTGAACTGAACTTAACTGTGTGTGTGTGTGTGTGTGTGTGTGTGTGTGTGTGTGTGTGTGTGTGTGTGTGTGTGTGTGTGTGTGTGTGTGTGTGTTTGTCATGATATCTGTCTCACAATTCAAATGAGTCTTTCTAAGTGTGTTTTAAAATGCATTTCATTGTGTAAGATTTTGTTTCAAAAATATTGAGACATTCTAAATAATGTTGTTATTGTGTTGCTATGATGCTCTACTTCCATATGAAATGGAAGTTAATCATTTCAAAACACCAGTATTTGTCATAACCAACCACATTTCTACAAATGCTATTCATACTGAGCCAGTGGATTTATTTTAAGTTTTTCTCTCAAATGTGAACAGATCAACCAAAGGCCACACTGACAGCTGAGCAGCAGGGGGCAGTGTTTCACTGAGCTGCCCTGAGTAATGTAACACCTCTGAAGATAAAGATTCAATTATTGTGCAACAAATGCATTTAGCCTGTCAGGGCCTGTCAGGCGTATGTACTGCATTTCAATGCTCATTCTTTCCTTCAGACTTTAACTACTTTTTAAGATGTTCTGTGTAAACCGTTTCCATAATTTTATAGTTATTTGCATTACATTTCATAATGTCAATGTCTCCTGCATCACTGTCTTTAGTGTATTGCTGCTTACCACTGCACTGCTACAGCTATGGAAATAAAACAATGCTGTCTAAAAACATGAATACACTAAACTTCAATCCAGCAATCTCAAGTTGCCACATTATCCTTTGTTTGTCTTTATATTTACCTATACATCCTACAAGAGATCATTTGACTTCATCACTTTGTTTAATAGGCTACACTTCTTTCTATTCTACTGTATGTATTTACGGTTTCACAACAAGCATGTAGAGAGGCAGGAAACCACCACAAACGAGTGAGGAACAAAACCACGTCCCCAGCACCCAGGCTAGATCTCAGAAAGATAATAGGCTACCCGCCACAATGACCTTGTGTTTTCCATCACGTATGTGACAACATCTCGTCACACGTGTCAAGTGCACCCTCGCAGGAGTGCGTGCACCGTGGCTATAGTCAATATCACATAATTTTATCATGTTTTGTTATTATCTATGCTGCTGCATTGTCTGAAGGAAGCCAAACAAAAATAATTTTTACTCTTATGTAAATCTATCCATCTATCTATACAAGATATAACTAAAAAGGACAACCTTGAACCTTGAATCATTATATGATTATTTTTTTTAAACATGCATGGCACAAAATGGAATGATATACTGGTGATATGCTACCCTGTGCACCCTGTATTTGATTGTTTTTTGGATCCACATTAGCCTTAGTAGCAGCTACTCTTCCTGGGGGCCACACAAACACATGTAGACTTACAGTGTTGTTAAAATGTTTCACTTGTATTGCTTTTTTTAAATATAGCTGATCTACACAAGCAACACAATGTTTCACAGTTGTGAGCTGTTTGGAACTGCCAGTACCTAAAGTAGCCTAAACCAGTGGTTCCCAAAGTGGAGTCCGGGGACCCCCAGGGGTCCTTGAGGGAGTTCCAGGGGGTCCCCATGCTAAATGATAGTTTGGAACCAAATGGACCCTTATGGGTCTGTAACTCTGAGAGTGTACAAATGGAACCAAATGGACCCTCAGAGTTAAATTAACATTGATTTTAAAATATGAATTGGGGGTCCCAGAGATATAAATGCCATTAAATGGGGGTCCGTATACTAATGCATGTCAAACTGGTACTTGAAATTAAATGGGTTGAGAATCACTGCGTAAAAACCTTCTCTTATGGGGGTCGCTGGCATATATTAAAAAAATTTTTTTTAGCAAATTAGTGTCAATTCGGGGGTCCTTGACATGAAAGAGTTTGGGAACCACTGGCCTAAACTATATTGGTGTATGTTTTCTGTGCCGCATGGGGACTAACATTACTTATATATACTGTATAAGATCACAGACGTTACGGTTCGCTCTCCATCACCTCTACATGTGCTGTGGGTGTTCTGGGCACTTCAACGCCAACAGAGGACTCCAGAGCACTCCACAGCACATCTCTCCCTGTTACTATCTCCCCACCTGGATGTCGTCTGCAATCACCTGATGAGCCTACAAGAGCCAGGCCTGTCTGCAGCTCGGCGCCAGTTCTTCCCCAGTCTACGGTTGGTGAAGTTAGACAGCCAGACATTTAGGCCCTCAGTGTTTAGTCTTAGACAGTTAAACGTCACGCCGTTACTGTGCACTATTCTCTGCTCTGTGGACCTGCCTTTGACTCACCTCCTCTTCTCCTCTCCATTGTTTCCGGGACCCGAGCTCTGTGGAGCAGCCTACGGACCCCTGCATCTCCTTTTCCCCCCGGGTTTGTGAATAAACATCCGCCCGGGTGGGCTTTACTCATGCTTTGCCTCTCCTTGTTGTGCATTTGGGTCACACCACACCGAGTCATAACAGTAAGAACTGGCCAACTTGACCCAGCCAGCATGGAAAGAGAGCAGCCAGCTCTCCAGGCTCAGGGACAGGTTTTGGAGCACCACTCCCGCCTGCTGTCGGATGCATCCGCCGCCATTTTAAGTATACAGCAGGAGCTCCGCCTCCGGGATGTTTCGGATCTTCAGCAGTCCCAAGCCGCTCAACAACACGCTCCGGTTAAACAACTCACATCGTTGGTCAAGGATCTATATAGCTGACCAGGTCGCCGCGCTCACCGCGCATCTCACCGCGCATCTCACCGCCACTCCTATCCAGACGGCACTATAGCGCCTGACACGGTCCCTGCGCTGGCAGCGCACGCTCCTTTTCCAATGCCGGAAGCCCTACCTCACCGCCCCGGCCACCTTTCTTTTTTTTTAATATATTTTTTATCCCACGATTTTGTAACCCATTTTTCACCCCTGTGTCAATCATCTACTGTGATCCTGGGCTCTACACACCCTCCGCCAACCTGGGGAGAGCAACGGACTTAACTCATGCTTCCTTCATGCTTGAGTGTCCAAGTTGCTCCTTTACACCTGACAGGGGGGAGTTTCCCTGGTTGGACATAGCGCGTGAAAGGAACACGTTATTCCAACCAGTTCCTTTCCCCTCCATCAGGCGCCCCGGCTGGCCAGGGGGAGGCAGTTTAGAGACCAGGATTACTGCATGTTTTTGTGAGGGTACCTACCCTACCGCCCCGGCCACCTTTGACGGTACTTTCTCCCTCTGCACGGGGAGTTCCTCATGCAATGTGAGTACGTGTTTAATCCGCAGCCCAGCATGTATTCCACTGACCCCGCCCGCATAGCTTATACATTAACCACCGGAAGGGCGCGCCGGTGGATTTATGCAAGCCTTGAGGGTTCAGCTACATACATGCAGATCTACAGAGACTTTGTGTTATAGAGTTTAAGGCTGTGTTTGACCATGACGTCCCAGGGCATGACGCCGACACAGCTCTCTCTGCCCTCCACCAGGGCTATACCTATAGCTCAGTAGCAGATTATGCCACTATGAGTTTCGCATCCTCGCCAACCCGCTGTGACTGGAACGAGCCTGCACTCCGCAGCGTGTTCGTTCATCCGGGGTTTGAGTGAGGCTACGTACGAGAGATGCCCTGGCCGAGAGAGAGAGGGAGAGAGACCCGCCCCACTCTGACCGAACTCATCTCTCTGTCCATTTCCATTGACGAACGACGCCGTGCACGTAAGCGTGAGAGGGCTTCCCCCAGTGTCACGCGGCTGTCAAGCCGTCTCCCCCCCCGCCCCCACCAGTCTCACTCGGCCCGAGCAAGTTCCATCTGCCCCCTCCAATCTCACTTGCGAGGATCGGAGGACGCCTGCATGCAGCTGGGCCGAATCCACGTGACTTCCAGGGGTCGCTTATCTCCAGCTGAGCGTGAGCACCGCCGACTACATGGACTCTGTGTGTATTGTGCCATGCTCAGCGCACGGTGGTGTTCGCTCCGGTCCAATTCTGCTCTCCAAGGTGACCGCTTCCCGGGCCACCAGGGGGCGTAGTTTCGCCTACTCGTTTTCGGGATAAGCTGTCTCACTACAACTTCCCAGCCCCGCATATACCAGTGTTGCCAGATTCCCTGTCACTCTCGCCTGGCAGGGAGGGACAGACACTCACCATTCCAGCTCTCGTCGACTTCCGGGGCCGATGAGAGCTTTATTGACCATCCAGTATGCTCGGAGGGTGGGCCTCCCTGTGTCTCCTCTCAGGAGGTCCCTGCCTGCCTCCGCTCTGAATGGTCATCCCATGGGCCCCATCACACACCGGGCTCATCCTATATCACCCTCACTGTCTCTGGGAACCATGTGGAGAGCATGTTCTGCCCCTACATTATTCACTCCCCGCGGGCACTCCACTCATCCTGGGCAGACCATGGCTGGAGCTTAATTCACACCCCCCCCCCCCATGTCTGCTGCAGAGTTCTGGGCGTGTTCTCAGCTGGAGCGCCGCCTGCCGGGTCTGTTGCCTTCAGTCCGCCCCGACCTTCACCCAGGCTGAAGGTCCTCCTGCCCGGGTTCCTCCACGGCTCGGTTCTCCGCCAGTGGCGACTCCTGGAGGGGGGGGTCCTGTTACGGTTCGCTCTCCATCACCTCTACATCCATGTGCTGTGGGTGTTCTGGGCACTTCAGCGCCACCAGAGGACTCCAGAGCACTCCACAGCACCTCTCTCTCTCCCTGTTACTATATCTCCCCACCTGGAGTTGAATTTAATTCTTCCAATGTGTAGTATTGTGTACAGCACATTTCTAGTAATGATATGCCTAAATGCCTTGCCCTGAAAAAGAAAAAAAAATGTCTAGTGTACACACCACTGTCCGTGTATAAAACAATAGACTCTACTAATCTCCAGTAGCATTAGCCCCATAATACTGTGCTTCTGTTCTGACAATTTGGAATAGAGCATGGCTCTCTCGCATGCACGCGCGCGCGCACACACACACACACACACACACACACACACACAGGGCCTTTTATTTTAAGGGCCTTTGAGGTGCTGTGGTACCAGGAGGTGCATGCATATAGTCAAAGAAACCTTGTACGAGGGCTCCTGTTATGGGTTTCAAGGTGTTTTTGTTGACCAGTGAGGAGATCCTGTAAAGGAATCTTGTTCTTTGGTTGACATTTTTGATTACGTTGCTGGCCATTTTATCACCGGAAAGATTTTACTCCATGATGGAACCTATGTAGGTAATTTCATCTTTTCGTGTCATTTTCAGTTCTTCATGACCCAAACATCTCCTGAGATCGATTCGGTATGGGACCTTATATTATTTATCATCTTATTTATCCGTGTTTTTACAAGATGTCATGTCAGTAGTATTTCTAATACCTTCCCAATAGCCCACATCGTGGCTGCTGATGTGGGGATAGGTTAGCCTGCGCTATTTCAGTAGACTATTATAGTTGATTGTCTAATAATGTTTGGTGAGTTTTTAAAGTCTAATATAAATCAATATAATTAAATATTGTGCCCATTTAAAGAACCACTCGGATTCACAATCAGAACACTTTATGTTATTATGCTCATTTGGAAAACAAAATTCTACTTCCAAAGTTGTGGATAGCATAAACAATAAGTTGAAGGGAAACTTCAACTTATTTCTTCAACTTATTGCTTCAATTAACCTTGCCACACACGCCTGTGTCCCTTATTTCAAGATCTCAAATGTGGCAACCCTAATAAAGGTGCAATATAAATGCACCATTTACCATTTTCAATGCTCATTCTTTCCTTTCAGACTTTAACTACTTTTTAAGATGTTCTGTGTAAACAGTTTCCATCATTTTATAGTTATTTACATTACATTTCATAATGTCAATGTCTGCTGCATCACTGTCTTTAGCGTATTGCTGCTTATACCACTGCACTGCTACAGCTATGTAAATAAAACAATGCTGTCTAAAAACATGAATACACTAAACTTCAATCCACCAATCTCAACTTCTCAAGTTGCCACATTATCCTTTGTTTGTCTTTATATTTACCTATACATCCTACAAGAGATCATTTGACTTCATCACTTTGTTTAATAGTCTATACTTCTTGCTATTCTACTGTATGTATTTACGGTTTCACAACAAGCATGTAGAGAGGCAGGAAACCACCACAAACGAGTGAGGAACAAAACCATGTCCCCAGCACCCAGGCTAGATCTCAGAAAGATAATAGGCTACCGCCACAATGACCTTGTGTTTTCCATCACGTACTGTATGACTATGTGACATCATCTCGTCACACGCGTCCAGTGCACCCTCGCAGTGCGTGCAGCTGCGTGCACCGTGGCTATAGTCTATAGTCTATAGCTATAGCTGATCTACACAAGCAACACAATGTTTCACAGTTGTGAGCTTGTAGATCGGCTGTTTGGAACTAGCCGATGTAAAGGGTTAAAGTGGTGAAACTGGTTGTAATGTTATATTAATACATTTTGGACCACACTTTGAGAACCACTGGTGTAGATATTGACATACTTGGCAACTGTATTAATTGATTGCCTTGATTGAATATTAAGTAGTTCCGGTCATTTTGTGGGGGGCACAGGGGGGGGCCACGCATTAAAAGTAAATGAATCAACAAAACTATAACGTCATTTGTATCGTTGACCTATTTCTAAAATATTCGTGCAACTTTCGTTCAACTTTGACCCCTCTATCACATGGAACTATTTTTGGAAGTAGTGATATGTACACAAAAAACATAGTTCCACGTGATAGAGGGGTAAAACATTCACGAAAGTTGCAGTAATATTTTAGAAATAGGTCAACGATACAAATGACGTTAGTTTTTTCGATTAATTTACTTTTAATACGTGGCCCTAGTGCCCTCCACAAAATGACCGGAGCTATTTAATATTCACCAAAACCAGACCAGAACTCCCACCACGAGACTCTGGCAATCAATTAATACTGTTGCAACCACTATATTAATGGCAAGTATTTCATACAACTTAAGTAAAAAATAATCTGAACTATCCCTTTAGGACCAACATCCAGAACAGACTTCAAAAGGTCTAAGGTCATGGTCAAAATGACATAATCAGTATATATCTCTGGAATGGAGAGACCTGTAACGAGAATGATACTTTATGAATGAGCAGGGAGTGACCCTGAGTCCAATCATGGAATTTATCATTTTAATATGCAAACGTGTTGATTTCTACTTCGAATAAGAAAAGGACCTGCAAGGAATGAACTCACTTCGTTTTCTCAGCCTCTCTTCCGAAAAAGAGGAAGTTAGAGCAGTTTACTAAAGAAGAAGTTTTAAAAACCATGCTGAGCTCATGGCATGACGTGAACTCCCCCCCCTCGTTCCATGTTGTCCCAAGTGATTCAACGCATGGAATTCAATGTCCCAAACCACACCAAATGGTCACCATGCAACTCCTTGCAACCGTTTGGACCCAAGGAGTTGCATGGTGACCCTTTGGTGTGGTTTTAGACTCACTAAATTGAGAAAGGACACCCTCATGTCACCCTCCGGGGGAACAGGGACGCACTGTACTCAGTACTGTACTTAAAGTGGGACTCATAAAATGTCCCTGGGACGGACCCATCTAAAAGACCATGCATGCACACCTGGGTCTCGAGGACCCATTACATTGAAAACCTATTTTCATCACTGCAATGTTTCTAAACATTTATATATAACTTAAGTAAATGTTGAATTCCTGACTTTTACCAGAGTACTTTTTTCCACCACTGCAAATGTGTGTGCATGTGGTTATTTTTTGGTATAGGAGAACTTGTCAACTTTGACTGCTGAGCCATTCTCTCCATCTCAACCTTTATAATGGCATGACGGCATGTATTCCAGGTGCATGTATACTGTCTGCATTTAAACGCTCATTCTTTCCTTCATACTTTAACTGCTTTTTAAGATGTTCTGCTACAGCATGTAAAACAAAAACATTGCTGTCTAAAAACATGCATAAACTAAACTTCAATGAATCCACCAAACTTGCCACATTACCCTCTGTTTGTCTTGATATTAACCTATCCCATGTGATTATTTGACTTCATCACTTTGTCTAATACACTTCTTTCTATTCTACTATGTATTTAGGGTTTCACAACAAGCATGTAGATACATACTGTAGGAAACTACCACAAACACAAACAAGACCTGAACAAAACCACATCCTCTTTCAGTGCTCAGACCCTACAGTAGCTACACCATGCACATGATGAGTCATAGCTCGTGGCCTTTGCCCATTTAATATTATTATTGTTTACACATGATATTTGTAAATATTATATTTCATCACTCTATTAAATTGCTCATATTTCATATGTAGAACATGACCGCTACAACACTACCTCTACTGCACTGATAGACACAGAGTAGGCTAATTGCATCACTCAGGGTTTTTGGTCCATGGGGGAAGGGGGGGGGGTCCCAGCACCCCACCTCAGAAAGAAAGATATCTAGGCTATACCACCACAAGAGCTATCCGGTCTCTGCACATCTGCCATGTATGAAGACATTGCTGTGGGGTAAAGTGTGTTGTCCTTCGGGGGCCGCCTCTAGACAGTGCAACAATGTAACACCTCTGAAGATAAAGATTCAATTGCGCAAAACAAACGCATTTAGCCTGTCAGGCGCATGTACTGCATTTCACTGCTCATTCTTTCCTTCAGACTTTAACTACTTTTTAAGATGTTCTGTGTAAACAGTTTCCATCATTTTATTAGTTATTTACATTACATTTCATAATGTCAATGTCTCCTGCATCACTGTCTTTAGTGTATTGCTGCTTACCACTGCACTGCTACAGCTATGGAAATAAAACAATGCTGTCTAAAAACATGAATACACTATACACTTCAATCCACAAATCTCAAGTTGCCACATTATCCTTTGTTTGTCTTTATATTTACCTATACATCCTACAAGAGATCATTTGACTTCATCACTTTGTTTAATAGGCTACAATTCTACTGTATGTATTTACAGTTTCACAACAAGCATGTAGAGAGGCAGGAAACCACAACAAACGAGTGAGGAACAAAACCACGCCCCCAGCACCCAGGCTAGATCTCAGAAAGATAATAGGCTACCGCCACAATGACCTTGTGTTTTCCATCACGTATGTGACACCATCTCGTTACACGCGTCCAGTGCACCCTCGCAGGAGTGCGTGTCGCGTGCACCGTGGCTATAGTCAATATCACATAATTTTATCATGTTTTGTTATTATCTATATGCTGCTGCATTGTCTGAACGAAGCCAAACAAAAATATGTTTTACTCTTATGTAAATCTATCTATCGATATAACTAAAAAGGACAACCTTGAACCTTGAATCATTATGAACCCGTGTGAACTGAGTGGTGCAACTCCCCTCTCTCCTCTTCTCTCCTCTCTCTCTCTCTCTCTCTCTCTCTCTCTCTCTCTCTCTCTCTCTCTCTCTCTCTCTCTCTCTCTCTCTCATTAGCAAGCAACAGTGCAGCACTGTCTATCTCTTTCTGTTTCAACTGCTCATTAACCAACACATACATAGGTGAACAACACAGACATTGCTGTTCCTTGGAGTGGTTGCACCACTCAAAAATAAAAAATAAAATACAAGGAACACTGACAAATTATACTGTGGGAAATGCCCACTTTGCCCAGGTTAAAAAACTCTAATGTAAAAATGTCCCATACGGTTGGGTGGGCCGTTCAATACAATTCAAGTATGAAGCTGCGGGCCGTATAAAATTTCACCCGAGGGCCGCATTTGCGGCTGCACTTTGGACACAGCTGGTCTAAGGTCATGGTTAAAATGACATAATCAGTATCGGAATGGAGAGACCTGTAACAAGAATGATACTTTATGAATGAGCAGGGAGTGACCCTGTGTTCAATCATGGAGTGTGTCATTTTAATGCAACGTGTTGATTTCTACTTCTAATAAGAAAAGGACCTGCAAGGAATGAACTCACTTCTTTTTCTCAGCCTCTCTTCCGAAAAAGAGGAAGTTAGAGCAGTTTACTCAAGAAGAAGTTCCATGCTGAGCATGACGTCAACTGACCGTAACCCACCCCCCCCGGTCCACCTCTACCTCTCTCTCTCTCTCTCTCTAACCATTAGTTCACTATGAACACGAAGTAGAAGGTTTTTCGGAGCCGTTCAAGAGAAGATGAAACTACTCACCGTGGCCTGCGTTCTCCTCTGTGAGTAATTATTTATAGTTGAACTACTATTATTAAGATTATGAGTTTGAATTCATTACATCTGTAAATATGTAACTTTACTCTTCTACCCGGATTTGAACCCGTTTTCTGAGTTTGTATTTGTTACCATTGAGCTAATAGAGCTTGCCAGGTCAGATCCTGTGTCTATAGGAGAGACATGACATTTGACACTAAATGTATGTAGATAGAAGAGCAGGGAGACAAAATACAGCCTTGTATAAGTTATAATGTTATATTAATACATTTGGACAATGGACAAAATTACATTTAATTAATAAAAACAAAATGACATAGTGACGCAGTGTTTTTATTTTATTTAGGATCATGACCAATGTTTTCACCTCGCTCTATATTTACAATTTCAACAATATTTGTATTGACTATTAGCAATAAAAAACTAAACCGGCACAGACAGCAGTGACGATGCAACTATATACAGTACAGAGACACCACCACAAAATTAAATATACGTTCTTCTCCAATACATCAAACTATGCATTAATGTGTAGCCTCAGACAGGGCTGGACTGGGACAAAAATTTGGCCCGGTCATTTTCACACGAATTTGGCCCAGACCAGCCCACCACAACCAGCGACGGAGCGGGCAGTATACTATTACTAACTGCTAACAAATAAGCCCTAATAATACCACCACTTTTACAGAACTTAAATGATACAAACCAACAGACAACTACACAACCCTTTGTTGCTCTCACAAGAATTATGCTGGTAAAAGGATGCAAGATAGAGGGTTTATTTGTCACTCATTGATACAGCTACAGTGAAATTATCATGATGGCACTGGCAGAATGGCATCAGGTGGCCCGCCGACTATTGGCCTGCCTGCCTGTCCAAAAAAATATATCATCATACACTGAGAAAAATGAAAACTCCCTTTGTTGAGATTAAATGAACAGATTATATATGTTCAACATCAACAATTTATGTTTGACCACATAACGTGATTAGAATGTGTTGAGTTAAAGTGAGTCATAAGCCCTAACCGGCCCTAACCCTGAAAGTGATTCAATCACATTGACCTAATATATTTCAATTGAATCGGAAGTCAAACGTATGGCGCGAATTAGCAGGAAGTACCCAGGTATCCTGTTTTCCTTCCCCCTCTTTCTTCTGCTTGGGAGCTGGACAGTGGACAAGTAGACATGCTGGAGCCTAAAAGCATAAGGTAAGGCTATAATGAGTCTTAATTATAATTATTATAAGCCGGATTTCCCTGGTGGTGTTATGTTAACAATGCTAGCACAGGTTAGTTATCATGCCATCTTCCTAGACTGGTGTTGTGTTCTTATGATGCTAGCGCAGGCTAGCGTTCATGCTACCATGCTTTCTCAAATGATTTACGGGATTAGCTTGTTATTTGACCATGTTCAACCTGACGTGGATATTGTCCTCAAAGTCCTGCATCAAACAAACTTCATACTGAGCAGATTGGACCTTCCGTTCCAGAGAAATTCATTAAAAAGAACATTATAAAATAGACGAATTTCCGCGATTTTTCTCTCTGCTTAAACTGTTGTGTTTTATGCTAACGCAGGCTACCATGCTTTCTCAAATGATTTACGGGATTAGCTTGTTATTTGACCATGTTCAACCTGACGTGGATATTGTCCTCAAAGTCCTGCATCAAACAAACTTTATACTGAGCAGATTGGACCTTCCGTTCCAGAGAAATTCACTAAAAATAACATTATAAAATAGACGAATTTTCCGCGATTTTTTTCTCTGCTTAAACTAGTGCAATTTCATACTAAACTGTGTCATAGAATATAACTGGAACACCAAGCAATAAAAAAAATGCACATTGCACTTGTGCTTTTCATATATTATGTGCTAATGTGAGGGTTCATGAGTGAAGACTGCCTGTCTACCCAAAAGGGGCTGGTGTGAACCTTAGCCAACTTGCCAAGTATCAGCCATTGTTCTTTACTCTTTGAGGCTCTCTTCAGGTGTTGGGAGAAATTAACATTCTATTGTCTCAAAACACACTCTGCTGTCTCTGTGCATATATGTAAAGTTCAACAACACCCTTTGTATTATTCTACTGCTTGATGTAAGAGTATATATTTTGTCATTGCAATGGTTTTCTTCACTCTGCTACTCTACAGTCTATAGTCTGGTTTAGTCAGTATTGTTAGAATGGTGTCATGCCATCGACACTAGTTTACTGAATAAGATGGTTGCTTTGATTAGCCTTACAGTTTGCTAAATGATCAGCTCACAACTTGATGTATGACACTGAGTTCCCCTACTTTATCATGAGAATGTCATGATGAATTATAAGATGAGGCATTCATTTATTAAAATTAGATACAAGGTTTTTTGGCCAAAATCGACAACATTTATTGATTTCTAATTTCAATGTTCTCTTCATTTTCAGTGACTGTACCTCCTGATACCTACAACCTCCTGAAAGACCTGTGTTCAGCACCTCCCTGGTCCGAAGCTGTCTTGTTTCACTGGTAATACTCTTTTACTCTCTTTTCTCTGCTTAAACTAGTGCAAATTCATACTAAACTGTGTCATAGAATGTAACTGGAACACCAAGCAATAAAAAAATGCACATTGCACTTGTGCTTTTCATATATTATGTGCTAATGTGAGGGTTCATGAGTGAAGACTGCCTGTCTACCCAAAAGGGGCTGGTGTGAACCTTAGCCAACTTGCCAAGTATCAGCCATTGTTCTTTACTCTCTGAGGCTCTCTTCAGGTGTTGGGAGAAATTAACATTCTATTGTCTCAAAACACACTCTGCTGTCTCTGTGCATATATGTAAAGTTCAACAACACCCTTTGTATTATTCTACTGCTTGATGTAAGAGTATATATTTTGTCATTGCAATGGTTTTCTTCACTCTGCTACTCTACAGTCTATAGTCTGGTTTAGTCAGTATTGTTAGAATGGTGTCATGCCATCGACACTAGTTTACTGAATAAGATGGTTGCTTTGATTAGCCTTACAGTTTGCTAAATGATCAGCTCACAACTTGATGTATGACACTGAGTTCCCCTACTTTATCATGAGAATGTCATGATGAATTATAAGATGAGGCATTTATTTATTAAAATTAGATACAAGGTTTTTTGGCCAAAATCGACAACATTTATTGATTTCTAATTTCAATGTTCTCTTCATTTTCAGTGACTGTACCTCCTGATACCTACAACCTCCTGAAAGACCTGTGTTCAGCACCTCCCTGGTCCGAAGCTGTCTTGTTTCACTGGTAATACTCTCTTAAATGAACAAAATGACTGAATAGGTTCCTAAGTACAGACCGACAGTTGCATGATTACTGTTGTCTTTGTTTCAGACAAACAACCTGTAGTGGCTCGAGTTGTGTCCAAAAGATCTTTGTATCACATCAAGGCTCATTTCCTTGTGGTGAGTACTGCCTCCCCAATCTTAACTATCAAATGATCTGTGTAGAAAATTCCCCATAGCTTCATTTATTTGCCTTATTTTGTCCAGGCCTATTTTGGGCAACCTCTAGTCATTCTATAGGACCCAGTTTCCAACTTTAGTTCAGGCATCCTGAACTAAAGTGAGGTTGCCCAAAATAGGCCTGTACAAAATAAGGCAAATAAATGAAGCTATTGGGAATTTTCTACAATCTGATTAATATCGTTGTTATTGTTAGTACTTTCATTGGTTATTTATTCATAAAATACACACTACTCAATATGGTCACGTTATAGGTGAAACATTTTGTTTGTTGCTGTACATTCCTATAACCACCAATCTACAGCTCACAACTTGATGCATGACACTGAGTTCCCCTACTTCATCATGACAATGTTGTGATGAAGTATGGCATTAATTTATTAAAATTAAATGCAAGGTTTTTTGGCCGAAATCGACGACATTTATTGATTTCTAATTTCAACGTTCTCTTCATTTTCAGTGACTGTTGCTGTGAATGTGGACGTGTAAGGTTTGTCATGTAGAACTATCTAGTAGATCCCATGATCAGCGAGTTCACAACAAGATGGCCAGCTCTCTTTAATGTGACTGAGGTTAGTAGGAACTAAGTGCTATGACAGTGTACACAGTATGTGACTTACTTATGAATGCCATATTAATGAAAATTGTCTCATAAAGCGCTGTGTGCTTGTGTGTTTTCAGATTGATGCAGAGTTTAAACGGATCACACACATGCCTCTGCAGTCAAGGTTCCTGTCACAGCTGGACATGTACTCTGAAAACCTGCTGAAGCTGTTTGAAAGCGCAACTGGGCAGAAAGGGAAAACACTGAAAGAGATGACGAACATGGACACGGTAAGTTATCTTAATCCATTTAGACAGTAGTTCTCAAACTTTTTAATGTCGCGGAGCCCCAGAATTATATTTATTTGGCCGTCGACCCCCATCTGAAAATATGTTGTTCCAGGGACTGCCGAGAAGCAAGGATTTGAGCTAAAAACGTTCACTCTGAAAGAAACAATTGTAGATCTAAAAGCTCTTAGCGTGGCACTCGGTGCCGCGCTATGAGCTTGTAGATCGGCTATTTTCCAATAGCTAAAGTATAACATATGATTAAAATGATTTAGATTTTAGATTTCTAGCTCAAATCTTTGCTTATGGCAACTGCTTCCCTGGAACATGTTTCTTGACGTTTTCAAAATACATTATACCAAGGTTGATAGGTGTACTGAGTGTGTTTATAGGTGCAAGAATGTATGCAACCATGGGTGTGCTACTGTGTATATGTACACAGAAAAAGAAGGAAGTCTGAACACTGTTTTAAAAGCTCCTTAACAACTTTAATTATCACCTTCTGTGGCCTTCGTCAGGTATAAGCTTTTAAAACGGTGTGCAGACTTCCTCCTCCTTTTTCAGTTTAATTTTTATGTGTCACATCCATGTGTACTTACTTTACTGTAATGGAACTATATTGCTGCTCAGGCAGAAACCTTGTGTCTCCATATTTAAACTTTTATTTTTAAGTGAAGGAACAGCTTTGTCCTGGTGGGACTACGTTTGGTGGGACTATGTTTAGAGTACCAATAGGGGGTGCTGTTGCACCACTCTCTTCAGACTGGTCTGATTTTTATTACATTTAAACTCTGCTTCATCATATAAAAGTGTCACACAAACAAAATAAACTATCTACAAGCTCATGGCACTATGTGATGCATTGTGAGCTTGTAGGCCTTTTTTTTCTTTTTACAAAAACATGTTAACCTGCAAGCACCGCTTATGTATTTGAGTTTTAAGAGTCTGTTCTGTCCCTTATCTTTCAGGATGACACGGACGAAGGAAGGGACTGCATAATAAAAGGACTCTGCATCTACCTCAACGAGGATCCTGGAGACCTTGTGCAGGAATTCATAGTAAGTGACTGTACAGTGTATACATGCACTGTGTACATCTTTGAAGAACCACTGATGCTTTTTGCCAACACTCAAGCGGCAGTGTTGTTAACTGCTGCCAAGTCAAATGTGATGCTATACATAGTTGTGACTTAACCCATTTAGACATAAGACTGATTACAAAAATGCCTTCTAAATCCTGACCTAGGTTTTCTTAAAAAGCTTCAAATATTTATAATAAAAAAAGTTAAAAAGTTATACAGACTCAAAGCAGATTGCATCTCATTAACCACAGATGGAATTCACAGTTGCAGCTCATTATTGATTATAACTAATAATGCCTTTTTGTGAACACTTAGGATGTGGAGGAGACAATCAGTGATGCTGCCTTGGAGAAGACGACAATGGGGATCATCGTCATCAAAAACACCAGTGAGGACAATGTCAGAATTGTCCTTGAGGGAGTCACGGTGGTACAAGACCTGGATAATGTGGCCTTTGCAACGGCCATGTTGTTGGGGCTCATTTATGCGCTGAACCCGAGTTAAATTAATTTTAATTTTAATTAAAATGTTGTTAAAATTTTAATTAAATTAATTTTAATTAAAATTTTGTTAAAATTAATGTTGTTAATGTTGTTAACATAACTAATGTTGTTATGTAATGCATTGTAATGCATAAATGCACGTACTGTTCCCTGCATTAATACAAATAAACTTTTTTTTTGCATGGATCAAATTGTGTTGGACTAATATGATCACATCATGTAGCTAGAATAATGAATATGACTGAATCATGTTGCCATAATGTATTTGAAACATTTAATAGTAAATTGAATGAAGTTAACTGAATCATGTTGCCCCAACTTGATTGAAACATGTACTAATACATTGAATGACCTTAAGTAAATCATGTTGACCCAACGTGATTGAAACATGTATAAGTAACACTGTTCAATTGCATTAGGGTAAGTTCATATAGATGTGTTTAACCTAGACAATTGGAGCTAGTGCTGCCAAAGCAAACCATTCATGTGGAACCAATGTCCATATTTCATTCATGTTAAACCAACGTTTTTTTTCTTTCAGTGTAACCAGGCCTGGAATTTCCTCCTTTTAGGGGCAAGGCCACTTCGCCTTTAGTGTGGTCAACTTTTTGAGGGCACAAGGCCAAGTGCCAGGGCATGAAGGCCATCAATTAAAACAATGATTTTAAGTCCCCGGTCATCATTATTTTAGCTTAAAGGTTAAGGATTTTATTTAAAGGCGAACATTGGTTCAGAACAGTGCTTCTTAATTAAATAATCACAGCTTTAAATAACAAAATATAAGTAGCTACTGTTGCAAAATATTGTACTGTGAGTTAATTCACAGAAAATACAGTGACAGACAGCCTACATTCATTTTTATAGCCCTATGTTTCTGTTCTACCTTGTTTGTTTTGGTTCTGCTATATTGTCACAACTGTGCAAATTGTTCAGCACCTTCTAACTTTGTTTCGAAAGGTGCTTCATAAATAACATTTACTTACTTACTTACATAACTTTTGAATGAGGGCTTGGTTTAGAAAAGCCTATATTTTGTGCTAAAGTATATTGAATAACATTTAAATGTAGATTTTAGACTGGCGTATGGCATTGTGGGGCTGCAGGACTGAGGACTCTGGAGATAAGTGAAGTGTAAAAAGCATTTTGTACAATTGTGTGCTTATATGAACATTTACCACGTTATGTCCGCATTGATACAGAAATGAATGATTATTAAGCGAGCGACGCGTGGTGTACAGTGAGTGCGCTCTGGTGCTTGGCTAGCGATATTAGCCGTGGCCAGCGTTGGCTGTTTAAACAATTTACTCTGTCAACTAACGTAACAGACGATAGCGTGGTAAATGGTGGAGGAGTCCTGCAGTCTATGCTGTTGCGTGGTGTTGTTTTGTGAGTTTATATCCATGAAGACGAGTCACGTTGGTCTTAACACACGGGCTCTGTGTGATAATAAGCCTGAAGCCAGCCGGGCCGAGTGTCAGTGAGTGAGAGCTGTCAGTGCGTGTATTCGTGCATGGAGCGGAGGAGGAGGGAGGAGACAATACAAGTCTGCACGAGACATTTGGGGAAGGTTACCGTAATGACTGGAAAATTGCGCAGATGAAAAACTGTGGGCGCCGGTCGGGGGCTACAGTCTATGGTCGGGGGACATGGGCACCGCGGCCACTGTGGCCGTCTGGGCATATAATCTTTCGAGGGGCACACGGCCAAAGAGAGGGGCAACGACGGCCATGGCCGCCGTGGCCGCCGTGAAATTCCTGCCCTGATCATAACTTGAGCGGCCCCCTGCGGTCGCGGCCCACCGGGAATATGCCCGGTACGTTTTATGGCCAGTCCACCCCTGGCCTCAGATGAAAGCTTGGTATTGTCATACTTTATGAAAGCATTTCAACATGTTCTTCAGAACACCGTAAACACACGTAGGCCTACACATGCTATAAAGGGGCGTCACTCAGGGCTGTGGAAAGTCGTGGGTTGCTGCTGCTGTCAGAACCCCAGGGAGCTGCATGACGTAATCTGAAACCTTTTGTGGGGTAGCACAAGTGGAAGTGCTTTTGGAATGGCCCTCTATAGAGACTCCTCAACACGCAATTCCATTGGAAAGATCTGATGAAAATGGATATCAAATAAATGTAGATTTTTGATTGAATCAAGCAACTTAAAAACTGTCTGTGGTGAACACAAAAGCCAGGGTAGATGTTAGAATTGTGTGTTTTACAGTCAAAAACCCCATTTTGTTCATTTGTTCTAATTTAATTTCAGGCAGCGGTCTGATGGTGTTTTTTTATTTATTTTTAGGGATAATTAAAATGCAGATATTTATGCAAAGTGTATTATATTGTCTCATCAATTCATTTATTTTGTATTATATGTTTTTATTTTCAGTGGGCAGCTTCTTCTCCTGTGGACTGGAAGGTGGAGGTGAAGGTAAGGATACATGTATGATATTAATATATTGTCTTCACTCATATAAATATCATATTTACACCTGTCACACACTTCATCCTGGATGGCTTAACCCATTTTGACCTGAGATCAGATTCTAAAAATGTCTTCTACATCCTGACAGTTTTCTGAAAAAGCCATGTTTCTATGTCAGTCGTTCTTCGATTTTTCAAAAATAGCAGACCTAAAATGGCTTAATTCTAGGGTAAACAAAGACATGTGTGTGGAGGATTCATTGACATTGGCCAGATTGTAAAACATAAATAATATTGTCTACTCTAAATAAAATAAAATAAAAGTTAAGAGGTAAATTGCATTAAGTATACGGATGATGGAGTTATCCGCAGGAATATATAAATAAGTAAAGTATCACTCAACTGTGTGTGTGTGTGTGTGTGTGTGTGTGTGTGTGTGTGTGTGTGTGTGTGTGCGTGTGTGTGTGTGTGTGTGTGTGTGTAAATGTACATTCCAGTTAAATGCCATTCATACTCCATTATGTCCTAATGTGAACAACAGCTCAACCAAAGGCCACACTGACAGCTGAGCAGACAGTCATCACAACAGGGGGCAGTGTTGCACTGAGCTGCTCTGTGGAGGGTTCTGGATGGAACTACGAGTACCAACACTCTGACTCTACTGGACCAATCACAGTGTCCGATGCTGTTTCCTACTCTGACTCTACTGGACCAATCACAGTGTCCGAGGGAGGAGTCTACAGGTGCAGAGGAGGGAGAGGAGACCCAGTTTACTACTCTCAGTTCAGTGATGCTCTCACCTTGATCACAAGTGAGTAATTATCTCCGCCAGGCCGGCCGGTCGGGTCTCAGGAGGCGGAGATTATATGTGTTCATCCCCGTCCGTGTGTCCGTCTGTCTGTCTGTCTGTGAGCAGCTAGTCTTGGACACCAATGGACTGATCAGTGTCATAATTTGCTTGCACACTCCCCAGCATAGGCTAAGTGGCGGCCAAGGAAGACTCACCGTCCCAAATGTGCCAAATCGGTGGCTATACTATGGCCTAATATATATATTTTTAGTCGTTATGGCAATGAATTCCTTTCCCACAAACATTCCACCCGTCACTGCTGCTGTATCCTACTGGCTCACCTGCCAGTGAGGAGCCCCCACTGGGAAGACCTAAAAATGTTACAAAACATTTATTGCAGAAATACAATTTATTATCACCAACAAAAATGATCTTGTACGTCATGTGACAATGACCATCAAAAGGTTTGGCCGATATCTTCATCAAAATGCCATACATCATGTTTTTTTTTTGTTTTTTTGTTGTTGTTTTTTTGTAATTGTTTGACTATACTGAATGTGTACTGTAAGCCGATTTATGAAGGTATACCGTATAACTAAAATGCTATTGTCTTTCTCGATCGCAGGACTGAGTTATCTACATGTGGGCCTGATGTGTGTGTGTGTGTGTGTGTGTGTGTGTGTGTGTGTGTGTGTGTGTGTGTGTGTGTGTGTGTTACTTCTACAGAGGTTGTTCCTGTTCTCAGCAGACACCCTGACTGGCCTGAGACTTACATCGGAGAGACTCTTACTCTGAAGTGTACGCTACCAGGAAAGGCTTCTGACTGGACATACTGGTGGTGGAAGAATACTGCTGAGCCTTCCATTCAAAACTCTGAATACATTTTAGGTCCTTCTGATAATCCCAGTGATGAATACCAGTGTCTAGGTCGACGCAAAGATGACCAACAAGATTCTGAACGCAGCAAAACCATCAAACTGTCCTCTAAAGGTAATTTGGGAGCATTTACTGGAGAGACTGTTACGTTCACAATATGTGACATGGGAGAAAGAAAGCTCTGGTCTTATGCAATAGACAAAGATGGTGCTAACTTTAAAAGCTACTCTGGTCAGAGTCCTTATGTATTTAAAACAACGCCACTCAGCACAACGGACAGTGAATACCAGTGTACCGGTCGTCTTACAGGGAATAACCTGGTTGAGAAAAGTGATAAAATCACCTTGATGGTATCAGGTAAGTCATATCATCACTTACTCACTGACATTATGTTCATGATTCTTTACAACATTAATGTGATGGTTTAACTATGGTTCTGTAGTACTGTAGTCATAAAGAGATGAATGTACTTACTATTTTTTTTACAAATTAACATTAATTACAAATAAAATACAAAGAAAAAGCCGGCCTTTTCCATTTCTCCCCCTCTATTTCACATTCCAAGTGCATTTGTCTTATATGTAACGCCACCTCCGCTATTCCAAAGGGACATCTTTAAGGGACATATTTAAACTATTTTCAGAAATGGTATAATATTTTTGGGGTGGGATCTTGTTGAGCTGGTCATTTTGAATGTAGCTCTGTAAGTCTGGTCCCCCCCTGTACTACAACATTTGTCCTGTTTCTATTTCTTGGTGTAATATTTTCTTTTTGGTGTAAGATGCTCTTTAATTCAAGCTTATGGGAGAATAAATATGTATTTACACACTTCTATTATGTCTCTTTCATTAATTACAGCTAAACCAACGCCTACACTGGCCCCAGACAGATCCACTGTACTGGCATCAGACAGTGTGACTCTGACCTGTACTGTGGAAGACATTACACCTCCATGGGACATCTTCTGGTACAGAGACAACCAAGAGTCTACACCAGAGAAGAGAGATGGATCAACCTACACATTCAGGCCCCGTGACCCAGAGAGAATCTACTGGTGGTGTCGAGGAGGGAGAGGAAACCCACCATACTACACAGAGTACAGTAACACGGTTCTGATCACTGTCTCTGGTGAGTTACACACACACTATTTCAGGGCATAGCAGTGGGCGTGGTTTTCTGGTTCCACTGAAAAAATCGGCCATTCATTTTTTCCCAAAGAGACTTTGGTTTTGTCCGGGCAGGGCGGGGGAAGCACACACATCCAATCAGGATGTGCGTGCTGTTTGCCTGTTGCGTGTTTCCCCACTGTAGAGCGTGCATGTGCACATCTTGTTACCGGGGTGGACCGGGGGGTTTCCAAATCACTGAATGCTCCTTTAAAATAATTCATATACATATTTTTGCAAATCTCTATGGGAAGAATTAATGTGTGATCTTTCAGTGGAACCAGAAAACCACGCCCACTGCGCTACTCTGT
Organism: Protomyctophum bolini; assembly: GCF_963924005.1. Lineage (NCBI taxonomy): Eukaryota > Metazoa > Chordata > Actinopteri > Myctophiformes > Myctophidae > Protomyctophum > Protomyctophum bolini. The sequence goes on along the minus strand of NC_137880.1, from coordinate 3,295,091 downwards.
TCCACTATATTCTACTGCATGGTCTTAATCATAACACATTATTGATCCATGTGTTTGTGTAGAGAGAACTCCAGCTGTTCTGACCGTTCTGCCCAACCCAGCATTTACTGGAGAGACTGTTACGTTCACATGTGACATGAGAGAAGGACAGCAGAGTGACTGGTCTTATACAATACACAAAGATAGAGCTTACTTTAAAGGATACTCTGGTCAGAATCATTATGCATTTCAAACGCCATACAGCCCAAGGCCCAGTGGTGAATACCAGTGTACCGGTCGTCTTACAGAGGATGACCTGGTTGTGAAACAGAGTGATAAATTCACCTTGACGGTATCAGGTAAGTCGCATCATCATTTACTCACTGACATTATGTTCATGATAATAACATAACATTAATATGATGGTTTAACTATGGTTCTGTAGTACTGTAGTCATAAAGAGATGAATGTACTGTAAGGATGTGGGAAATGGGCCTTGATAATCAGCAGTGCTTCATGGCAGAGCGGGTGGTATCCTAACATTGCGCTCTGACGTGTGCATGCGTGCATGCGTGCGTGCGTGTGTGCTTCACTTCACACGAGTGTCGTTTTCTTTCTCTGTCATAAACCACACAGCTCAACCAAAGCCTACACTGGTATCAGACAGAACCACTGTATTTGTATCTGGCAGTGTGACTCTCACCTGTACTGTGGAAGACAGTATACCTCCATGGACCATCCACTGGGACAGAGACTCTAGACCAGCGACGGAGGCACCTGGATCAACCATCACATTCAGGCCCCGTGACACAGGGAAAGTAACCTACAGGTGTCGAGGAGGGAGAGGAAACCCACCATACTACACACAGTACAGCCGTACAGTGTCTATCACTGTCTCTAGTGAGTTATAAACACAATATTTCACATGTTTTCATAGGGTTAATTTTTTTTGTCTCTCCATAGAATCAAAGGTTTTATCCGTTGCTGGATGGCTTGATTCTAGATTTTAAAAATGGCAAATTAGTTTAGGGTTACGGGATAAGATGGAGCCCTAAGGGAGATGGAGCCCTCTATCTCTAAGGATAGAGAAATATTAAACAGTAGTTGTTGCCTGTCACTGTCAGCGGATAATGTAGAACTGGAACAGTAGTGGCAACACAGAGATGTGTGTGGAGGATTCATTGACAGAATGACAATTGGCCAGGTTGTAAAACATAAATAATATTGTCTACTCTAAACTAAAATAAAATAAAAGTTAGGAGAAGTATGGATGATGGAGTTATCCACAGGAATCAATAAAGTATCACTCAACTGTGTGTGTGTGTGTGTGTGTGTGTGTGTGTGTGTGTGTGTGTGTGTGTGTGTGTGTGTGTGTGTGTTACTTCTACAGAGGCACCTGTGCCTGTTCTCAGCAGACACCCTGACTGGCCTGAGACTTACATCGGAGAGACTCTTACTCTGAAGTGTACGCTACCAGGAAGGCCTTCTGACTGGACATACTGGTGGTGGAAGAATACTGCTGAGTCTTCCATTAAAAACTCTGAATATATTTTAGGTCCTTCTGATAATCCCAGTGATGCATACCAGTGTCTAGGTCGACGCAAAGATGACCAACAAGATTCTGAACGCAGCAAAACCATCACACTGTCCTCTAAAGGTAATTTGGGATACTAGTAGTCTAGATTATCAGACATTTGTTCAAATGTGTGTTCAGACATGCATTTCATTGTATAAGATTTTGTTCCAAAAATATTGAGTCATACTAAATAAGCAATGTCTCATGTTGTTGCTATGTATGCTCTTTATATGAAATGAGGGGGGGGGGGGCATTTCAAAACGCCAGTGTTTGTCAGAACCAGCCACATTTCTATTGTGTATGTACAGTATGTTGTAAATGTACATTCCAGTCAAATGCTCCATTATGTCCTAATGTGAACAACAGATCAAGCTATAAAGCCACACTGACAGCTGAGCAGACAATCCCAGTGTGTTGATCATTTACAACACATGTTTATTCACAGTGGTTCTGTATCCATAAAGATTACATATAATCCTAATAATTTCATTTTTTTCACTATCATAAACCACACAGCTCAACCAAAGCCTAAACTGGTATCAGACAGCACCAATGTACTGGTATCTGACAGAGTGAGTCTCACCTGTACTGTGGAAGACAGTACAGCTTCATGGACCATCGACTGGTACAGAGACTATAGTCCAGAGACGGTGGCACATGGATCAACCATCACATTCAGGCCCAGTGACCCAGGGACAGTAACCTACAGGTGTCGAGGAGGGAGAGGAGACCCACCATACTACACAGAGTACAGTAGCGTGTATATCACTGTCTCAAGTGAGTTATGAACACAATATTTCTGTTTTCATAGGGTTCATTTTTTTGTCTCCCCACAGAATCAAAGGTTTTATCCTTTGCTGGATGGCTTGATTCTATAGACTTATAAATATATTTGTATGTCTATGGTAAAAACATAATGGCAGATTTTTCAGTGGAACCAGAACACCACGCCCACTGCTCTATATCCTGTTCCATTATATTCCACTGCATGGTCTTAATCATAACACATTATTGATCCATGTGTTTGTGTAGAGAGACCTCCAGCTGTTCTGACCGTTCTGCCCAACCCAGCATTTACTGGAGAGACTGTTACGTTCACATGTGACATGAATGAAGGAGAGAAGGACTGGTCTTATACAATAGACAAAGCTGGTGCTAACGTTAACAGATATCAGAATCCTTATGCATTTCAAACGTCATACAGCGACAGTGGTGAATACCAGTGTACCGGTCGTCTTACAGAGGATGACCTGGTTGAGAAAAGTGCTAAAATCACCTTGATGGTATCAGGTAAGTCGTATCATTTACTCATCACTGACATTATGTTCATGAACATTTACAACATTAATATGATGGTTTAACTATGGTTCTGTAGAGAGAGAGTTATTGTGTGCGTGCGTGCGTGCATGTGTGTGTGTGTGTGTGCGCAGCGTTTTTTCACAGCGTTGTGTCTTTGTACCACGGAATGTGATGATGATGATGTAATGTATGATGATAAGAGCCTCACTTCACACGAGTGTCGTTTTCTTTCTCTGTCATAAACCACACAGCTCAACCAACGTCTACACTGGTATCAGACAGAACCAGTGTACTGGTATCTGACAGTGTGACTCTCACCTGTACTGTGGAAGACAGTACAGCTTCATGGACCATCGACTGGGTCCTATGGTCTAGATCATTGAAGACAGGTGGATCAATCTACACATTCAGTCCCTCCAGTGTCTCAGAGAGTGGACAATACCAGTGTCTAGGAAGTAGAGGAGACCCAACATACTACACAGATTACAGCAACTCAGTTTATATCTCTGTCTCTGGTGAGTTATACACTCACTATTTCACAACTACATCTCACTTTATCCCCCAATGTGTTGCTGTGGAGTCATAATACATTATTGATCCATGTGTTTGTGTAGAGAGACCTCCAGCTGTTCTGACCGTTCTGCCCAACCCAGCATTTACTGGAGAGACTGTTACGTTCACATGTGACATGGGAGAAAGAAAGCGCTGGTCTTATACAATACACAAAGATGGTGCTAACATTGACAGATACACTCGTCAGAATCCTTATGTATTTAAAAGAACGCCACTCAGCACAACGGACAGTGGTGAATACCAGTGTACCGGTCGTCTTACAGGGAATGACCAGGTTGTGAAAAGTGCTAAAATCACCTTGACGGTATCAGGTAAGTCATATCATCACTTACTCACTGACATTATGTTCATGATTCTTTACAACATTAATATGATGGTTTAACTATGGTTCTGTAGTACTGTAGCCATAAAGAGATGAATGTACTTATTATTATTATTTTTTTTACACATTAACATTAATTACAAAGAAAAAGCCGGCCTCTTCCATTTCTCCCCCTCTATTTCACATTCCAAGTGCATTTGTCTTATATGTAACGCCACCTCCGCTATTCCAAAGGGACATCTTTAAGGGACATATTTAAACTATTTTCAGAAATGGTATAATATTTTTGGGGTGGGATCTTGTTGAGCTGGTCATTTTGAATGTAGCTCTCAAGTAAGAAATAATAATAAGTGTGGTCCCCCCCTGTACTACACCATTTGTCCTGTTTCTATTTCTTGGTGTAATATTTTCTTTTTGGTGTAAGATGCTCTTTAATTCAAGCTTATGGGAGACTCAATATGTATTTACACACTTCTATTATGTCTCTTTCATTAATTACAGCTAAACCAACGCCTACACTGGCCCCAGACAGATCCACTGTACTGGCATCAGACAGTGTGACTCTGACCTGTACTGTGGAAGACATTACACCTCCATGGGACATCTTCTGGTACAGAGACAACCAAGAGTCTACACCAGAGAAGAGAGATGGATCAACCTACACATTCAGGCCCCGTGACCCAGAGAGAATCTACTGGTGGTGTCGAGGAGGGAGAGGAAACCCACCATACTACACAGAGTACAGTAACAAGGTTCTGATCACTGTCTCTGGTGAGTTACACACACACTATTTCAGGGCATAGCAGTGGGCGTGGTTTTCTGGTTCCACTGAAAAAATTGGCCATTCATTTTTTCCCAAAGAGACTTTGGTTTTGTCCGGGCAGGGCGGGGGAAGCACACACATCCAATCAGGATGTGCGTGCTGTTTGCCTGTTGCGTGTTTCCCCACTGTAGAGCGTGCATGTGCACATCTTGTTACCGGGGTGGACCGGGGGGTTTCCAAATCACTGAATGCTCCTTTAAAATAATTCATATAAATATTTTTGCAAATCTCTATGGGAAGAATTAATGGGTGATCTTTCAGTGGAACCAGAAAACCACGCCCACTGCGCTACTCTGTTCCACTATATTCTACTGTATGGTCTTAATCATAACACATTATTGATCCATGTGTTTGTGTAGAGAGAACTCCAGCTGTTCTGACTGTGCAACCCAACCCAGCATTTATTGGAGAGACTGTTACGTTCACATGTGACATGGGAGAAGGACAGCAGAGTGACTGGTCTTATAAAATAGACAAAGCTGGTGCTAACGTTAACAGCTACACTGATCAGAATCATTATGCATTTCAAGCGTCATACAGCACAAGGGGCAGTGAATACCTGTGTACCGGTCGTCTTACAGAGGATGACCTGGTTGTGAAAAGTGCTAAAATCACCTTGACGGTATCAGGTAAGTCATATCATTTACTCATCACTGACATTATGTTCATGAACATTTACAACATTAATATGATGGTTTAACTATGGTTCTGTAGTACTGTAGCCATAAAGAGATGAATGTACTGTAAGGATGTGGGACATGGGACTTGATAATCAGCAGTGCTTCAGGGCAGAGTTATTGTGTGTGTGCGTGCGTGCGTGCGTGCGTGTGTGTGTGTGTGTGTGTGTGTGTGTGTGTGTGTGTGTGTGTGCAGCATTCTTTCCACAGCGTTGTGTCTTTGTACCAAGGAATGTGATGATGATGATGATGATGATGATGATGATGATGATGATGATGTAATTTATGATGATAAGAGCCTCACTTCACACGAGTGCCGTTTTCTTTCTCTGTCATAAACCACACAGCTAAACCAAAGCCTACACTGGTATCAGACAGAACCAGTGTACTGACATCTGGCAGTGTGACTCTCACCTGTACTGTGGAAGACAGTACAGCTTCATGGACCATCTCCTGGTACAGAGACTATAGTCCAGTGAAGGGGACACCTGGATCAACCTACACATTCAGGCCCCGTGACCCAGGGACAGTACTCTACAGGTGTCGAGGAGGGAGAGGAAACCCAACATACTACACACAGTACAGCCGTACAGTGTCTATCACTGTCTCTGGTGAGTTATAAACACAATATTTCACATGTTTTCATAGGGTTCATTTTTTGTCTCCCCACAGAATCAAAGGTTTTATCCTTTGCTGGATGGCTTGATTCTAGACGTAAAAAATGGCAAATTAGTTTAGGGTTACGGGATAAGGGTGGCGCAAGATGGAGCCCTCGATCTATCTTTAAGGGAGATGCCAGTCACCCGTCGGAGAAATATTAAACAGTAGTTGTTGCCTGTCACTGTCAGCGGAGAATTAACTGGAACAGTAGTGGCAACACAGAAATGTGTGTGGAGGATTCATTGACATAATGACAATTAGCCAGGTTGTAAAACATAAATAATATTGTCTACTCTAAACTAAACTAAAATAAAAGTTAGGAGAAGTATGGATGATGGAGTTATCCGCAGGAATCAATAAAGCATCACTCAACTGTGTGTGTGTGTGTGTGTGTGTGTGTGTGTGTGTGTGTGTGTGTGTGTGTGTGTGTGTGTGTGTGTGTGTTACTTCTACAGAGGCACCTGTTCCTGTTCTCAGCAGACACCCTGAATGGCCTGAGACTTTCATTGGAGAGACTCTTATTCTGAAGTGTGATATAGAAGGAAGGGATTCCGACTGGACATACACATGGTTAATGAATAATGTGGTTGTGTCTTCCAGTGTAAACTCTGAATACACTTTAGGTCCTTCTGGAAACCCCAGTGGTGAATACCAGTGTAAAGGTCTACGCAAACATGACCAACAAAATTCTGAACGCAGCGAAACCATCACAGTGTCCTCTAAAGGTAATTTGGGATACTAGTATTCTAGATTATCAGACATTTGTAATTTGTCTCAATATTCAAATGTGTGTTTTAACATGCATTTCATTGCATAAGATTTTGTTCCAAAAATATTGAGTCAATCTAAATACGAAATGTTGTTGCTATGCTCTTCATATGCAATGTGCAGCCACATTTCTACTGTGTATATGTACAGTATGTTGTAAATGTACATTCCAGTCAAATGCTCCATTATGTCCTAATGTGAACAACAGATCAAAAGCCACACTGACAGCTGAGCAGACAATCCCAGTGTGTTGATCATTTACAACACATTTATTTATTCACTGTGGTTCTGTATCCATAAAGATTACATATAATCCTAATTATTTCATTTTTTTCACTATCATAAACCACACAGCTAAACCAAAGCCTACACTGGTATCAGACAAAACCAGTGTAATGGTATCTGACAGTGTGACTCTCACCTGTACTGTGGAAGACAGTACAGCTTCATGGACCATCGACTGGTCCAGAGAGTCTAGACCAGTGAAGACAGGTGGATCAATCTACACATTCAGTCCCTCCAGTGTCTCAGAGAGTGGACGATACCAGTGTCGAGGAGGGAGAGGAGACCCACCATACTACACACAGTACAGCAGCTCAGTTTCTATCACTGTCTCTGGTGAGTTATAAACACACTATTTCACAACTACATCCCACTTTATTCCACAATGTGTTGCTGTAGATTCATAACACATTATTGATCCATGCATTTGTTTGTGTAGAGAGACCTCCAGCTGTTCTGACCCTGCAACCCAACCCAGCATTTACTGGAGAGACTGTTACGTTCCCCTTGACGGTATCAGGTAAGTCATATCATCACTTACTCACTGACATTATGTTCATGATTCTTTACAACATTAATATGATGGTTTAACTATGGTTCTGTAGTACTGTAGCCGCATATAAATATATAAGAGGTATTGTGTGTGTGTGTGTGCGTGCGTGCGTGCATGCGTGTGTGCGTGCATGTGTATGTGTGTCTGTGTTAAAAAATAAACAAGTTGCCAAAATGCCATTCATACTCCATTATGTCCTAATGTGAACAACAGCTCAACCAAAGGCCACACTGACAGCTGAGCAGACAGTCATCCCAGCAGGGGGCAGTGTTGCACTGAGCTGCTCTGTGGAGGGTTCTGGATGGAACTATGAGTACCAGCACTCTGACTCTACTGGACCAATCACAGTGTCAGAGGCTGTTCAGAACTCTACTGGACCAATCACAGTGTCCGAGGGAGGAGTCTACAGGTGCAGAGGAGGGAGAGGAGACCCAGTTTACTACTCTCAGTTCAGTGATGCTCTCACCTTGAACACACCTGTTGGTGAGTAATTATCTCTGCCAGACCGGTGGGAAGGCGGCCTGTGTTCATCCCCGCCCGTGTGTCCGTCTGTCCGTCTGTGAGCAGCTAGTCTTGGACACCAATGGACTGATCAGTGTCATAATTTCCTTGTACACTCCCCAGCATAGGCTATACCAAGTGGCGGCTATATACCAAGGAAGACGCACCGTCCCAAATGTGCCAAATCGGTGGCTATACTTTACGTTTTGGCCTAATAATCTTTTATTTAGTCGTATTTATGCCTATGAATTCCTTCTCCACAAACATTCCTGTGTCGTCACTGCTGTAGAGTGAGGAGCCCCCACTGGGAGGACCTAAAATGCTACAAAAAGTTGATTGCAGAAATATAATGTATTATCAGTATCACCATGACATCCTGTCATCCATCATAATTGTAATTGTTTTATAGACTATACTGAATGTGTACTGTAGACCTATTTATGAAGGTATAACTAAAATGCTATTGTCTTTGTCGATCCCGTCTCAACGTTCAGGGTCTCCTAGACCTGCAGGACTGAGTTCTCTAAATGTGGGTCTGATAGGAGGACTTGTTGTTGTGACTGTACTGTCCATCCTGCTGCTCCTGCTGTGCAGAACATCTAAAGGTGAGAAACATAACAAGCTGACCCGACTGAATGGAGACCAGATGCACTACAAAGTACAAAGCCTTTATTTGTGTCACTAATGACAATGAGAGACTTTAATTGAGCTGTGCATAAAATGCACCATATACTTTATTTAGCTCACTGAGTGCATTTACTTGTTGTATTTTTACTTTATTTGTTTTGGTGCCATTTAATTAAATGTATATACTTATATATGCTTTATATACGTATTATGCATACTTTGCACTGTTTGCATACATCTTATAGTATTAAAGTTGTCAGATTTGGAATTGTATGTATATTTCTTTCAGATACATTTTTCTACATGAATATAATCATTATAACTATATTATAACCATATAAAATTAAATTCTAATAAAATGTCCATGGGACCCATCTAAAAGACCACCCCTGGGTTCCGGGACCCATTACATTGAAAACCTATTTACATCACTGCCCTGCATTAGATGGATTACCTCTAGATTGCATTCCATGGATTACATCTTAGATTACAATCACTGAGCAACTCTCATGACATGACAATTAGAAGGTTTAAATACTTGTGTTATAAGGTGTTGTTTTTCATTTACAGGTCCATGTTGTGTCAGGTGAGTAAGTATTACTCTGTCTACTCATCAACATGACCGCAGTAATAGATTACATCTTCCTTTTTTCTCCATTACTGATGATAAATATGGATCTTTTAATTGCAGACCAGTCTCTCAGTCTCAGGGAACCAATCAGAGTGCGTCTCCTGATGATGTGTACTGCCCACTGCAGCACGGTCAGTCTTTCAACCAATCATTTTCAATAAGGACACCTGTGACAACTGGTTCTACTGTACTTTGAACATTTTGGAAGTTCAGTTGTGTTTGTTTTTCCTCATTTGCACAATAGAATAGAAAACCATCACTGAAATAACTGAATTAAGCACCACATTAATGCATGTTAATTTACTTTTAGGCGACAAAAGTGTCGGATATATGGAACCAGGTAAACCAGCCTGATGATGACTATGAAAATGGTACAGTATAAACTTTTTTAAACATCCAATCCAAAGATTTAAATCTGAGTCAATTCATTGTCAGGTTCAGATTAAATGGATTCATTAGAACAATGTTTTCCGGGCCCGGGTGGCTGGCGTAGCTGTCTGGGCACCTTGGCTGTTAATCCAGTCTGGCAGTGTGCCGCGGGTTCGACTCCCGATCCCGATGGCCTTTACTGCGTGTTACCCCCCCATCTCTCTCCCCATTTCCTGTCAGCCTACTTTCATCTATCGCTCTATCAATAAAAAGGCGAATAGCCAAAAAATTATAATCTTAAAAAAAAAGAAAAAACATGAAGAAGAAAGTGACTTTAGTGAATTCATGTTATAACGTATATTGTTTTTAATTCACAGATCCAGCTAATGTCAGGTATGTACAGTATTGATACTGATAGCAGTGGAATACATCTTGGTTTATTCTTCATCACTGATACATATTTATATTTTAATTACAGAGTCATTGAGTCTCAGATAAACCAACCTGATGATGATTATGAAAATGGTACAGTATGCACTTTTTTAAACGTCCAATCCAATGATTTAAATCTGGTTTAATTTGGTGTCATTGTGGAACATTCATGTTAGGAGTCAGTAGGAATTCATTTTCAGGTTCAGATTAATTGGATTTGTTAGAAATGTGTTTTGTGCCTGTGATTTATATAAATGTTATGCTATGAGTTTGTAGATCTGCTATTTTTATAGCCAAAGTTTGAAATGAAATGATAATGAAGTGACCCAGATTTCTATTTTGTTCAGATATTGATGTTATAATGTATATTGTTTTTAATCCACAGATCCAGATTATGTCAGGTAGGTACAGTATTGATCTCTGTATATTCATCAACATGACAGCAATGGATTACATCTTGGTTTATTCTTCATCACTGATACATATTTATATTTTAATTAACAGAGTCATTGAGTCTCAGGGAACCAATCAGGCCTCAGATACAGGCGACCAGACGACCAATCAAGGAGGAGATCCAGATGATGACCTGTACGATGACCTGTACGGTCAGTACGGTCACTCTTTGAACCAATCATGTTCATCAACCCATTATTAACCCATTAAGACCTGAGGCCGTTTCTACAAAATGCATTCTAAACCAAGTCCTGCCCTATGCGGGAGCTAACTATCTCCGTAGACAACGCCCTGGTAACGTCTGTCCCAACAGCCAGGAATCTTGGTGTTGTCCTGGACAATCAGCTCTCGTTCAAAACTCACATCACAGCTGTCACTCGATCCTGTAGGTTCACACTCTATAACATACGACGAATTAGACCGTTCCTCACCCAGGAATCAGCCCAGCTCCTAATCCAGACAACAGTCTTGTCAAAACTTGACTATTGTAACTCCCTCCTTACTGGCCTACCAGCATGTGCACTTAAACCTCTCCAGCTGATCCAAAATGCCGCAGCTCGCTTGGTCTTCAACCAGCCAAAATTCTCACATGTCTGCCCCCTGCTCCGTTCCCTCCACTGGCTCCCGGTCGCTGCCCGCACAGAATACAAAACTCTGATGCTGGCATTCAAAGCAACCAAAGGTATGGCTCCCCCATATCTTGCAAGTATGATCGAACCCTACAAACCCTCCCGCTCACTCAGATCAGCCAACGCAGGGAAGCTGGAAGTACCCTCACTAAAAACGCCTGGACAACACTCCACACGTCCCAAACTCTTCTCCCTTCTGGCTCCAAAACTGTGGAATGCACTTCCCATTGCAGTCAGAACTGCAGCATCACTCCCAATCTTCCGCCGTAGTCTGAAAACCCACCTTTTCAGACTCCATCATGGCCCATAGCACTTACCCCACCCCCTTAGATAGCAATTCTGTAGACTTAGATAGCATTTGATACAGACTTATAGCATGTTATGTAGACAGCATAAGTGCATTGTATGTGCTATTGTCATAGCACGTCATAGTACATATGTATAGCATAGTAGTATAGATGTATAGCTTATATGTATAGTTTCATTATAGATATTCCACTGTTACTTTCTTAGCTTACGCATGTTTCATGATAAATGTTTTTATGTGATGTATACCCATGCTTTTTTGTTCTTGCTTAATGTAAGTCGCTCTGGATTAAGAGCGTCTGCTAAATGCCTAAATTGTAAATTGTAAATTGTAAACCAGTAGTTATTTGTGTCAAGGACCCCCCAAAATGATATGTATTTATTTGGCCACGGACCGCCCTATCTGAAAATGTCTTGTTCCAGGGACCATTATTTAAATAACAATTATAAGCATCACATGAAGACTCATTTTGTTTCCCTTCAGGTGACACAAGTGTCTATGAAGTCAACCACCCTGATGACCAAGAGAATGGTAAAGTATATATTATACACGTCTATATTTTATAGATTCAATCACCTGATTTTAACTCAGCAGACTGTACTCTCATTCCATACTGTTTGTACAAACATTACAACACTGATTAGTAGCATCAGAGTCCAGAACCAATCACATTTGAGCTATAATAATGCTGTGAACGCAGCATACAATTTACTTTTTACAATTTAGGCATTTAGCAGACGCTCTTAATCCAGAGCAATTTACAGTAAGCAAGAACAAAATATGTTAATACATCAAATAAGTGTTGTTGTGTGAATTTCCACTCCAGTGAGAGATATGTGAATAATACAGTTGTTCACATTCCTTTTAGAGAAACACAGACTGTGTTTTATATACTGCATGTTTAATGACACAGTGTTACTGTAACTGTTTCATTTCCTCAGATACAGTCGTGTAGGAAAACCAAAGCCAACGCCACACGTGGATAAAGACACATGGATCTGCACCAAGGTGTACGTTAGCCGATATATATCCACCATTGACCCAGAACATTTTTTATTGACCGTTAAATAGTTTAACATTATTGCTGGCCACCGTGGCCGACTGAAAAATGCTATATTATCATTAGACTATTATCATTATCATTTGGATAACGTAACACAACATTGCAATAATACATACATTTACAACCACTAACTTAATTTAAAGTTTAATACGAGCCTGCTGCCTAGTTGCTCTGCAGTTATCTGATCCTAGATCAGCCTATTCATTACATGACGGTGTCGCACGTCGAAAATACCCGACCTACTGTACAAGCTCACAGCGCGTCTCAACGCATCTCGTTCTTAGCTAGTAGGTTGGATATTTTTGATGTGCAACACTGTCGTGCGACGAAGCATAGGTCAGCTTCACACAGCTGCATCTGAGCATCTCTGAGTAAAAGTCTTCTCGGTTCACTCTGGCGTTTGTATGATAAATCTATAGAGTGAGCAGCTGTACACAAGATGTAACAATATGATAAATCTATAGAGTGAGCAGCTGTACACAAGATGTAACAAAAAGGAGACCTTTAACCTTGAATCATTATGAACATGTGAGGTTTCAATACGAGCTTATGTGGGGGCCAATACGGCTTGTGGGGGGGGGAATAAGGGCTTATGTGGGGGCCAATACGGCTTGTGGGGGGGGGAATAAGGGCTTATGTGGGGGCCAATACGGCTTGTGGGGGGGGGGAATAAGGGCTTATGTGGGGGCCAATACGGCTTGTGGGGGCGGCAAATAAGGGCTTGTGTGGGAGCCAATAAGGGATTATAAGTGCCATTGGCCCTTCAAGACGAACATTTGACAAGTAATGATAAATTCCACTATCATAATGAATTATCTTTTAATCTGCCATCAGTCAGTTTTAGTTTCAGACTAATACATATTGCTTATTTTACTGTCCAATGACATGAATGGCACAAGGGAAGGACTCCACAAAAAGACTACCAAAAAAGAAAAAAAAGAAAAAAGAGTTGTTGCTGATATGAAATGTATGGTGTATTGTATGTCATGATGAATTGAGTATAATGCACCACAATGGAAACAAGTCAGCAGAGGATATTTTAGCATAGTTGTGTTACTGTACTGCCTTCAAAATGTTAATGAAGTATAATGTTGAATGTTTTTATTACATTGTTTACTGGATTCATACAGATGTATTTTATTCAAATATTTTAACATCATTAGTCTCTTTTTATTTTTTTAAATACTAAAAATCGGTGACAAGCTCACAGTGGGATCACATATATCTACACATCTTAAGCTTGTCGGTCAGCTGTTTTAGAAATTAGTTGTATGAAGAAATAGAGATTAGGAGGTTGATGAGATTTTTATGTCAAATAATGACATTTTTTCGTTACTGTTTGTCATTACTTACTCAAATAAGTGTTTATATTTGTATTTGTTTTCAAGTTTAAAGTAGTATGTGAAGAAATTGAAATACATTTTTACATTTTAGAATTAACGTTGCTTCAGTTTGTTAAAAAATATAATTATTGTATGAATGAAAGTAGATTCATCAGTTGTGTCCTTGTGTAGCTTGCATTTTAATTAAAACTAGTTTCTTGTATAAACTCCTCCCACTTCTATCATTATTATTGTTGTTTTTTAACAGTCTCTCCAATACACATGTAGTAATATTATAAGTTTTAACTTGTAGTGTAACTTATTATTATGTATTACAGTATTACAGTCTCTACATTCAGTGGTTCTCTAAATATTTGTCATTTTAAGGACCTCCAGTTTGATAAAAAAAACTAAATATACAGTATCTCTGGGATCTCAATCTACTGTACACTGTCACGGTGTGTACACATGTAACCAAATGGACCCATAAGAGACCATTTGGTTCCATTTGTACATTCAGCTGACGTAAGGGTCCATTTGGATCCCAACATTTTTGTAACCCATCCATTTTTCATCCAGTCCCAATTGCCTAATCTGTAATTCTGGGCACTATTCCCTCTCCCAACCTGGGGAGAGCCCCAAATTGAGTGCATGCTTCCTTCAGTGCATGAGGAGTGAGCAGGCCGCTTCTTGTCACCTGATAGTGGAGGAGTTTACCCGTAGCTGGACGGAACACGTTATTTCAACCAGTTCCTCTTCCTTCCATCAGGCGCTGGTCAGGGGGAGGTATAGTTCAGAAACCAGGATTACTGCATGCTTTTTACCTACCTATGGGGACACGGGGAGAACATGTTATGGTACCTACCCTAGGCCTAGGGGACACAGGAGAACTAGGGGACACGGGGAGAACATGTGAGGGTACCTACCCTAGGGGACACGGGGAGAACATGTGAGGGTACATATACTGTATACCCTCGGGGACACGGGGAGAACATGCAAACTCCACACAGAAAGGCCCTTTCAACAACCCCAACTAGGGTATACGGGCACTGATGACATGGAGGAGAGAACACGCCCCCAGCACCCACATTGTCCCTGGTGGGAATCTGACAGAGGACCTTCTAGCTGTGAGGCGACATCGCTACCGACTGCACCACTGTAGTGTAAACACAACATTCATTTAACACTGCTTTATTTTAACAACTGATCCATGGTTTATATGGACCATCGGCGCAATATATAGACCTTAACTGACCCCTGGAGGGGAATTCACGTAATGACATCAGTAACAAAGTGTAAAATGTGTGTGTGTTAGGCAAAGGGTTCTCACACATTTTTGGCCCAGGTCACCAATGTAAATAGCATTTCATCCACGGCACCCCTGAATGATATTATTAGGCCTTTATAGCAGGGGTTCTAAACCTTAACAGCAGAGAAAATATATCATAAATGAATACTGAAACCAGATATAATCATTAAGGAAAGTTTATACATGCACCACGTACGTAAGTATGTAAACGCTTAATTTCCATTTTCCAGCCATTCAGTTGCAAAAAATAATAATAATGTGGCGACCCCCAGAGGCGTCGCGACCCACGGGTTGAGAACCCCTGCTTTATAGCACATAATAATAATGTCATATTAACGGTATATGTAAATATGTAAATCTTTCAATAATGTGTGATGAGGAAAACTTAGAATATCTGTTTCCATTAGGATGAATTGAAATGTACTTACTACTTAAACCCAAGCATCTCCATTCCATCAAAAATAGCAGCTCTACAAGCTCACAAGTCACAACACATCACAACGTCTTGGGCGACTGTGGCTCAAGAGGTAGAGCAGGTCGTCCAATGATCCATGGGTCGGCGGTTCGAATCCCGGCTCCTCCTGTCTACATGTCAAAGTGTCCTTGGGCAAGGCACTGAACCCCAAATTGCTCCCGATGTGCTGGTTGGTACCTTGCATGGCTTCCGCCGCAATCGATCGGTGTATGAATGTGTGTGTGAATGGGTGAATGTAATGCACAATCTATGTGGAGCGCCTTGGATAAAGGCGCTATATAAATGCACCATTTACCATTTACAACGTGATCGCTGCGTGTCTGTTGTCCTGCAACAAGACAGCAATATGGTCTGAGTTGTGTGCAGCCATCTGGTGAAAAGGGCCAGTCGTCTCCAGCAGCGTAGCGAGAGGTCAGTATAGGCCCCAATGCAGGCTTTGACCTTTGGTCTATAAACAGCGGTGTACTGTACAGTAGTTGTGAACGTACTTGCCACGATTGTGAACAGAGCAGCAGCGGCTGCAGCTCAGCGCAGTCGAGGGGAGCCCACTGCACCCTCACCTCTTCTGACTTCCTCTAAATTATTAGCCTACGTGTGCATTCCGTTTGTGTCCGAGCATAGGCACGGTAACGCCCCGCCTGTGATTGGCCTATACCGACACTGCCCGTCTTGACTTTCCTGTCCGAGGTGGATGCTGGATAGTCTGATGCGAGGTTACTCCGTGGTGGGAAATAAATAATACAAGTAGTATGGTATGATACAAGAGAACGCTAACTTATTATTATTATTTTTGTAGAAGAGACAAACTAATTTAGTTTATGCCGTTTGCTTTGATGGAATAATTGATTGAACATGCACGCCATAATATGATTTGATTTGGGTGTGTTCTATGATAAAGTTTTTGTGTTGATTATCGTGTAATGTGTAAACTTGAAACATTATTGTAGCCTACTATAAAAAATACTATGTAAAATTTTCCCTTCATCCTTATCCTTTTTAGTGTAATAGTATTAGTGTACTATAATAAATGAGCATTTGCGCCTGTCGTAGACATGCGCAGAGCAAGTTCAGTCAGGGAACCTCAGTCAGCGCGCCGGCCGTTAATTGGGCCACCACAGCATCATCCACATGATTCACTCAGCCAATCACAGCTCACCCCATCTCTCATACCGGCTACTTGAACCAGAGGTTTGCATTCCTCTGCCTTCTTGTTTGCCCACTGCTGCTGTATCAGCGTGCTGCTGTCATACAACTTGCGCTCATTCTGCTTGCTTACTTGCTAATGCTTTATTGTATACTGTGCGCTGCTGTATACAAGTGCGTGCTCAATTCTACTGCTGCTATATGCCACCAGTCTTGCCACTGCCACAAGTGGCGTCTGTCTGGGCGATTATGCACTAAACGTTGCTTTCACGGTTTTCATACAAATCCTGGTAAGTCAGTGCAGTCTAATTGTTTGGAAGAACGTGCACTGCTTTTGTTCACCGACGGAAATAACCTAGATCAAGTTGAAGCTGCTGCTTAAATGTTCTTTTCTGTTGCCATTTTATCGTTGTGCCTCGATCACACCGAGATCGCATTTGTTAGCCAATGTATTTCACGTCGGGTCCTGTCCTGCTCACAACACTAGTCAAGGAAGCGGCTTACCTGCCGTCTGCTCTGCTTTCCGCCGTTCTTCACATGTAAATCCAGGCCAAAGTTTTATAATCCGTTTTTTTTTAACAGTGGTCACGCTTGGGGCGCATTCTTGTCTTGGCTGCGTAGTAGTAGGCTACTAGTCAATATGTGGACGTAATATAGATTCAAGGCAGCAGGATTAAAGTATACACTGCGACTAGTTGTCCACAGTGCAGAGTAGGAGAGTGGCGACACGCTTTGTATAGTTCCAAACATTGTTCCTTTGGCTGGAACTATCACATTGAGATAGAACGAGCACTTCCGCATTCCATTGTTGCCACGGGAATCAACACTGTCGCCACTATTACTAGATCACTCGGAGTATGCCCGCATCGCGTCTGTCAAGCATGTTGCCACGTCTGCACATTATAAGCGTCTTGAGCTTGTTTTATTAAAGTCACTTGCCGGGTGAACGTTGTTTAAACCCGCGGTTCATTTGAAGCACCCTCAGTTTAATATGATGATAAACTTATTTGACGTTGTTGGATTGTTTTCATAATGATTCAAGATAGTTTTTGTGGCTTGTTTTCGCGGACCTGGCTGCTTGTCTGTTCCAATATGGCAACACAGTTCTCGGTTCAGAATGAAACGTCCAATGCAGCATCAGTCAGAAGTAAATGGAGTTGACCAGAGCAACTGAGGGAGCAGTGAGGTTGCTCCTGGTTGCATAGGCCCACATGGCACCTGGGTCCCAAGGGATATCTCAGTGTGAATTGTACCATATCATGCATCTAGTGTTGGGCAGAGCCATGCTGGATATTTATTTTTTATTTTTGGCTGGAGGAATCAATATCATGATCCTGCTGTTTAAGTAAATTATTTACCTGGCTATAAGGTGGATGCTTGCACATTCAGGAATCTCAACAATTATTTTAATTGGTAGTCCTATTATGACGTATTTAGGAGGCTAATTATAGGGAAATTAATGATCTGGAATATGTGTTGCAACTATTACCAGTTGTCAAGCACAGTTCAATGTAAGCGGTCTGCAGCTAGAGGATTAAAAAATGCCCAGAAAGCACTTTGGCTCGGTTACATTGGGGGTCCTCCTTTTCAATGAATCAGATGCAGTACTCACGATGGTTGGAATGTGCTCATGCTCATGAATGGAGAAACAGTCTATGGTACGGACGCACAGGATATAGGCCCTATGCGGGCGCGTAAGTTCTTAGAACGGTGGTGGGTGCCCCCGCCCCGCCCCCAGTGCGGGAGCGCACTCGTCTATTTGTTTGCATTGCACAGTGTGCTCAGTGCGCTATTTCCGAATGCGCCCATTGTGTCAGTGGGTGCTTCAGGCCTCAAGCACCCCCGACTCGATGCCTATGCCTATGCTTGGAGAAATGGCGGCATGGGTTACAGCAGAGCCATCTAATACTAGAAGAGTTACGATGAGGGGGCAGAAACCAAGCACTGTTCATGCAGCCTGAAAGGCGGACAAGTGGAGTTTGAATACATTGTTTTCAACAAGGGCGGTGCAAATAAGAGCTATTTAGGCATGTGTGCAACATGACGAATGTTTTAAAAGTATTACTCAGTGACGACTAAAGTCTCTGTAATGTGTTTGTTGTATGATTACTACAAACAATCTAAAATAAGGGATTTAAGAATACTAAAGCTGGGCTGTTGCCTGGGTCCATGCATTTCTGCCTACTTCTGTCCTTCTACCCATTTGTAGAAGAAGAGCCGCGCCATTGAACTGGCCCCATGAAGTGAACGGAGTTTTCGTAACTCTGTCTTACTCTATGGGTCTGTTTTACAGGTAAGTACATATGGTGCGCCAGGGAAGTGTTTAACATTAAATAAAACTTACAGTCTGTCTTTAAAGACAGGAATTGGCTCATTGCTAACATTTCTGCTATGCTTAGCCCAGGAACAGAGGCGTGGTGTTTTTCCTATGCTCAGTCCAGGAAAAGAGATATGGCGTTACCGCGTTGCTAACACTGCTGCTAAATGATTGATTTGAATTCTATCAGCGTTGCGGCTTAGATGATACTACACTGTGACTGAAGCTAACTTGCTTTAACGTCAACTTTAGCTATATCCATGTCATTTAAAGCGATTCATAGCCTGTTCTCATACTGCTTCTGTTTCCATTTCCTGAGCGACAGCCCTTTATACTGATGAGATGAACCTTGGATGCCGGGAAGGTCCTCCCTGTGGGTTGCCGCATACAGTCTTCATCGCAGCTACAGCCATTATCGATAGGCTCACATTGGTGGTATACGTGGATCTGCTGCTACTGAAACCATGAGGCAGGTCATCAGTTAATCAATCTGCATCTTCACCTAGGCTGCATTTGTTCTATTAATTCTATTCACATGCAGTCGCTCAGCCGCTCAAGTAGTGTTTCGGTTGAAACATGTGTATCCTTGATATGTTGACATGGACGCAGCTCCTTCTACGGTCTTGGGGGAAGAGTACGAAGGGAGATGAGTTGCAGATAAATCGCTGAATTTAATACTTGCCGGCAGATGTAAGTCTTCCGTGTTATTTGAGATACCTTATAAGCAGCGGTGGCATGCTTTTAGTCGGATAAAACCTGGAATGGGAAACTGATCAGTCATAATGAAGGAATCTGCATCACCCATCAATAAGGACGCTCCTCTGTTCCATCTATCGACTCGTTACTCAGTGGTATAACTATTGGACCTGTGTTATGGATTATTTCATTCTAAGAGCTGTTCTAATTCCAGGTTCGTCAACGTAGAGATGCTTGTCCTGTTTAATTTCATGTTCTAGCTCAGAGGCCATGCTGATGGTTTCGAAGTTGCCTGGAAACCTTCAATCAAACCATGCTAAATTATTCCTGCCTTCTCTTAATTGCAGCTGCAAGCTCATGAGGTTACAGTATGTTTGCCAAATCGTCTTAAAACCTATGACTCTGCAGGGTCCTATTCATCTTTCCAAGTTGCTTTCTGTGTATCCTATCATAGTAGTGCTTTTAGTTAAATGTTTTAAATCGCAAAGGCATTATAACTGGCGTTCAGCTTTACTCCAGATCCTTCAGTGAGTAATCTACTGGCAATCCTATAATAGTTTTTTTTTTTTTTTTTTTTTTTTACTTCTATGTGGTGAATCCTATGCATGATATTTCCACTTCTGACTTTGCTTGGATGCCCACCATAAATCTCAAAACAACTAATTTCATTAAGGTATATCTGTGACAGCAACTAACACTAGTCTTTGTCCTTTCTCTTCCATGCCTCATTTTCTGCCATGCTGTCCATCCGCAATGTCATGAGCCCCTATTCATGATGGATTCCGGGAAGCCATGGCCGGTCCTGCAAAAGCTGCTTATTCTGTGTCAAGGCTGTGGGCTGCCTCCTAATCTCTACACGTCACACTCTTTAGGAGCGGCGCAGCTACCACAGCAGCACCAAAGTTCAAAATGCTACACTCTACAAGCTTCGGGCTGGTGGTCTTCTGCAGCTGATGAAAGCTATGCTCTGCTAAACGCAAATGCATTTTTCAGGCTCAGAACTAATGAGCTCTGAATCATGTTGGTTACGTTGCTGCTGCTGCATATATTCATTATTTTTGCTCCTTATGCTGCAGGATATTATTAATACTCTTAAAACTGTTTCTGCATGATCTTTCTGTTTCTTAGGCCAGTGGTCCTCTGCTGCTTACGAAAGCTATGTTAGACTAGTCTTGAAAGATATTTTGCAGGCTCAAATACTAACTAGTTGCGAATAGTGTGTTTGCTACTGATTTTCTTTGCTTACTGCAGAAGTGTATAATTAATTCTTAAAACTGTATTTTGTATATTACTGTGGCAGAACTTGCAGCAGCAGCGTTGCCGCATCATGATCATGCATGCGATCATGTTGCCAATTTGCAGCTCCAGGTGGTAGACTACTGGGTACTGATTTCAGACATTAATGATAATGATAGAATGTCCTTTTCGGTGATCCTGGTTGGGTTGGGTTCATGTTGGTTTGCTGCGCAGTGGCAACCAGGACACCGTTTAGGACCCCTGAATTTCAGGGATCAACAGGCGCTGTACTGTTGAACACATTGACCTAGTCATCACATAATGCTAGAACAGGCGCTGTACTGTTGAACACATAGCTTAGGGTTGGTGATGATCTGCTTTTTGGGGGATTCGGATGTTTTGCGCTGTTTGGGGGATTCGGAGTCCCTATGGTCGGGACTGATGCGCTTGACCCGTACCTAAAAAGCAGATCCAATACATCGCCAAACCATAATAAATATATTGCATTGATTATCTTATATTCAATAAATATATATATTACATCCTCCTTGAGTTGTCTGACTGAAATGAGCATTTGCGCCTGTCGTAGACATGCGCAGAGCAAGTTCAGTCAGGGAACCTCAGTCAGCGCGCCGGCCGTTAATTGGGCCACCACAGCATCATCCACATGATTCACTCAGCCAATCACAGCTCACCCCATCTCTCATACCGGCTACTTGAACCAGAGGTTTGCATTCCTCTGCCTTCTTGTTTGCCCACTGCTGCTGTATCAGCGTGCTGCTGTCATACAACTTGCGCTCATTCTGCTTGCTTACTTGCTAATGCTTTATTGTATACTGTGCGCTGCTGTATACAAGTGCGTGCTCACCCACCTCCACCCCAGCTACCACCTGTCGTTTTGGATCTACTGTTTTAGGTACGGGGGATTCGGAGTCCCTATGGTCGGGACTGATGCGCTTGACCCGTACCTAAAAAGCAGATCCAATACATCGCCAAACCATAATAAATATATTGCATTGATTATCTTATATTCAATAAATATATATATTACATCCTCCTTGAGTTGTCTGACTGAATTAGATTAATACACGATAATCAACACTAACACTTTATTTAGAATACACCCAAATCAAATCGTAGTACAACATACAGTACGTGTTCAATCAATTGTTCAATCAAAGCAAACGGCATAAACAATATAAGTTTGCCTCTTCTACACAAATAAAACAAGTTAAGTTACAAGGCTGCACAGACTTGTAGCCTATTATTTATTTCTCAATCTCACCATGGAGTAACCTCGCGTCTCGGAGGACAGTCAAGACGGGCAGTGTCAGTAGACCAATCACAGGCAGGCGGGGCGTTACCATGCCTCAGCCATGCCTATAGCTCGGACACAAACGAGATTCACACTAAGGCCCGACTCACACCTTTCGATCTAGCATAGGCTACAACATTGATGCATGCTAGATGTATACAAAGGGTGTGATACATCTTGCCCCAATGCATTTCCAATGGAAGTCACATGGTTTGACACAGCTTTTGTGTTGTACGGCTTTCGGCTGTGTTTAGACTGCCCCCCCCCCCTCATACAACACAAATGTTGTGTCAAACCATGTGACTCCCATTGGAAATGCATTGCGAGCTTGCATCAGCTATACATCTACATCGGGGTATCACTAACGGGCAACGGTTAAAGGATCTCTTAAAGGGACCTCTTAAAGCCAAGACTGGTGATTGGTTTAATTTGGTTGAATTATTCTAACGCCCAAACTACACCAATGCATAATATAACGGGTAACGGAGGTGTTTAAGGGATTTAGACAGGTAACCAAAATACGAACTTTAGTGGGGGAACACCCTTTCCCCACTCCTAAAACCCCAAATAGTGGCTTTAGAAAGATGAGACAAAAATGAAGCCCTATAGCCTACACTACACCAGAGCTGTTACACATGTGTGCTAGTAGAAGTCACCACCAGGCTCCGTCAAACATTGGTCAACTCAATCATCTCTGTATGTATTTATGATTGTATTTTACCGACAGCACGGGTGGGAGGCCGTGGGCCCTGAATGCCTCTGGTCACAAACGCAATTATGTTGTCTGCGTCATGGTAGTTAGGCCTCCCCCCCTCGGTCTCATCTGAGACACAGAGGCCCCTTTTCCACCAGGGTTAAACCGGTTGCATTCCGTGAAAGCACCACGGTTCCAACAATCTAGAACGGAACCAGATCTATATCGACCTCACTCTGACCGTCACTCGGTCAGAACAACGAATGATGCCCTCATCTTCCTCTTTTCGAGATCAAATATCAAAATAGTCATGCCCACATGACCCGTAGGAGGCGGTCTCACCTTATAAGTTACGACCGGTGCGGCCGGCTCCGCCTCTTTGCCTCTCTCGCCTCATGAGATCGGGAAGGTAGGTATAATGGTATTATATCTTTGAGATTCTATACTGTTAAGGCTGACTGCTTAGTGCTTGGTTCGCTAGTAGTCTTTGTGTTTTCCACACTCACTGCTTGGAAACCCGTACACTTCGGTGCAGGCGCCTGGCGTCCCTGTGGGTTGCGGTGTTGTGACTTTATAGCCTACTCCTACTGTGTTTTGTTTGCTAATGCTAAACTGTAAACACGTTGTTGTATACTTGCTTTTTTTTGCCTACGGGGCGGTGCCCTTCAGCTAGGCTACCTTAAGAGTTCCGTTGTTGCGGAACGGCCGTGATACGGCGACTTATTTTTGTTTGTTGTACCTGTTGCTGCGCTGTTCGCAGCTACGGGGGTTACCTGTGTAACCCTAGTACCTAAGTTGGTGGCATTCAGGTCAAGTTCACATGCGATGTGGACTGTAGACATTAGTTGATTCTAGCAGAGTCACTAAGTGATTTCTTTAACTTGTCCTCCCTTCATACTGAGGGTATTGTAAGTGGGGGAGAAGAAGCTGTTTAATCCCTTCAGTCACTGAGTTGGATTGTTACACTCGGCTACATACTGCCATTGATACACCTGGTGCTGTCCGCAGCCTACAGGGTTTGTGTTTGGGTGTGGCTATTTCCCCTCTCATACGTTCGCGTATGGTGAGTATACTTGTTTAACATTGCTATTATTTGCATATTGCTATTATTACCCCTGGTGCTACGCTGTCCGCAGCGGGTGGGGTTTGTTTTTTTGTTACAACTAGTTCCCCTCATACATGCGCGTATAGTGCGTGTACGTTGTTGACATTGCTATTATTTGGCATATTGCTATTATTACCCCTGGTGCTACGCTGTCCGCAGCGGGCGGGGCTTGTTTGTTGTTACTAGGTCCCCTCATACGTGCGCGTATAGTGGATAGACGTTGTTAGCACTGCTATTAGATTGGACATACCGCTAATTACTACCCTTGATGCTACGCTGTCCGCAGCTGGCAGGGTTGAGTCTTTGTGACGATTAGTCCCCCTCATACGTTCGCGTATAGTGAGTGGACGCTTGATTGAATACGGTAATACATTTGTGCATATTGCTATTCGCTACCCCTGGTGCTACGCTGTCCGCAGCTGGCAGGGCTGTTTTTCGTTATCCTAATTCCCTCTCATACGTTATGTATGGTGAGTGGGTGTTTGGAGTTCGCCTAGTATTACCCTGTTACCACACTGTTCGCAGCGGGTTGGGTTTGGCGTTCTGCTCCCTCATGTACGTGCGCGTACGGTGAGTAGGGTTGTTACCGGTATATTGCGGCCCCTGATACTGCTGTTCGCAGCGGTTTGGGTTCCCTGCATATCCCTAGGTACGTTTCGCGTGCTGTGAGTGGGCGGTAACTGAGCTACTATGGACTCCTACGTCTGCTGCTGCTGTCAGGCAGCCATGGACCCCCGTGACGGCCACCGGGAATGTCCCGTCTGTTTGGGCAGAGCCCATGTGCAGCGGGACGTCGAGGACCCCTGTGTTGCTGCCGTCGACTTGCCCTATGCAGAGAGGGCTCGGCGTGCAGCTCTGGGGGGGGGAGTCGCCCCCTGCCCAGGAACCGGGGCCTGGCCATAGGGACAGACATTCTAGAAAACGCCATCGACGTCGCTCAGGTGACCACGATTATAGGAGGTCCCGTGAGCACACCTCTCGGGCCCCTAAGCGTTCTGCTCACGCCCAGGAGGTCGGGGAGACGCAGGGCGCCACTCAGAGGGAGATTTTAGCGGCTATTCAGTCCCTCAGTGAGCGGATGGGGAGGTTTGAAGCTGATTGCTCCTCAACTGGGGTGTCGCATGATACGGCGTCCGCGCAGGCATCTCCCAGCAGGGGGGTGCCTGACCCGGAGTGTGACCCAGATGTGCTGTCCATCCATGCGCCTGGCTCCCTTACTCTTAGCGGTCCACGGTCGGACCACGTTTCAGTCTCAGACAGCACCAGATCGGCGCTCTACACGGAGTCCGCTCCGGACGTCGCTGCTAGTGAGACGCTGGTGTCGCACGTACTATCGGCGGCTAAACTATTGGGTATGACACTTACAGCCCCGAAGCCCGCCTCTACGGCGGGTGTCTTCAGTGCGGTGTCCCAGGCTCGCTCGTCCCCCACTGTTCCGGAAGCAGAGGGGTACGCGAAGATGCTAATGACTAACTGGGGGAAGCCCGATGGGGGCTCCCTATTTAATGCTGGGTGCAGGGGCCTGGCAAAGATGTCTTACCCCCCCGGGTCCGGCTTGGGAGACATGCCACCGGTCGAGCAGGGCATGGCCGCATTGACCGATCTGGGCCCTGACCGAGTTACCGTGGTCCCACGTTGCCCCAGTAAGCAGTGCGAGAAGACTGATCGTCTAGTATGTCGCACATATGATTCAGCAGCCCGTGCAGCTCGCTCGGGGAATGCAGTGGTCCTCCTTTTGGCTGCTCTAAGGAGGACAATAGGGGCGGAGGACACAGACTCCCGGTCACTGGTAGATGCC
Source organism: Protomyctophum bolini (assembly GCF_963924005.1). Lineage (NCBI taxonomy): Eukaryota > Metazoa > Chordata > Actinopteri > Myctophiformes > Myctophidae > Protomyctophum > Protomyctophum bolini. Next base: position 3,269,157 of record NC_137880.1, on the reverse strand, counting down.
GCGGTGTTAGCGCATTCTCAGCTCACACGGGACATTAGCGCCACCATGTCATCAGCCATGTTGACTCGGCATCACGTCTGGCTGGCTCAGATGCGTCTCCCTGAGAACATCAAGAAGGAGCTGCGAGAGAAGGCCGTTGTCCCTGGCCATATGTTCAATCCAGACTTCCAGGACACGCTGGACAGAACTGAACGCTGTGCTAAGACACGGGAGAGCGTTCAGCGGTTTCGCCGGTCTGCTGCCTCCAAACACGGACCACGGCGTTCTTACCAAGGCCCAGGTCCCCACCAAGGGTCCTGGGGGCGTGGCAGGCACCAGGGGGGGGAGTTTCGGGCCCCCAGTTCGGCCGCCCGGCAGCAGCCTCACTGGCAGCAAGGTTCTAGATCCCGAGCCACTAACAGAGGTGGCCCTCAAGGGCGTCGCCCCCGCAAGGGCACAGGGCGCCAAGGGGGCTCTACATGAGAGTTCGGGGCCGGCCGTCGAACGTCTCGCCCGGCTTTGCTTGGACAGCTGGGTAGAGCGTACATCAGACCCCTGGGTACTGGAGACAGTCGCCAGAGGCTACAAACTCCAATTTCGACGGCGTCCCCCCCCCTTCTCAAGGGTCCGTATGACTCTGGTCAGGGACCCTATCCAAGCATGTGCGCTGGCGGAGGAAGTTTCCACCCTGCTGCAGAAAGGCGCAATTACAAAGGTGAGTTCAACCGATCAGAAAGCAGGTTTTTACTCGACATATTTTCTGGTGCCAAAAAAGGACGGCGGGTATCGGCCCGTCCTCGATCTCAGGTGGCTAAACCGGTACATGAAGGTCCTACCTTTCAAGATGTTACAGACAAAACACATACGTCAGTCTATTGGCCAGGGAGAGTGGTTCGCCACTCTCGACCTGAAAGACGCGTACTTCCATGTTCGCATTTGGCCGGGTCACAGGCCCTTTCTCCGCTTTGCCTTCCAGGGGCAGGTCTACCAGTTCAGAGTGCTCCCATTCGGGCTGTCATTGTCTCCGAGGGTGTTCACAAGGGTAGTGGCGGCCGCTCTGTACCCTCTTCAACTTACAGGCATGAAGATCCTACCTTACCTCGACGACTGGCTGATCGTAGCTCCGTCTCACAACCAGGTTGCAGCAGACACAGAGCAGGTGTTGTCTCATGTCCGGTCCTTGGGTTTCCGAGTGAACTTAAAGAAAAGCAACCTCCGACCCAGGCAACAGACAGGGTTTCTCGGCCTGTGTCTCGATTCAGTGACCATGGTGGTCTCTCTGTCCCCGGAGAGGGTTCTACGGATCCAAACACTCCTACGCCACTTCCGGCTCGGCACACGTGTCGAGATGGTCCGGGTCCAGCGGCTGTTGGGGATGATCGCATCCGCCACAGCAGTCGTCCCACTCGGCCTGCTCAGGGCCAGACCGCTCCAGAGGTGGCTGAATTCGTTCGGCCTCGATCCCAAGCGGGACCGGCACGTAAAGCTGGTGGTGACAAGGCCTTGCCTTCACGCCCTACGGCCATGGAAGGACGGCGCAATGCTGACACGGGGGGTCCCGCTTTGGGACCTTCCGTTTAGGAGGACTGTGGTGACGACAGATGCCTCCCAGACCGGCTGGGGAGCCGTATGGGAGGGCAGGACAGCGAGGGGTCAGTGGGCGTTTCCCTGGACGTCCGAACACATCAATGTGTTGGAGCTGAGGGCTGTTCATCTCGGCCTCAGGGCCCTCCTCCCCTTTATCCGCGACAAGCATGTCCTGGTGAGATCAGACAACACTTCAGCGGTCTATCATATAAATCACCAGGGGGGCACGAAGTCACTTCGTTGCCTACAGGTGGCTCAGGATCTGTTGTGGTGGGCCGCGCCTCGCTTGGCCTCCCTCAGGGCAATCTATGTGCCGGGAGTGGCGAACACTGCAGCAGACCTTCTCTCCAGGTCTGGCCCCCTCTCCGGCGAGTGGAGACTTCACCCACACGTGGTCTCGCAGATATGGACCCGCTTCGGCCGGGCCCGAGCGGACCTGTTCGCCTCTCGAGAGAATGCTCACTGCGAGCAATGGTTCTCCCTGACGGGTCAGGGGGGCCCCTTGGGCCTGGATGCGCTGTCAGGAGAGTGACCGGACGGCTTGTTGTACGCTTTCCCTCCACTCCCCCTGATTCCTCAGGTATTGCATCGGGTGAGGCGGGGTTGCTACAGAATCCTGTTGATTGCACCCCAATGGCCAGGGAGACATTGGTTTCCAGACCTCCTTCAGCTGGTTCAGGGGTCTCCATGGCCGCTGCCGGCCAGAGCGGACCTCTTGTCCCAGGCAGAGGGTCAGATTTGGCACCCCAAGCCGAGGACTCTGCAGCTCTGGGCCTGGCCTCTTCTGAGCCCCTCCCTCAGGGGCTAGATGAGGCCGTCCTTGACACAATGCGTAATGCCAGGGCGCCATCCACCCGTGCCTGTTACGACCACAAGTGGAAGTGCTTCTCGGCCTGGTGTGCTGCCCAGCAGGCGAATCCTGTCACCTGCAACGTATCCCTAGTTTTACGTTTTCTCCAGTCCCTCTTGGATGCTGGCAGAGCAGCCAGAACCATCAGGGTGTATTCCGCCGCTATTTCGCTCCGGCATGAGGAGGTTGATGGGCTACCAGTTGGTAGGCATATTTTTGTCACTCAGTTCATGGCCGGTGTCAAGCGGCTACGCCCCGGACGGACGCTGAGGGCCCCTGCTTGGGATCTCCCTCTGGTACTGCGGTCCTTGATGGGAGCCCCGTATGAGCCGATGGATCAGTCCGATCTGAAATCCCTCTCTCGTAAGACGGCACTTCTTTTGGCGCTTTCCTCTGCCAGACGCGTTGGTGAGCTGCAGGCCTTGTCAGTCAGTCAGGACTGCATGAGGTGGAAACCTGATGGCACAGGGGTGTCACTGTGGCCTAACCCGGCATTTCTGCCCAAGGTAATTACGCTGCAGACGGTGAACCGAGTGCTGGAAATAACAGCATTGCGTTCTGCTCTGGGCCCCCAGGAAACTGTGGAGGGCCTGTCTACATTGTGTCCAGTCCGAGCACTTCGTGCTTATGTGGATCGCACACAGGCCATACGAGGCACAGGCACGCAGCTGTTTGTCTGCTATGGGGGCAGAAGGTTGGGACTTCCCTTGTCCAAGCAACGGTTGTCGCATTGGCTTGTGGACACAATCTCGGCGGCCTATGTCGACCTAGGCCAGCCGGTCCCTGAGAATGTGGTGGCCCACTCCACAAGGGGGGTGGCCACTTCTTGGGCTGCACTGAAAGGAGTGTCCATGGAGGACATTTGTGCAGCGGCTTCATGGACTGTCCCTTGCACATTTGCAAGGTTTTACAGACTGAACGTGGAATCCCAGCTATCGCTGGGGTCCACCGTGCTGCTTGCAGCTGCCCAGCGAGATGGTGATGGGGCTGAGTACCTCGTTCCTCGCGACCCGGTTGGTATAAGTTATCCGTTGTTCTGACCGAGTGACGGTCAGAGTGAGGTCGATATAGATCGTAAGTTATGTCTATAACTATGGATCTATGAGACCGAACGATGACCGTCACTCTCTCCTGTCGCTCGGAACGCTATGAGGCGTTCGAGGCTGGAGGCGGAGCCGGCCGCACTGGTCGTAACTTATACGGTGAGACCGCCTCCTACGGGTCATGTGGGCATGACTATTTTGATATTTGATCTCGAAAAGAGGAAGATGAGGGCATCATTCGTTGTTCTGACCGAGTGACGGTCATCGTTCGGTCTCATAGATCCATAGTTATAGACATAACTTACGTTCTAGAACCACAGTTCTTTAGGTGGAAAAGAGACCAGAGTGAGTAGACATAAATGGTGTCATCTTATAATGAGTATTCGTGAGAATCTACTGCATGAGGCTCACAGAGGCAGGAAACCACCTAAAAAATAGGTCATATACTGATATAACACCCACATCCCCTTTAATTGTCTACTGCTATACAGTAGCTCACACATTGTGCTGTCTTTCAGATGACTCTGGCCGTGTTACGGTAAGTACTTTATACATGTAATTTCATTACTCTATTAAGTTGCTTGCTTATATATTTCATATCTCTGCTGTCGGGAAGAAACCACCTAACGAAATGATATATTTTTTTTTTCAGGAAATCCTTATCCTTATAATAATTCAGCGAATCTCTGAATGTCTGAATGAATTAATGTCACTGACAACGCTTTATCTCAACATTGGCTGCACCAATCACTCCCACTTTTCACACAGGCATGGACCATAATTATATGGAGGTCTTAACGGAGCCCTTTTTCCGATTTGACACATTAATGATTTCTAATGAATTTATTAGTGGATTAAAAAATGCAAAAATGGGTATTGTACTGTCAATATCACATGAATATGAATGCAAAGTAGCGGTCCATGTGTGGACAGGCTACCTGTTGCCGTTGTGCATGGTGAGATGTGTGCAAACCGTGTAGTTTATCAGGAGAAGAATACCAAAGGATGCAACATTAATGTATTAGTGAATTAACCTCGCACCCTCGCACCCTCACACACCTGCATCACAGGCCACCGTTCTCACCGTTACCCCACTGGCATGCTTCCTCTAGCTAGCGCTGCAACACAACAAATTGTGCCCTATACAATTTGGCGCCGCTGACTGTGTGTGTGCGTGTTGCATCCTTTGGTAGTCTTCTCCTGATAAACTACACGGTTTGCACACATCTCACCATGCACCGCGGCGACAGGTAGCCTGTCCACACATGGACCGCTACTTTGCATTCATATTCATGTCATATTTACAGTACTACGGCCTTCACAGTGTGTGTGTGTGTGTGTGTGTGTGTGTGTGTGTGTGTGTGTGTGTGTGTGTGTGTGTGTGTGTGCGCGTGCGCGGAGAGGGACGCTAAAACTGTCAACACTTCTACTAAAGAAAGAGGCAGCGATGGCGCCATAAATCCATATCCATACATTCGGGGACATAAATTGCGCTAAAAACTTCTAAACCGCAGCAGATTACAGCATTCTCCTAGCTGTTGCTAAGCTACATTAGCATAGGAACGGAACCAAAACAGTGTTGGGCAATCACCAGTGTTGCCACATTGACTGAGAGGGAAACAAGCAACCAGGTCTATGAAAATGTTAACAGGCCAGAATAAGTCAGAAAATCCGAAAATAAATCTACAATAAGCAACAATATAGCTGACTGTCAAACATCATTGTCCAATGTTGTTTCAGAGCAGTGGTTCTCAAACATTTTCATGTCATGGACCACTAATATTCTATATATATATATATATATATATATATATATATATATATATATATATATATTTACTATATATATATTTGCTGTTCATATATTCAGAACGGGTAAGGACTAGTGAAGAAAACCTTATATTTTGAAGACAAAGCAATACTGCCTCATCAAAGTTAGTGTTGTGACCTTATTGTCAATTACTTCCATGAGAGGGGGAGCGGTGGTGGAGTTAGTTGCTGTAGCAGACAGTTTGAGGGTCCAATGGAGTTAAGAGGTTTTGTCCGAAGAACTTTTTACTATACTTTTCATTGGTACAATATTTTCGAAACAACACACAGACGTAAAGGGTGTTCAATAGCACTGATTTATGGAGAAAAATAAAATCTAAAACCTCAAAAACTGAGTTAGGAGGTTTCCTCCTGACAGCAATGATATGTAAGATATGACTTCTACATTAAAACACTACCTCTACTACATAGACTATATACAAATCACTGCTGAAATATGTTATTATATATGTTATTATTATATGTAATTACAGTATCTTGATCATCAACTGAATTATACTTTCCACAATTGCATATTTTATGTGTTATTTATTTAATGCAGGAAAAAAGACACATGTCATATTCATTCAGCGTTTTTTACTTTATTTAGAGGAGCCAAAGGCAATTTAGGTCAATGTATTCCTCCCACTACTTGATGTTGTACACTGGGGCACCACTTTCTTTGGTGTTTCATCCAGGTGGGCGTGGTTAAATATTAATGCCTAAACCTAATCTTAACCTCACAAACACTATGCCTAGGACAGTGGTGTCTGGTGGAAGGCCAATTGCAGCCGGTGTCGATCAATGGGCTTAATGTCCTCAAAGTCACGTTTAATGTTCACAGCACACCTGACAAAAGACCATTGATATTTGATATTGTTGAAATTTGTATGTGACTTTAATATGAAAAAAAAAAGTTTGGACACTATAATACATAATTATGAACCATGGGGACCACAACCCTGACTAAGAATTCAATCAACACATGGGGACCACTGTTGTGTTGGGTGGGGGGGATATTGGCCTGATGTGGGGGGAAAAGCTTAATGACATATTGTCTGTTAAGGGCTTCATTTGATTGTTAATTTAAAGTGAATTAAATCACGCCCTTAACAGTCATTAACTGATGCTATAGTGGTCCGGAGCTGAAAAACAATTCAGAACCACTGATCTATTCCATTCATGGTTGCTCCTCTGTCCTCTTAACCTTCCATATTAAACTAATACTGTACATGCGATTGCATGATTATGGGCACATTTACTCATAATGGTCAACCAGTCTGGTACACTTTCCCTTGAAATTCTAACTCCCTTTTCTGTGGAAGATACGAGTACACGATGCGAGACACGGCCAAAGCATTTCCGGGGGTCCCCAGCCAAAAACGTTGAGAACCCCTGCCATAGGGAACCACTGCTGGTCATCAAATTATTGTTTTAGAAATACCAAAACAAAAAAGTATCCCTTTATTGGCTTAGAAATACCCCCAAAAAAGTATCCCTTTAACCTCAGGGCTATGCATCAACAACACCGGTTGTAAACTACTGCAGGCTCTCCACCAGAGTATATTATTAATAGTGGCTCAATTTATATCACCATCGTCTGACCATGGGGAACAACAGAGGCCTTGACTGTGATCAATATTAAGCCCATATATGGGAATGCCAATATATGATCATATTATTGTGACAGTCTCATGACAACCACTGTGGTTGCCGCAAAGGTCACAGTTAACTATGGACTCATGCATTTCCCGTCAGTAGGTCAGTCAGTGTATCACTCAAAATCCCCATATATGGTGTCCAGGTCTCAGTGCCCAGGTCTCGCGACCTCGCCCGCCCTTTAGGGCAAGGTCGCTTCTCGATCGCCACCAGGCGTCTTATTGGTTCTTAATCTGTTCTTATTGAACTTGAGTCAACTATCTCTGTTGGTGTTGTGTTAATTAGGGATAATTAAACTGCAGATATTTATGCTTAGCTTGATATTGTCTCATCAAATGTGTTTCAGTGGTGAGCAGCTTCCTCTCCTGTGCACTCAGTCAAGGTGAGGATTAATTTATTATATATTGTCTTTATTCACTTCATCCTCTCAATTACAACACTCATATGAACCCTTTAATATTATTATGGTTATATAATATAACACTCAGAGTAGGATAGGTGACTGGGGGGGGGGGGGGGGGAGCGGTCCGGATAGTACATTTACCTGATAATACCTGCTGCATACTTAGGTACGTTATCTGAAATATACCGGTATGCCCTCCTCCTTTTCACGCAGTGTGTGTGCCTGTGTAACACGTGTGTGTGTGCGTTTTACCGGACCCCATTGTAATATAGTTTTCAGGGATGTTTTTCTATTCTACAATATGGGAGGAATACAGAGACTCAATAATTACGCAGTTCTATTTCATGTCTCTTTCGTAAATAACAGCTAAACCCTAAAGCCTACACTGGTATCAGACAGATCCACTGTACTGACATCAGACAGTGTGACTCTCACCTGTACTGTGGAAGACAGTATACAGCTCCATGGAACATCTCCTGGTAAAGAGACAACCAAGAGTCTGAACCAGTGAAGACAGATGGACCAACCTACAGTCCTAGAATCTCAGAGAGTGGAACCTACTATACTGGTGTCGAGGAGGGAGAGGAGACCCACCATACTACACACAGTGCAGCAACCCTGCTTATATCACGGTCTTTGGTGAGTTATATACAGTATATATATATATATATATGTATATAAATTCCCCCTTCTCCCCCCCCCCCCTTTTTGTCCCTTCTTCACTGTTTTACAGGGCATGGAAGTGGGCGTTTTCTGGTACCACTGTAAAATCAGCCATTCCTTTTTTCCCCCCATAGAGATTTACAAAAATCAATCAATTATTTTAGGTCTATAATCAAGTCATCTAGGATGAGGCTCCTGTTGAATCACACCCATGAAACATTTGATTATGTGGAAAAAATACAAATATTTTCAATTCCTGAATTCACCTGGGTGGCTTTAAGGCTTAAAATAATTTATATAAATATTTTTGTAAATCTCTATGGGTGCAGGAACCAGAAAACCACACCCACTGCTCTATCCTCTTCCACTATATTCCACTGCATGGAATCAGTAGCGCTGGAAGGGGGGTGCGGAGGGTGCGCCATCACCCCTTGCTGGTGGGGAGGAGAATTTTTGGGATTTTTGGGATCTTTTTAATTTTTTGTAAAAAAAAATATATTATATATATATTATATATAAGTATATACACACATATATATAGTAAAACAATAATGTATTTAACTTTTGGGAATAAAATTGTTGTTGAAAGAAGTGTTTTAGTTTCACCTGTGACCTGGCTGTAGCCTGGTGACCCGGTCGTCATTAGTTAGAACGGAAGTTTATTGTTGAGAGAGAGGGAGAATTTAAAAGATTAATGATGGCGCAAAAAAGAATAAGTGATTTTTTCGGTTCAAAAACCCCCGGCCCCAAATCATCTAGGATTCAACTTGATCATCATGATGATGATTTTATAATCATCACCACCCCGGACAACGAAGCCGCTTGCAGCAGTGCGGCACCAGCAGCAGCAGAAGCCGCCCCAGCGGGAGCGACATGCCGCAGAAGCCCGACACCTGAGACCCAGCCCCCGGCTCGGCCGGCCGTGGAGGAGCCGACTCAGCTACCTCAACCCCCGCCGGTAGAAGAACACAACGAGAACCCTGACCCGCTGTCTGTTGTCGGAATTGACGAGCCTCGTCAGCCAGACATGCGATTTCCTGGCAAAAAGTTTGGAACAGAAAATTACGAGAGGTCATTTCAAAAAGGTTGGTTCACCAAGTGGAAATGGTTGCATTACATTCCAGAGAGAGATGCTGTTCTGTGTTTCACCTGCTGTAAAGCATTAGAAAAAGGATTGAAGCATCACGACAGTAATACCAGTTCCTTTTCAAGTGGAGACGGTTTTTGCAATTGGAGAAAAGCAACATCTAAGTGTGGGGCGCACGAGCTGTCCGATATTCATTCCGACTCCGTTAGGATGTTAGCCTCACTAACACAGACGCCCATTAATGCTCTGTTGTCAGACATTGTTGCAAAACAACAGGAAACAGCCAGACATGTTCTGGAATTAATATTTCGCTCTATAAGATACATCGGGAGCAATGGGCTTCCACTGAGAGGCCATGAGCACAAAGGTGGTGTTTTTTGGAACTTGATGGTGGATCGCACCTATGCACTACCACAATGTCGTGAGTGGCTAGAGAGGCGAGACAATTGGATGTCTGACACGATTCAAAACGAAATCCTGGAAATATTCGCCCATGCAGTACTAAGAGAAATTGTATCAGATGCTAGAAAGAGCCCTTTTTATGGGTTAACGGCAGACGCGACGACCGATATCACATCATTGGAGCAGTTTTCTTGTAGTCTGCAATATGTCAACTCAGAACTGGAGGCAGTTAATGTTTTTCTGGGATTTTACAATGCACCAGATTCAACTGGGGAAACTCTTTTTTCCTGCATTAAAGATGTTTTCCTTCGCTTGAACCTGCCACTGGAGCATTTGAAGGGCTTTTGTTTTGATGGTGCTGCGAATATGTCCGGGCGTGTAAAAGGGGTGCAAGCTAAACTGAAAGAGCAGTGTGTAGATGCACTTTATGTGCACTGCAGTAACCATTCCTTGGATTTAGCATTACAAGAAGTGGCAAGAGAAGTTCGCATTGTTGCAGACACTTTAAACTTTGTACAGGGCGTCTCAGTGGTGATCGGGGAGTCCTCAAAGCGCCAATCGCTGTTCAAGTCACTGTTTGGCGGTGATGATGTGGTGTGTAATCTGCTCTCTTTATGCCCCACACGATGGGCAGTGCGCACCCGGGCTATTTCAAGGGTAATTGTAGCCTATCCAACTTTGTTGGAGACCCTGAAAATCCTACAAAATGATAAATCTGTCAGGCCCGATGCTCGCTCCAAAATCACCGGTCTATACAAACAAGCTCAAAAAGGGAAAACGTATTTTGGACTGTTGTGCTGCGAGGCTCTATTTGGACCATGCGAGGCTGTAGCTACATCGCTACAAAGTGCACAGGCAAGCGCGAAGGGGACTGAGGAAACGGCTGCTGGATTGCGAGTGAGCATGAGAAATCTGAGAGAAGAAGATGGAGTTGTTAAGGAGATGTTTAGCAAAGTGACAGCTTGTGCAAAAAAACATGAACTGAAAATGCCCCTTCCTCCAAGAGCCAACAAAACACCTGCCCGGTTTAGGCACACAGAGGAGCCAGAGGATATCGTGACAGATGTGGGAGAGAAGGAGTGGAGGCGTGAGTTCTATGAGGCCTTAGATCTTGTGCACACTGAGATAAACCGTCGTTTTGACCAAGAAGGATTACGAGTTGCTGCCATGAGAGAGACAACTCTTATTGATGCTGCACAGGGAGTGTATAAAGAATTGAATGGGGATATTGCGGCAAAGCTTCCTGGTCAGATTGACTGCGTTCGTCTCCATGCGCAGCTGAAATTGCTGGGTGACCTGTCCAAATCCCAGAAAAAGGAGAAAACGATCAAGACAGCTCGAGATGTAGCTGGATTCGTTAATGGATTAAATCCTCAAACAACAGAATCACTCAAAGAGGTTGTAATGTTAATACAACTCTGTCTCTGTCTACCTGTCTCCGCTGCTTCCTCTGAGAGGACATTCTCCACTCTGCGCCGAATAAAAACTTGGCTGAGAAACAGTATGACACAGAGAAGGCTGACACACGTGACGTTGCTGAACATCCACAGTGACATTCTTGATGAGATGGACATTAAGCCACTGATGAAGACGTTCATCGCCAACACACCAGAACGGAAATCTACATTTGGAGTCTTCAAATAGGTGAGACATGTCACATGCATTACATTAGCCTATTTATATGCTGCTGCCGCCGTGCAGAACTGCTGCTGCTGTGAATGTGATTTGCATTGCTAAATGGGCTCTTTAATATAGCCAACAATTAACTGTAAAATAAATCCAACACTGTTCGACTGTTAGTGAAATAGAACACTCTTTCTGAGAGAGAGAGAGAGAGAGAGAGAGGGAGAGAGGGAAAGGGACAGACAGAGAGAGAGAGAGAGAGAGAATATCCAGAATGATTAGCATTTTGCGTTATAATTTGGATTGATAATTAATATCATATTTTGTGAGTATGATGAATGTATGATTGATGCTGGAATTGTTACTTGGAGCATGCAGCTCATTCGTGCGCTCTTGGCTCTCCTTGTTGCAGGTGCATGCGGCCTGCCAGGCCCTGCCTGGGTGCGCACTGTGCCGGTGACGGGTGACCGGTCTGTGCTGTGAAGTGATCGTCAAACAGTGGAACTTGAAGAAGAGATCATAATACGTTTGATTTGATATATATTTTTTATTTGGATATATGAATATTTCAGCCTGTGCCTGTGGCACAATATTATTTAATTGAAGCCTGGGTGCGCACTGTGTGCCGGTCTCGTCTGTGCTGTGCTGTCAAACAGTGGAACTTGAGGAAAGGATCAATAGGCCTACATTTGATTTGATACATTTTATTATTTTTGGTATATGAATATTTCAGCCTGTGGCACAATTTATTTTATTTTATTGAAATAAATCCCTGTTCCTTCACCAACGTCTGGTTGTGTAACTTGTAAGTGTAATGCACGGCCTGCCGGGCCTGGTTAATAATAATGCTTGTCTGCAGCGCATAGTTTTGCGGCACCAAAATACTGTTTTTGCGCGCGGACCCGACCCGCGCAGGCCCGATTTTTCGCGCGGCCGCGGTGTCGTTCCCAGACAGCTCCCCTGAGCTCTGATGACTTCCAGCGCGCCTGTGTGACATGGGAGAAAGCAAGCTCTGGTCTTATACAATAGACAAAGATGGTGCTTCCTTTAACAGATACTCTGGTCAGAATCCTTATGTATTTCAAACAAGGACATACAGCACAAAGGACAGTGAATACCAGTGTACCGGTTGTGAAACAAAGTGATAAAATCACCTTGATGGTATCCGGTAATTCACATCATCACTTACTCACTGACATTATGTTCAATATGATGGTTTAATTATGGTTCCGTACTACAGAGAGAAAAATGTACTAGAGTCTGTATCAAGGATGTGTAAGTGTGTGTGCGTGCGTGTGTGCATGCGTCCGTGTGTGTACTAATATATTCAGTTGGGAGAAATAACAGCTAATCCAAAGCCAGACAGACCCAGTTTACTGACATCAGACAGTGTGACTCTCACCTGCAAAGTGGAGAGTAGGCCTACAGCTTCATGGAACAGTTGCTGGTACAGAGACAAGATTAGACCAGTGACAACACAGACTGAGACAACCTAGATATTCTACACATCCACCACACATCTGAGTCTCAGAGAGTGGAATATATTGGTGTCGAGGAGGGAGAGGAAACCCAACATACTACATACAGTACAGCAACTCAGTTTATGTCACTGCCTCTGGTGAGTTAAAATATACTGTAGGCCTACTGTATTATATGATTAATCATTTTATATAACAGGTAGTTCCAATCAAGCAATGTGATTGGTAGAAAAGGGATCTCCAGGCTCCAGCAGTTGTCAAATGAGCATGACAGAACACCTAGCAGTGCTCAATTTAAAGATTTGAGAACAGCTGAATCACAATATAACATCAGTTTGCCACTGATTAGAAATATTGACTTTTTTTTCCCTTTTTTTTTTCCCTTCAATCTGAACACAAAGACATCACAAACATATACTGTACATCACCTGGAACCAGCCACAGGTATTCTTACAGGAACAGTAGTAGATTAATCAACATAATGACAATTGGGGAGAAAGTGACAAATAAATGATATTTATGTAGGGCTACTCTAAATGAAATAAAATTTAAGATAGGATCTGTTGTTCGCAGGCTTACTCAACTGAACTGAACTGAACTGAACTGAACTGAACTGAACTGAACTGAACTGTGTGTGTGTGTGTGTGTGTGTGTGTGTGTGTGTGTGTGTGTGTGTGTGTGTGTGTGTGTGTGTGTGTGTGTGTTTGTCATGATATCTGTCTCACAATTCAAATGAGTCTTTCTAAGTGTGTTTTAAAATGCATTTCATTGTGTAAGATTTTGTTTCAAAAATATTGAGACATTCTAAATAATGTTGTTATTGTGTTGCTATGATGCTCTACTTCCATATGAAATGGAAGTTAATCATTTCAAAACACCAGTATTTGTCATAACCAACCACATTTCTACAAATGCTATTCATACTGAGCCAGTGGATTTATTTTAAGTTTTTCTCTCAAATGTGAACAGATCAACCAAAGGCCACACTGACAGCTGAGCAGCAGGGGGCAGTGTTTCACTGAGCTGCCCTGAGTAATGTAACACCTCTGAAGATAAAGATTCAATTATTGTGCAACAAATGCATTTAGCCTGTCAGGGCCTGTCAGGCGTATGTACTGCATTTCAATGCTCATTCTTTCCTTCAGACTTTAACTACTTTTTAAGATGTTCTGTGTAAACCGTTTCCATAATTTTATAGTTATTTGCATTACATTTCATAATGTCAATGTCTCCTGCATCACTGTCTTTAGTGTATTGCTGCTTACCACTGCACTGCTACAGCTATGGAAATAAAACAATGCTGTCTAAAAACATGAATACACTAAACTTCATCCAGCAATCTCAAGTTGCCACATTATCCTTTGTTTGTCTTTATATTTACCTATACATCCTACAAGAGATCATTTGACTTCATCACTTTGTTTAATAGGCTACACTTCTTTCTATTCTACTGTATGTATTTACGGTTTCACAACAAGCATGTAGAGAGACAGGACACCACCACAAACGAGTGAGGAACAAAACCACATCCCCAGCACCCAGGCTAGATCTCAGAAAGATAATAGGTTACCGCCACAATGACCTTGTGTTTTCCATCACGTATGTGACACCATCTCGTCACACGCGTCAAGTGCACCCTCGCAGGAGTGCGTGCACCGTGGCTATAGTCAATATCACATAATTTTATCATATGTTTTGTTATTATCTATGCTGCTGCATTGTCTGAAGGAAGCCAAACAAAAATATTTTTTACTCTTATGTAAATCTATCCATCTATCTATACAAGATATAACTAAAAAGGACAACCTTGAACCTTGAATCATTATATGATTATTTTTTTTAAGCATGCATGGCACAAAATGGAATGATATACTGGTGATATGCTACCCTGTATTTGATTGTTTTTTGGATCCACATTAGCCTTAGTAGCAGCTACTCTTCCTGGGGGCCACACAAACACATGTAGACTTACAGTGTTGTTAAAATGTTTCACTTGTATTGCTTTTTTTAAATATAGCTGATCTACACAAGCAACACAATGTTTCACAGTTGTGAGCTGTTTGGAACTGCCAGTACCTAAAGTAGCCTAAACCAGTGGTTCCCAAAGTGGAGTCCGGGGACCCCCAAGGGTCCTTGAGGGAGTTCCAGGGGGTCCCCATGCTAAATGATAGTTTGGAACCAAATGGACCCTTATGGGTCTGTAACTCTGAGAGTGTACAAATGGAACCAAATGGACCCTCAGAGTTAAATTAACATTGATTTTAAAATATGAATTGGGGGTCCCAGAGATATAAATGCCATTAAATGGGGGTCCGTATACTAATGCATGTCAAACTGGTACTTGAAATTAAATGGGTTGAGAATCACTGCGTAAAAACCTTCTCTTATGGGGGTCGCTGGCATATATTAAAACATTTTTTTTTTAGCAAATTAGTGTCAATTTGGGGGTCCTTGACATGAAAGAGTTTGGGAACCACTGGCCTAAACTATATTGGTGTATTTTTTCTGTGCCGCATGGGGACTAACATTACTTATATATACTGTATAAGATCACAGATGTTACGGTTCGCTCTCCATCACCTCTACATGTGCTGTGGGTGTTCTGGGCACTTCAGCGCCACCAGAGGACTCCAGAGCACCTCTCTCCCTGTTACTATCTCCCCACCTGGATGTCGTCTGCAATCACCTGATGAGCCTACAAGAGCCAGGCCTGTCTGCAGCTCGGCGCCAGTTCTTCCCCAGTCTACGGTTGGTAAAGTTAGACAGCCAGACATTTAGGCCCTCAGTGTTTAGTCTTAGACAGTTAAACGTCACGCCGTTACTGTGCTTATTCTCTGCTCTGTGGACCTGCCTTTGACTCACCTCCTCTTCTCCCTCTCCAGTGTTTCCGGGACCCGAGCTCTGTGGAGCAGCCTACGGACCCCTGCATCTCCTTTTCCCCCCCGTGTTTGTGAATAAACATCCGCCCGGGTGGGCTTTACTCTGCTTTGTCTCTCCTTGTGGTGCATTTGGGTCACACCACACCGAGTCATAACAACAGAACCTTGAACCTTGAACAGAAGAACCAAACATCACAGTAGTGTCACAGTTTGATTGATTTATTAGCAGTTTGCAGAATTACAGTACATTTCAAGTACAACTCAATACAAAAAACTGTTAACTGTGAGTGGACGACACCATAAAGCATTACACTTGTTTACAATGGGTCCACCATTTTCAATTCATCGAAACATTAAGAGATGTACGAATTATACAAAACTATAGTCAACAGCAAATCATCATGGAGGAGGTACAAAGGGAAAAGAAACATATAGTGAGGGGGAAAAGGGGTGGGTGGAGGATTCAGATTTTACAGGGGCCAGTTTCGAATTGCAGCCATCCGTAGGTGCCCTTTGAGAGCAGTTTTGAAGGAGTCAAGCTGGATTTGCATGTCTTAATGACTGTTGGTTGTTCTGTGTAAACAGTTTCCATCATTTTATAGTTATTTACATTACATTTCATAATGTCAATGTCTCCTGCATCACTGTCTTTAGTGTATTGCTGCTTACCACTGCAACTACTACAGCTATGGAAATAAAACAATGCTGTCTAAAAACATGAATACACTAAACTTCAATCCAGCAATCTCAAGTAGCCACATTATCCTTTGTTTGTCTTTATATTTACCTATACATCCTACAAGAGATCATTTGACTTCATCACTTTGTTTAATAGGCTACACTTAGTAGGCTATTCTACTGTATGTATTTACGGTTTCACAACAAGCATGTAGAGAGGCAGGAAACCACCACAAACGAGTGAGGAACAAAACCACGCCCCCAGCACCCAGGCTAGATCTCAGAAAGATAATAGGCTACCGCCACAATGACCTTGTGTTTTCCATCACGTACTGTAGTGTATGTGACATCATCTCGTCACACGCGTCCAGTGCACCCTCGCAGTGCGTGCAGCTGCGTGCACCGTGGCTATAGTCTATAGTCTATAGCTATAGCTGATCTACACAAGCAACACAATGTTTCACAGTTGTGAGCTTGTAGATCGGCTGTTTGGAACTAGCCGATGTAAAGGGTTAAAGTGGTGAAACTGGTTGTAATGTTATATTAATACATTTTGGACCACACTTTGAGAACCACTGGTGTAGATATTGACATACTTGGCAACTGTATTAATTGATTGCCTTGATTGAATATTAAGTAGTTCCGGGTCATTTTGTGGGGGGCACAGGGGGGGGGCACGCATTAAAAGTAAATGAATCAACAAAACTAACGTCATTTGTATCGTTGACCTATTTCTAAAATATTCGTGCAACTTTCGTTCAACTTTGACCCCTCTATCACATGGAACTATTTTTGGAAGTAGTGATGTACACAAAAAACATAGTTCCACGTGATAGAGGGGTAAAACATTCACGAAAGTTGCAGTAATATTTTAGAAATAGGTCAACGATACAAATGACGTTAGTTTTGTGGATTAATTTACTTTTAATGCGTGGCCCTAGTGACCTCCACAAAATGACCGGAGCTATTTAATATTCACCAAAACCAGACCAGAACTCCCACCACGAGACTCTGGCAATCAATTAATACTGTTGCAACCACTATATTAATGGCAAGTATTTCATACAACTTAAGTAAAAAATAATCTGAACTATCCCTTTAGGACCAACATCCAGAACAGACTTCAAAAGGTCTAAGGTCATGGTCAAAATGACATAATCAGTATATATCTCTGGAATGGAGAGACCTGTAACGAGAATGATACTTTATGAATGAGCAGGGAGTGACCCTGTGTTCAATCATGGAATTTATCATTTTAATATGCAAACGTGTTGATTTCTACTTCGAATAAGAAAAGGACCTGCAAGGAATGAACTCACTTTGTTTTCTCAGCCTCTCTTCCGAAAAAGAGGAAGTTAGAGCAGTTTACTAAAGAAGAAGTTTTAAAAACCATGCTGAGCTCATGGCATGACGTGAACTCCCCCCCCCTCCCCCTCGTTCCATGTTGTCCCAAGTGATTCAACGCATGGAATTCAATGTCCCAAACCACACCAAATGGTCACCATGCAACTCCTTGCAACCGTTTGGACCCAAGGAGTTGCATGGTGACCCTTTGGTGTGGTTTTAGACTCACTAAATTGAGAAAGGACACCCTCATGTCACCCTCCGGGGGAACTGGGACGCAACACTGTACTCAGTACTGTACTTAAAGTGGGACTCATAAAATGTCCCTGGGACGGACCCATCTAAAAGACCATGCACACCTGGGTCTCGAGGACCCATTACATTGAAAACCTATTTTCATCACTGCAATGTTTCTAAACATTTATATATAACTTAAGTAAATGTTGAATTCCTGACTTTTACCAGAGTACTTTTTTCCACCACTGCAAATGTGTGTGCATGTGGTTATTTTTTGGTATAGGAGAACTTGTCAACTTTGACTGCTGAGCCATTCTCTCCATCTCAACCTTTATAATGGCATGACGGCATGTATTCCAGGTGCATGTACTGTCTGCATTTAAACGCTCATTCTTTCCTTCATACTTTAACTGCTTTTTAAGATGTTCTGCTACAGCATGTAAAACAAAAACATTGCTGTCTAAAAACATGCATAAACTAAACTTCAATGAATCCACCAAACTTGCCACATTACCCTATGTTTGTCTTGATATTAACCTATCCCATGTGATTATTTGACTTCATCACTTTGTCTAATACACTTCTTGCTATTCTACGATGTATTAAAGGGTTTCACAACAAGCATGTAGAGACATACTGTAGGTCGGAAACCACCACAAACACAAACAAGACCTGAACAAAACCACATCCTCTTTCAGTGCTCAGACCCTACAGTATAGCTACACCATGCACATGATGAGTCATAGCTCTGGCCTTTGCCCATTTAATATTATTATTGTTTACACATGATATTTGTAAATATTATATTTAATCACTCTATTAAATTGCTCATATTTCATATGTAGGACATGACCGCTACAACACTACCTCTACTGCACTGATAGACACAGAGTAGGCTAATTGCATCACTCAGGGTTTTTGGTCCATGGGGGAAGGGGGGGGGGGGGGATCCCAGCACCCCACCTCAGAAAGGGGGGGGGGGGGGGGGGGGGGGGGGGGGATCCCAGCACCCCACCTCAGAAAGAAAGATATGTAGGCTATACCACCACAAGAGCTATCCGGTCTCTGCACATCTGCCATGTATGAAGACATTGCTGTGGGGTAAAGTGTGTTGTCCTTCGGGGGCCGCCTCTAGACAGTGCAACAATGTAACACCTCTGAAGATAAAGATTAAATTGCGCAACAAACGCATTTAACCTGTCAGGCGTATGTACTGCATTTCACTGCTCATTCTTTCCTTCAGACTTTAACTACTTTTTAAGATGTTCTGTGTAAACAGTTTCCATCATGTTATAGTTATTTGCATTACATTTCATAAGGTCAATGTCTCCTGCATCACTGTCTTTAGTGTATTTCTGCTTACCACTGCATTGCTACAGCTATGGAAATAAAACAATGCTGTCTAAAAACATGAATACACTATACACTTCAATCCACAAATCTCAAGTTGCCACATTATCCTTTGTTTGTCTTTATATTTACCTATACATCCTACAAGAGATCATTTGACTTCATCACTTTGTTTAATAGGCTACACTTCTTTCTATTCTACTGTATGTATTTACGGTTTCACAACAAGCATGTAGAGAGGCAGGAAACCACCACAAACGAGTGAGGAACAAAACCATGTCCCCAGCACCCAGGCTAGATCTCAGAAAGATAATAGGCTATACCGCCACAATGACCTTGTGTTTTCCATCACGTACGGTATGTGACACCATCTCGTCACACGCGTCCAGTGCACCCTCGTAGGAGTGTGTGCTGCGTGGACCGTGGCTATTGTCAATATCACATAATTTTATCATGTTTTGTTATTATCTGCTGCATTGTCTGAAGGAAGCCAAACAAAACTCTTATGTAAATCTATCTATCGATATAACTAAAAAGGACAACCTTGAACCTTGAATCATTATGAACCCGTGTGAACCGAGTGGTGCAACTCCCCTCTCTCCTCTTCTCTCCTCTCTCTCTCTCTCTCTCTCTCTCTCTCTCTCTCTCTCTCATTAGCAAGCAACAGTGCAGCACTGTCTATCTCTTTCTGTTTCAACTGCTCATTAACCAACACATACATAGTTGAACAACACATAGGCGGACACGGGCATTGCTGTTCCTTGGAGTGGTTGCACCACTCAAAAATAAAAATAAAATACAAGGAACACTGACAAATTATACTGTGGGAAATGCCCACTTTGCCCAGGTTAAAAAACTCTAATGTAAAAATGTCCCATACTGTTGGGTGGGCCGTTCATCATAATACAATTCAGGTATGAAGCTGCGGGCCGTATAAAATTTCACCCGAGGGCCGTATTTGCGGCCGCACTTTGGACACAGCTGGTCTAAGGTCATGGTTAAAATGACATAATCAGTATCGGAATGGAGAGACCTGTAACATGAATGATACTTTATGAATGAGCATGGAGTGACCCTGTGTCCAATCATGGAATGTGTCATTTTAATGCAACGTGTTGATTTCTACTTCTAATAAGAAAAGGACCTGCAAGGAATGAACTCACTTCTTTTTCTCAGCCTCTCTTCCGAAAAAGAGGAAGTTAGAGCAGTTTACTCAAGAAGAAGTTCCATGCTGAGCATGATGTCAACTGACCGTAACCCACCCCCCCCGGTCCACCTCTACCTCTCTCTCTCTCTCTCTCTCTCTCTCTCTCTAACCATTAGTTCACTATGAACACGAAGTAGAAGGTTTTTCGGAGCCGTTCAAGAGAAGATGAAACTACTCACCGTGGCCTGCGTTCTCCTCTGTGAGTAATAATTATTTATAGTTGAACTACTATTATTAAGATTATGAGTTTGAATTCATTACATCTGTATCTGTAAATATGTAACTTTACTCTTCTACCCGGATTTGAACCCGTTTTCTGAGTTTGTATTTGTTACCATTGAGCTAATAGAGCCTGCCAGGTCAGATCCTGTGTCTATAGGAGAGACATGACATTTGACACTAAATGTATGTAGATAGAAGAGCAGGGAGACAAAATACAGCCTTGTATAAGGTATAATGTTATATTAATACATTTGGACAATGGACAAAATTACATTTAATTAATAAAAACAAAATGACATAGTGACGCAGTGTTTTTATTTTATTTAGGATCATGACCAATGTTTTCACCTCGCTCTATATTTACAATTTCAACAATATTTGTATTGACTATTAGCAATAAAAAACTAAACCGGCACAGACAGCAGTGATGATGCAACTATATACAGTACAGAGACACCACCATAAAATTAAATATACATTCTTCTCCAATACATCAAACTATGCATTAATGTGTAGCCTCAGAGAGGGCTGGACTGGGACAAAAAATTGTCCCCGTCATTTTCACACGAATTTGGCCCAGACCAGCCCACCACAACCAGCGACGGAGCGGGCGGTATACTAACTGCTAACAAATAAGCCCTAATAATACCACCACTTTTACAGAACTTAAATGATACAAACCAACAGACAACTACACAACCCTTTGTTGCTCTCACAAGAATTATGCTGGTAAAAGGATGCAAGATAGAGGGTTTATTTGTCACTCATTGATACAGCTACAGTGAAATTATCATGATGGCACTGGCAGAATGGCATCAGGCCCGGACCTTTCCCGGTGGCCTGCCGCCTATTGGCCTGCCTGCCTGTCCAAAAAAATATATCATCATAACCAGGCCTGGAATTTCCTCCTTTTAGGGGCAAGGCCACTTCGCCTTTAGTGTGGTCAACTTTTTGAGGGCACATGAAGGCCAAGTGCCACGGCATGAAGGCCATCAATTAAAACAATGATTTTACGTCCCCGGTCATCATTATTTTAGCTTAAAGGTTAAGGATTTTATTTAAAGGCGAACATTGGTTCAGAACAGTGCTTCTTAATTAAATAATCACAGCTTTAAATAACAAAATATAAGTAGCTATACTGTTGCAAAATATTGTACTGTGAGTTAATTCACAGAAAATACAGTGACAGACAGCCTACATTCATTTTTATAAAATACAGCCTTGTATAAGTTATAATGTTATATTAATACATTTGGACAATGGACAAAATTACATGTAATTAATAAAAACAAAATGACATAGTGACGCAGTGTTTTTATTTTATTTAGGATCATGACCAATGTTTTCACCTCGCTCTATATTTACAATTTCAACAATATTTGTATTGACTATTAGCAATAAAAAACTAAACCGGCACAGACAGCAGTGATGATGCAACTATATACAGTACAGAGACACCACCATAAAATTAAATATACGTTCTTCTCCAATACATCAAACTATGCATTAATGTGTAGCCTCAGACAGGGCTGGACTGGGACAAAAAATTGTCCCGGTCATTTTCACACGAATTTGGCCCAGACCAGCCCACCACAACCAGCGACGGAGCGGGCAGTAGGCAGTATACTAACTGCTAACAAATAAGCCCTAATAATACCACCACTTTTACAGAACTTAAATGATACAAACCAACAGACAACTACACAACCCTTTGTTGCTCTCACAAGAATTATGCTGGTAAAAGGATGCAAGATAGAGGGTTTATTTGTCACTCATTGATACAGCTACAGTGAAATTATCATGATGGCACTGGCAGAATGGCATCAGGCCCGGACCTTTCCCGGTGGCCTGCCGACTATTGGCCTGCCTGCCTGTCCAAAAAAATATATCATCATAACCAGGCCTGGAATTTCCTCCTTTTAGGGGCAAGGCCACTTCGCCTTTAGTGTGGTTAACTTTTTGAGGGCACAAGGCCAAGTGCCAGGGCATGAAGGCCATCAATTAAAACAATGATTTTAAGTCCCCGGTCATCATTATTTTAGCTTAAAGGTTAAGGATTTTATTTAAAGGCGAACATTGGTTCAGAACAGTGCTTCTTAATTAAATAATCACAGCTTTAAATAACAAAATATAAGTAGCTACTGTTGCAAAATATTGTACTGTGAGTTAATTCACAGAAAATACAGTGACAGACAGCCTACATTCATTTTTATAAAATACAGCCTTGTATAAGTTATAATGTTATATTAATACATTTGGACAATGGACAAAATTACATGTAATTAATAAAAACAAAATTACATAGTGACGCAGTGTTTTTATTTTATTTAGGATCATGACCAATGTTTTCACCTCGCTCTATATTTACAATTTCAACAATATTTGTATTGACTATTAGCAATAAAAAACTAAACCGGCACAGACAGCAGTGATGATGCAACTATACAGTACAGAGACACCACCATAAAATTACATATACGTTCTTCTCCAATACATCAAACTATGCATTAATGTGTAGCCTCAGACAGGGCTGGACTGGGAGAAAAAATTGTCCCGGTCATTTTCACACGAATTTGGCCCAGACCAGCCTAACTGCTAACAAATAAGCCCTAATACCACCACTTTTACAGAACTTAAATGATACAAACCAACAGACAACTACACAACCCTTTGTTGCTCTCACAAGAATGATGCTGGTAAAAGGATGCAATACAGAGGGTTTATTTGTCACTCACTGATACAGCTACAGTGAAATGATCATGATGGCACTGGCAGAATGGCATCAGGCCCGGACCTTTCCCGGTGGCCAGCCTATTGGCCTGCCTGCCTGTCCAAAACAATATATATCTTAACTTTAGCGGCCCCCTGCGGTCGCGGCCCACAGGGAATATGCCCGGTACGTCTTATGGCCAGTCCACCGCTGGCCTCAGATGGAAGCTTGGTATTGTCATACTTTATGAAAACATTTCAACATGTAAACACACGTACACATGCTATAAAGGGGCGTTACTCAGGACTGTACAAGTCGTGGGTTGCTGCTGCTGTCACAACCCCAGGAAGCTGCATGACGTAATCTGAAACCTTTTGTGGGGTAGCACAAGTGGAAGTGCTTTTGGAATGGCCCTCTATAGAGACTCCTCAACACGCAATTCCATTGGCAAGATCTGATAAAAATGGATATCAAATAAATGTAGATTTTTGATTGAATCAAGCAACTTAAAAACTGTCTGTGTTGAACACAAAAGCCAGGGTATGTTAGAATTGTGTGTTTAACAGTCAAAAACCCCATTTTGTTAATTTGTTCTAATTTAATTTCAGGCAGCGGTCTGATGGTGTTTTTTGGTTTTTTTAGGGATAATTAAAATGCAGATATTTATGCAAAGTGTATTATTGTCTCATCAATTCATTTATTTTGTATTATATGTTTTTATTTTCAGTGAGCAGCTTCTTCTCCTGTGGACTCATTGAAGGTGAGGATTAATTTATTATCTATTGTCTTTATTCACTCTTTATTCACAAATATAATTTACACCTTTACACACTTCATCCTCTCATTACAAATGTCAGTTTTACACTAGTATAAAATCATATTTTGTAAATTTAGGAAACTTACTTTTTGTGATTTAGTGACATAATGTAGTATTTAGCTTAATTCTACTTTTGTGTTTGTGTAGATACACCAAAAGCTGTTCTGAGCGTGCAGCCCAACCCAGCATTCACTGGAGAGACTGTTACGTTCATATGTGACAAGGAAGGAGAGGACAACGGCTGGGACTTATACAGAGATGGAAACTTTGTCATCTCCACTGATCAGAATCATTTTGAATTGCAAGCAGAGCCAGATGGTCAAAATGGATACCAGTGTCACAGTCACCATAAAACACCTCAAAGAGACAGCGATGTAGTAACTTTGACTGTATCAGGTAAGTCACATCATCACCCTTACTAGGCATGTAACAATATGACATTTTATAGTACATCAAGCAAATTACTGTGGTATATGGTAATGGTATTTCATCTCTCTCTCTCTCTCTCTCTCTCTCTCTCTCTCTCTCTCTCTCTCTCTCTCTCTCTCTCTCTCTCTCTCTCTCTCATATTTAATTAAACCATTTTGAGCGGGAACCCCTTTTGGTGTTACATATAGCATTATGTCATGCTTCAGCTATTGAAAAATAGCAGATTTACAAGCTCATAGCACGCACTATGTAAATCTGCTTGTAGGTAAAGCTGCTTGTAGGTCTGCTATTTTTCAAAAATCAAAGAAAGACTGACATAGAAACATAGCTTTTTCAGAAAACTGTCAGGATGTAGAAGACATTTTTAGAATCTGATCTCAGGTCAGAATGCTTACTCAGTAAGCATTCAAATAGTTTTTTATATACAGTAAGCCTTACTGTATATAAAACACTTTTTGAATTAAGGTGACTTACTTGTATGACATCAAGGGCCTGTCAGTTCAAACTCAGTACTGCTGTGCACAATTTTCTTTTACAAATTAACATTAATTACAAATAAAAGAAAAAGAAAAGCCTGGCCTCTATCCAAGTGCATTTGTCTTATATGTAACGCCACCTCTGCAATTCCAAAGGTACATGTTTAAGGGACATATTTAAATTATTTTCTTGTTGAGCTGGTCATTTTGAATGTAGCTCTCAAGTAAAAATTAATAATAAGTGTGGTCCCCCCTGTACTACATCATTTGTCCTGTTTCTATTTCTTGGTGTAATATTTTCTTTTTGGTGTAAGATGCTCTTTAATTCAAGCTTATGGGAGACTCAATGTGTATTTACACAATTATGTCTCTTTCATTAATAACAGCTAAACCAACGCCTACACTGGCCTCAGACAGATCCACTGTACTGACATCAGACAGTGTGCCTCTCACCTGTACTGTGAAAGACAGTATACCTCCATGGGACATCTTCTGGTACAGAGACAACCAAGAGTCTACACCAGTGACAGTGACAGATGGATCAACCTACACATTCAGGCCCCGTGACCCAGAGATAATCTACTGGTGGTGTCGAGGAGGGAGAGAAGACCCACCATACTACACAGAGTACAGTAACACGGTTCAGATCACTGTCTCTGGTGAGTTACACACACACTATTTCAGGGCATAGCAGTGGGCGTGGTTTTCTGGTTCCACTGAAAAAATCGGCCATTATTTCTTTCCCAAAGAGACTTTGGTTTTGTCCGGGCAGGGCGGGGGCAGCACACACATCCAATCAGGATGTGCGTGCTGTTGGCCTGTTGTGTGTTTCCCCACTGTAGAGCGTGCATGTGTACATCTTGTTATCGTGGTGGACCGGGGGGGTTTACAAATCACTCAAATCACTGAATGCTCCTTTAAAATAATTCATATAAATATTTTTGCAAATCTCTATGGGAAAAATAAATGGGTGATCTTTCAGTGGAACCAGAAAACCACGCCCACTGCGCTACTCTGTTCCACTATATTCTACTGCATGGTCTTAATCATAACACATTATTGATCCATGTGTTTGTGTAGAGAGACCTCCAGCTGTTCTGACCGTTCTGCCCAACCCAGCATTTACTGGAGAGACTGTTACGTTCACATGTGACATGAATGAAGGAGAGAAGGACTGGTCTTATACAATAGACAAAGCTGGTGCTAACAGATACACTGATCAGAATCATTATGCATTTCAAACGTCACACAGCACAAGGGACAGTGGTGAATACCAGTGTACCGGTCGTCTTACAGAGGATGACCTGGTTGTGAAAAGTGCTAAAATCACCTTGACGGTATCAGGTAAGTCATATTATTTACTCATCACTGACATTATGTTCATGAACATTTACAACATTAATATGATGGTTTAACTATGGTTCTGTAGTACTGTAGCCATAAAGAGATGAATGTGGGAAATGGGACTTGATAATCAGCAGTGCTTCAGGGCAGAGTTATTGTGTGCGTGCGTTTGTGCGTGCGTGCGTGCGTGCGTGCGTGTGTGTGTGTGTGTGTGTGTGTGTGTGTGCAGTGTTTTTTTCACAGCTTTGTGTCTTTGTACCACGGAATGTGATGATGATGATGATGTAATGTATGAGGATAAGAGCCTCACTTCACACGAGTGTCGTTTTCTTTCTCTGTCAAAAACCACACAGCTAAACCAAAGCCTACACTGGTATCAGACAGAACCAGGGTACTGGTATCTGACAGTGTGACACTCACCTGTACTGTGGAAGACAGTACAGCTTCATGGACCATCTACTGGGTCAGAGAGTCTACACCAGTGAAGACAGGTGGATCAACCTACACATTCAGTCCCTCCAGTGTCTCAGAGAGTGGACGATACCGGTGTCGAGGAGGGAGAGGAGACCCAACATACTACACACAGTACAGCAGCTCAGTTTCTATCACTGTCTCTGGTGAGTTATGAACACACTATTTCACAACTACATCCCACTTTATTCCACAATGTGTTGCTGTAGATTCATAACACATTATTGATCCATGTGTTTGTGTAGAGAGACCTACAGCTGCTCTGTCCGTACAACCCAACCCAGCATTTACTGGAGAGACTGTTACGTTCTCATGTGACATGGGAGAAGGAAAGCGCTGGTCTTATGCAATAGACAAAGCTGGTGCTTCCTTTAACAGCGACTCTGCTCAGAATCCTTATGTATTTAAAACGCCACTCAGCAAAACGGACAGTGGTGAATACCAGTGTACCGGTCGTCTTACAGAGGATAACCTGGTTGTGAAACAGAGTGATAAAATCACCTTGACGGTATCAGGTAATTCATATAATTTACTTATTACTGACATTATGTTCATGATCATTTAAAACATTATTATGATGGTTTAACTATAGTACTGTAGCCATAAAGAGATGAATGTACTGTAAGGATGTGGGAAATGGGACTTGATAATCAGCAGTGCTTCAGGGCAGAGTTATTGTGTCTTTGTACCACGGAATGTGATGATGATGATGTAATGTATGATGATAAGAGCCTCACTTCACACGAGTGTTGTTTTCTTTCTCTGTCATAAACCACACAGCTAAACCAACGTCTACACTGGTATCAGACAGATCCAGTGTACTGGTATCTGACAGTGTGACTCTCACCTGTACTGTGGAAGACCGTACAGCTTCATGGACCATCTCCTGGTACAGAGACTCTAGTCCAGTGAAGACAGGTGAATCAATCTACACATTCCGTCCCTCCAGTGTCTCAGAGAGTGGACAATACCGGTGTCGAGGAGGGAGAGGAGACCCACCATACTACACACATTACAGCAGCTCAGTTTATATCTCTGTCTCTGGTGAGTTATACACTCACTATTTCACAACTACATCTCACTTTATTCCCCAATGTGTTGCTGTGGAGTCATAATACAATATTGATCCATGTGTTTGTGTAGAGAGACTTCCAGCTGTTCTGACCGTTCTGCCCAACCCAGCATTTACTGGAGAGACTGTTACGTTCACATGTGACATGAGAGAAGGAGAGCAGAGTGACTGGTCTTATAAAATAGACAAAGATGGTGCTAACTTTAACAGCGACTCTGGTCAGAATCCTTATGTATTTCAAACAACGCCACTCAGCACAACGGACAGTGAATACCAGTGTACCGGTCGTCTTACAGAGAATAACCTGGTTGAGAAAAGTGATAAAATCACCTTGACGGTATCAGGTAAGTCATATCATCACTTACTCACTGACATTTTGTTCATGAACATTTACAACATTAATATGATGGTTTAACTATATGGTTCTGTAGTACTGTAGCCATAAAGAGATGAATGTACTTGTAAGGATGTGGGAAATGGGACTTTATTGTGTGTGTGTGTGTGTGTGTGTGTGTGTGTGTGTGTGTGTGTGTGTGTGTGTGTGTGTGTGTGTGTTTAAAAAAACACTTTATTTGTGAAATAATACTTATATACATACATTTACCGTGTGGAACCCTGCACTATTTAAATGTGTATCTCTGATTCTGTCATAACCTACTCTGTATTTATGTAGTAAATCTACATTCCAGTTAAATGCCATTCATACTCCATTATGTCCTAATGTGAACAACAGATCAACCAAAGGCCACACTGACAGCTGAGCAGAGAGTCATCCCAGCAGGGGGCAGTGTTGCACTGAGCTGCTCTGTGGAGGGTTCTGGATGGAACTACGAGTACGACTCACTGATCATGCAGGATGCTGTTGACTCTGACTCTACTGGACCAATCACAGTTTATGAGGCTGTTCAGAACTCTACTGGACCAATCACAGTGTCCGAGGGAGGAGTCTACAGGTGCAGAGGAGGGAGAGGAGACCCAGTTTACTACTCTCAGTTCAGTGATGCTCTCACCTTGAACATTGTTGGTGAGTAATTATCTCTGCCAGACCGGTCGGAAGGCGGCCTGTGTTCATCCCCGTCCGTCCGTCCGTCCGTCCGTCCGTCCGTCCGTCCGTCCGTCTGTCTGTCTGTCTGTCTGTCTGTCTGTCTGTCTGTCTGTCTGTCTGTGAGCAGCTAGTCTTGGACACCAATGGACTGATCAGTGTCATAATTTCCTTGCACACTCCCCAGCATAAGCTACCAAGTGGCGGCTATATACCAAGGAAGACGCACCGTCCCAAATGTGCCAAATCGGTGGCTATACTTTACGTTTTGGCCTAATAATCTTTTATTTAGTCGTATTTATGCCTATGAATTCCTTCTCCACAAACATTCCTGTGTCGTCACTGCTGTAGAGTGAGGAGCCCCCACTGGGAGGACCTAAAATGCTACAAAATGTTGATTGCAGAAATATAATGTATTATCAGTATCACCATGACATCCTGTCATCCATCATAATTGTAATTGTTTTATAGACTATACTGAATGTGTACTGTAGACCTATTTATGAAGGTATAACGTATAACTAAAATGCTATTGTCTTTGTCGATCCCGTCTCAACGTTCAGTGTCTCCTAGACCTGCAGGACTGAGTTATCTAAATGTGGGTCTGATAGCAGGACTTGTTGTTGTGACTGTACTGTCCATCCTGCTGCTCCTGCTGTGGCCACACAGAACATTTAAAGGTGAGAAACATAACAAGCTGACCCGACTGAATGGGAAACACACATCCAAGTGGAACAATACATTTTTCTACATGAATATAATCATTATAACTATATTATAACCATATAACATTAAATTCTACAATATATATATATATATATACACACATTGAAAACCTATTTACATCACTGCCCTGCATTAGATGGATTACCTCTAGATTGCATTCCATGGATTACATCTAATCACTGAGCAACTCTCATGACATGATAATTAGAAGGTTTAAATACTTGTGTTATAAGGTGTTGTTTTTCATTTACAGGTCCATGTGGTGTCAGGTGAGGACTACTAAGTATATGTCTACTCATCAACATGACCGCAGTAATAGATTACATCTTCCTTTTTTCTCCATTACTGATGATAAATATGGATATTTTAATTGCAGACCCGCTCAGTCTCAGGGAACCAATCAGAGTGCGTCTCCTGATGATGTGTACTGCCCACTGCAGCACGGTCAGTCTTTCAACCAATCATGTTCAATAAGGACACCTGTGACAACTGGTTCTACTGTACTTTGAACATTTTGGAAGTTCAGTTGTGTTTGTTTTTCCTCATTTGCACAATAGAATAGAAAACCATCACTGAAATAACTGAATTAAGCACCACATTAATGCATGTTAATTTACTTTTAGGCGACAAAAGTGTCTATGGGGTGATAAACCAGCCTGATGATGACTATGAAAATGGTACAGTATAAACTTTTTTAAACATCCAATCCAAAGATTAAAATCTGAGTCAATTCATTGTCAGGTTCAGAACAATGTTTTCCGGGCCCGGGTGGCTGGCGTAGCTGTCTGGGCACCTTGGCTGTTAATCCAGTCTGGCAGTGTGCCGCGGGTTCGACTCCCGATCCCGATGGCCTTTACTGCGTGTCACCCCCCCATCTCTCTCCCCATTTCCTGTCAGCCTACTTTCATCTATCGCTCTATCAATAAAAAGGCGAATAGCCAAAAAAAATGTAATTCATGTTATAACGTATATTGTTTTTAATCCACAGATCCAGCTCATGTCAGGTAGGTACAGTAGTGATCTCTGTATATTCATCATCATGACAGCAGTGGATTACATCTTGGTTTATTCTTCATCACTGATACATATTTATATTTTAATTACAGAGTCATTGAGTCTCAGATAAACCAACCGGATGATGATTATGAAAATGGTACAGTATGCACTTTTTTAAACGTCCAATCCAGTGATTTAAATCTGGTTTAATTTGGTGTCATTGTGGAACATTCATGTTAGGAGAGTCAGTAGGAATTCATTTTCAGGTTCAGATTAATTGGATTTGTTAGAAATGTGTTTTGTGCCTGTGATTTGTATAAATGTTCACGATTTTTCAAAGAAATAGCAGATCTACAAACTCATAGTGTGGCACGAAGTGACGTGCTATGAGTTTGTAGATCTGCTATTTTTTTAATAGCCAAAGTTTGAAATTAAATGAGAAGGAAGTGACCCAGATTATGTTTGTATTTGGTTCAGATATTGATGTTATAATGTATTGTTTTTAATCCACAGATCCAGATTATGTCAGGTAGGTACAGTATTGATCTCTGTATATTCATCATCATGACAGCAATGGATTACATCTTGGTTTATTCTTCATCACTGATACATATTTATATTTTAATTAACAGAGTCATTGAGTCTCAGGGAACCAATCAGGCCTCAGCTACAGGCGACCAGGCGACCAATCAAGGAGGAGATCCAGATGATGACCTGTACGATGTCCTGTACGGTCAGTACGGTCACTCTTTGAACCAATCATGTTCATCAACCCATTAACCCATTAAGACCTGAGGCCGTTTCTACAAAATGCATTCTAAACCAGTAGTTATTTGTGTCAAGGACCCCCCAAAATGATATGTAGGGACCATTATTGAAATAACAATTATAAGCATCACATTAAGACTCATTTTGTTTCCCTTCAGGTGACACAAGTGACTATGGAGTAATCAACCACCCCGATGACCAAGAGAATGGTAAAGTATATATTATACATGTCTATATTTTATAGATTCAATCACCTGATTTTAACTCAGCAGACTGTACTCTCATTCCATACTGTTTGTACAAACATTACAACACTGATTAGTAGCATCAGAGTCCAGAACCAATCACATTTGAGCTATAATAATGCTGTGAACGCAGCATACAATTTACTATTTACAATTTAGGCATTTAGCAGACGCTCTTAATCCATAATGATTTACAGTAAGCAAGAACAAAACATGGTAATACATCAAATAAGTGTTTGTTGTGTGAATTTCCACTCCAGTGAGCGATATGTGAATAATACAGTTGTTCACATTCCTTTTAGAGAAACACAGACTGTGTTTTATATACTGCATGTTTAATGACACAGTGTGACTGTAACTCTGTTTCATTTCCTCAGATACAGCCGTGTAGGAAAACCAAAGCCAACGCCACACGTGGATAAAGACACATGGATCTGCACCAAGGTTTACGTTAGCCGATATATATCCACCATTGACCCAGAACATTTTTTATTGACCGTTAAATAGGATAACATTATTGCTGGCCACCGTGGCCGACTGAAAAATGCTATATTATCATTAGACTATTATCATTATCATTTGGATAACGTAACACAACATTGCAATAATACATACATTTACAACCACTAACTTAATTTAAAGTTTAATACGAGCCTGCTGCCTAGTTGCTCTGCAGTTATCTGATCCTAGATCAGCCTATTCATTACATGACGGTGTCGCACGTCGAAAATACCCGACCTACAAGCTCACAGCGCGTCTCAGCGCATCTCGTTCTTAGCTAGTAGGTTGGATATTTTTTATGTGCAACACTGTCGTGCGACGAAGCATAGGTCAGCTTCACACAGCTGCATCTCTCTCCTCCTGAGTAAAAGTCTTCTCGGTTCACTCCGGCGTTTATACATGATAAAGAGACCTTTCTGTTTGGATGTATGGGCTGTCAATCAGATACATTTTTTCTGTTGGGCTGTATGGGCTGTCAAGGCCAGAAAGTAGTTTTTTGCTACTCAGTAGCCTAGGAGTTCTCACATAACATCCGGGTTTGATGATGTCCCTTTTGACTGATACTTGTCCATTTAAACTCTAGACGGGCCGGCCCCAAAGTTATTAGTAAAGCCGCGCCCGGCAGCTGGCGAGTTCTCAGCAGGCCCGGCCCTACCTGGCCCCTCATCAAACCCTGTACACTCAAGAGAATGTCCCTGCTGCCACCCATAGATCTCCATGTATGGAGGTGACCTGTTCTGACATTCCATATGTTGATCTGACCCCCCCATGTCAAAGCGCCAGCGCTCACCAGCAGTCTGCCGGCAACGAGGCGGATGCGTGCATGCAACGCTTCTCGCCCATAGGTGTCTTACTGGTCATATGCCTTCAAAAATGTCAATGAAATACCGGTATAATGTTGCATGTTTTTATTATATTCTTTACTGGATTCATATAGATATGTGTTTTATTCACATATTTTAACCACATCAACAATACATTAATCTCTATTTTAGTATTCAGTATAAGTATTTATACACTTTTAAAATGCTTTTGTAAATTGCGAAAGAAGGACATCGCATAGCTACACATTTTAAGCTTGTCGATGAGCTGTTTTAGTTTTTTTGTTGTTTGAAGACATGGATATAAGAGGTTGTCAAATATATGTTTTTTATTACTTTAACTTTACTCAAATAAGTGTTTTATATATTGCAAATGTGTAAAGTAGGCTATGTGAGGAAATGTAATCCTGTTTTATATTTGAGAATAAACATGCAGTAGCTTCACTTTGTTAAGACATTTGAAGTTTGAATATAAACAAGGTTCATCCGATGTGTGCTAATTATTTGCATTTTAATTAAAACCGTTTGTTAATGATGCATAAACTCCTGGCCACTTCTCTTATCAATATTATTATTAGTATTACATATGTGTAATGTATTTAATTAGTTTGAAAATATTAAGATAAGTACAAACATTAAAAGTGTAGCCTACTTTTACTCAAATCAATTTTGTATTGTGTATTATTTTGCTTTCACCAGATTTTTTATATATTGCACTATTGATACTTTTACTCGAATACAAAATGTGAGTACTTTTTCCACCACTGCAAATGAGTGTGCTTTTTGGTATAGCACAACTTGCCAACTTTGACTGCTGAGCCATTCTCTCCATCTCGCTTTAATATGGCATGTATTCCATTTGCTGCTCTTCTTGCTAAGATAAGATCTTTATTTGTCACTATAATGAGACACACAACAAAACTTTGTTTAGTGCATCCATGACACACATGTAGCATCAAAACAAAGAAAAAAGGAAAAAGAAAGAACCCAATGGAGCAAAATCATGGCCTAAACTGTTAGTCCGTCACAGTCCAGTCGAGTCAAGTCATCTCAGTCTATTAAAAGGGGCTGACAAATGACTCTGGTTTCCTACTGATATGTCATTGCAAAGGGGTTACGTGTTGCTATCCGGTCCATGCGCAGCATCCGCCACGCTAGCAGACATTACCACAATTTCTGTGTTAGCCGATACCGATATCGAATACCGATACCAGAGAATATTTTTTGTAATAATAAAAATTACTTATTTTGATGTCCCTCGACCGGAAGTCAAGGTATGCTATGCTAAGCTTTGACCGTTCAGCTACGTTGCATTCTTCACACGTTGTAGGGAACTATAGTAGGGAACCGTGTGCGTGTGTGGAGATAGGGAGAGAGAAGGGGAGACGAATCCAACTATGGAAGGAGCTGAGCGGAGGTGTTTGTTTAGAGACAGATATCTCTGTTGTGTTTATAGCAGACTCCTCACTCAAATGTGCACTTGCAGTTTGTGCAACTCCAAAGCAAACTCCACATGCCTATAACATTTGTTTTACCTGCCATAGTGTCAACCCCTTACCCCTGTGTCGGATCGGTGATTAGACTGGCATGTTCACCGATACCGATACGACCTGTTATGACCAAAAAGGGCCAGATACCGATACTATTCCGATACCGATACAATATTGGGACATCTATACTTGAAACATGAATAAATACACTAAACTTCAATCCACCAATCTTGCCACATTATGTTTGTCTTTATATTCACCTACATCCAAGTCATTTGACTTCATCACACATCCTACAAGTCATTTGACTTCATCACTGTGTCTAATACACTTGCTATTCTACTATGTATTTAGGGTTTCACAACAAGCATGTAGAGACGTAGGAAACCACCTCAACCACAAACAAGACCTGAACAAAACCACATCCTCTTTAAGTGCTCAGACCCTATACAGTAGCTCACACCATGTACATGATGAGTCATAGCTCTGGCCTTTGTCCATCTATTAAATACTTTTCTTTGTAAATATATTTCATCACTCTATTAAGGCCCCCTACACACTGCACGGTAGGCTATTTGCTTCGATTATGCTGTTGGGGAGCTTTTTTGGCGCTCGCCAAAAAAGCCAAAACTCCCGATCTGACGCAAGATCTAGCTTTGATCCCTGTGTGAAAGGATCTGCGAGCAGATCCAGCGCCAATAAAAGCACTCACCGACGCGTTACCGACCGTTTCTGAATATCTTGCAGGGTTGATTTTTGACTCTCTCGCCGACTGGACATCATACAGTATGAACAGGGTTGCGACCGCACATCCACCGAGAAACCGTATTACAGCCAATGCGAGCACAGGACAGTTGGTAACAAGAACACTCGCCCCGTTTCTGTTTTCCTCCCAGAATTTTCCCCAGTGAGGGGTGGGAGAGGCTGGACAGCAGACGGCTGGACATTGAATTTCTCTAACTATAAACTTTCATGACAGCAGACAGCCTAGTACAAATATAATTTATGAAAAGCTACTACATTGAAGTCTGTTCACAGAAGTTGTTGTAGGCTATGTGGGGATTATCTGACGAGGTACCATTTGAGTGTGCAAAACCTTACATATACTAAATAATACTAAATTGTTTATAGGGTCAATATAAGTAAAATAATATAGCCTTTCTACAGGAGTATCTTTTTATATTTTTCCAAAAAGAATACAAACAGCCAATAGCATATTACAAAGTCATCCCTCTCACTGGTGACAATTCCGGGAGGAAAAACGGGCAAGCACCGGGGCGAGTGTTCCGGTATTCGGACAGCTGTGCTCACTGCATACTCACAGACAGAAAGTCTGTCTTGTCTTGTCTTGTCTGTCTGTCTGACTGTATCGATAGATAGATGACAATAACCTATATTTTGTGTGTGCCAGTGCAGACTGGCACACACAGGAGACGTTTACTGGACGTTTCTGAATGCATTAGCAGAGAGAGAGAGAGAGAGAGAGAGAGAGAGAGAGAGAGAGAGAGAGAAGCGTCCTGTGTCGGTCTCACGCGCATGTGGCAACACTAAGGCTAGATGTCAGAAAGATAATATGCTACCACTGCAATAGCATATTTCCATCACATATGTGACACCATCTCGTCACACGTCCAGTGAACCCTCGCAGGAGAGCGTCTTGCTTACAGTATATCACAATGTTTAAGTCAATATATCACAATTATCATGATCATATTTTGTGTTATTGTTATGCTGCTGCATTGTCTGTATGTGCCTATACACAAGATGTAACAAAAAGGAGATCCTTTAACCTTGAATCATTATGAACATGTGAGGTTTCAATACGAGTTTATGTGGGGGACCAATAAGGGCTTGTGGGGGGCCAATAAGGGCTTACTGTATGTGGGGGACCAATAAGGGCTTGTGTGGGGGGAAAACAAGGGCTTATTTGGGGGCAAAAAGGGCTTGTGGGGGGCCAATAAGGGCTTGTGTGGGGGGAAAATAAGGGCTTGTGTGGGGGGAAAATAAGGGCTTGTGTGGGATTATTATAAGGGATTATAAATGCCATTGGCCCTTCAAGACGAACATTTGACAAGTAATGATAAATTCCACTATCATAATTAATTATCTTTTATTCAGTCAGTTTTAGTTTCAGACTAATACATATTGCTTATTTCACTGTCCAATGACATGAATGGCACAAGGGAAGGACTCCACAAAAAGACCACCAAAAAAAAAAAAAAAAAGAAAAGAGTTGTTGCTGATATGAAATGTATGGTGTATTGTATGTCATGGTGAATCTTGAATTGAGTATAATGCACCACAATGGAAACAAGACAGCAGGGGATCTTTTAGCATAGTTGGGTTACTGTACTGCCTTCAAAATGTTAATGAAGTATAATGTTGAATGTTTTTATTACATTGTTTACTGGATTCATACAGATGTATTTTATTCAAATATTTTAACATCATTAGTCTCATTATTTTATTTTATTTTTTTAAATACAAAAAAATCGGTGACAAGCTCACAATGGGATCACATATCTACACATTTTAAGCTTGTCGGTCAGCTGTTTTAGAAATTAGTTGTATGAAGAAATAGAGATTAGGAGGTTGATGAGATTTTGATGTCAAAAAATGACATTTTTTCATTACTGTTTTTCATTACTTACTCAAATAAGTGTTTATATTTGTATTTGTTTTCAAGTTTAAATGAGTATGTGAAGAAATTGAAATACATTTTTACATTTTAGAATTAACGTTGCTTCAGTTTGTTAAAAAATATAATTATTGTATGAATGAAAGTAGATTCATCAGTTGTGTCCTTGTGTAACTTAATTAAAACTAGTTTCTTGTATAAACTCCTCCCACTTCTATTATTATTATTGTTGTTTTTTAACAGTCTCTCCAATACACATATAGTAATATTATAAGTTTTAACTTGTAAGGTAACTTATTATTATGTATTACAGTATTACAGTCTCTACATTCAGTGGTTCTCTAAATATTTGTCATTTTAAGGACCTCCAGTTTGATAAAAAAAACTAAATATACAGTATCTCTGGGATCTCAATCTACTGTACACTGTCACGGTGTGTACACATGTAACCAAATGGACCCATAAGAGACCATTTGGTTCCATTTGTACATTCAGCTGACGTAAGGGTCCATTTGGATCCCAACATTTTTGTAACCCATCCATTTTTCATCCAGTCCCAATTGCCTAATCTGTAATCCTGGGCACTATTCCCTCTCCCAACCTGGGGAGAGCCCCAAATTGAGTGCATGCTTCCTTCAGTGCATGAGGAGTGAGCAGGCCGCTTCTTGTCACCTGATAGTGGAGGAGTTTACCCGTCAGGAGGTAGCTGGACGGAACACGTTATTCCAACCAGTTCCTCTTCCTTCCATCAGGCGCTGGTCAGGGGGAGGTAGTTTAGAAACCAGGATTACTGCATGTTTTTTTTACCTATAGGGGACACGGGGAGAACATGTCATGGTACCTACCCTAGGCCTAGGGGACACGGGAGAACTAGGGGACACGGGGAGAACATGTGAGGGTACCTATACCCTAGGGGACACGAGGAGAACATGTGAGGGTACATACAGTATACCCTCGGGGACACGGGGAGAACATGCAAACTCCACACATAAAGGCCCTTCACCAACCCCACCTAGGGTATATGGGCACTGATGACATGGAGGAGAGAACACGCCCCCAGCACCCACATTGTCCCCGGTGGGAATCTGACAGAGGACCTTCTAGCTGTGAGGCGACATCGCTACCGACTGCACCACTGTAGTGTAAATACAACATTCATTTAACACTGCTTTATTTTAACAACTGATCCATGGTTTATATGGACCATCAGCGCAATATATAGATCTTAACTGACCCCTGGAGGGGAATTCACGTAATGACATCAGTAACAAAGTGTAAAATGTGTGTGTGTTAGGCAAAGGGTTCTCACACATTTTTGGCCCAGGTCACCAATGTAAATAACATTTCATTTTCGGCACCCCTGAATGATATTATTAGGCCTTTATAGCAGGGGTTCTAAACCTTAACAACAGAGAAAATATATCATAAATGAATACTGAAACCAGATATAATCATTAAGGAAAGTTTAGAGGGGTCGCGACCCACGGGTTGAGAACCCCTGCTTTATAGCACACAATAATAATGTAATTTTAACGGTATCGTAAATATGAAAATCTTTCAATAATATGTGATGAGGAAAACATAGAATATCTGTTTCCATTAGGATAAATTTAAATTGACTTACTACTTAAACCCAATCAAATTCCATCAAAAATAGCAGCTCTACAAGCTCACAACGCATCACAACATCTGGGGCGACTGTGGCTCAAGAGGTAGAGCAGGTCCTCCAATGATCCATGGGTCGGCGGTTCGAATCCCGGCTCCTCATGTCTACATGTCAAAGTGTCCTTGGGCAAGACACTGAACCCCAAATTGCTCCCGATGTGCTGGTTCGTACCTTGCATGGCTTCCGCCGCAATCGATCGGTGTATGAATGTGTGTGTGAATGGGTGAATGTAATGCACAATCTATGTGGAGCGCCTTGGATAAAGGCGCTATATAAATGCACCATTTACCATTTACAACGTGATCGTTGCGTGTCTGTTGTCCTGCAACAAGACAGCAATATGGTCTGAGTTGTGTGCAGCCATCTGGTGAAAAGGGCCAGTCGTCTCCAGCAGCGTAGCGAGAGGTCAGTATAGGCCCCAATGCAGGCTTTGACCTTTGGTCTATAAACAGCGGTGTACTGTACAGTAGTTGTGAACGTACTTGCCACGATTGTGAACAGAGCAGCAGCGGCTGCAGCTCAGCGCAGTCGAGGGGAGCCCACTGCACCCTCACCTCTTCTGACTTCCTCTACATTATTATACGTGTGAATTCCGTTTGTGTCCGAGTATAGGCACGGTAACGCCCCGCCTGTGATTGGCCTATACCGACACTGCCCGTCTTGACTGTCCTGTACGAGGTGGATGCTGGATAGTCTGATGCGAGGTTACTCCGTGGTGGGAAATAAATAATACTATAAAATAAGTAGTATGGTATGATAAAGAGAACGCTAACTTATTATTTATTTTTTTTGCAGAAGAGACAAACTAATTTAGTTTATGCCGTTTGCTTTGATGGAATAATTGATTGAACATGCACGCCATAATATGATTTGATTTGGGTGTGTTCTATGATAAAGTTTTTGTGTTGATTATCGTGTAATGTGTAAACTTGAAACATTATTGTAGCCTACTATAAAAAGGTCTATTTTCCCTTCATCTTTATCCTTTTTAGTGTAATAGTATTAGTGTACTATAATAATTAGATTAATACACGATAATCAACACTAACACTTTATTTAGAATACACCCAAATCAAATGGTAGTACAACATACAATACGTGTTCAATCAATTATTCAATCAAAGCAAACGGCATAAACAATATAAGTTTGCCTCTTCTACACAAATAAAACAAGTTAAGTTACAAGGCTGCATTCTGTCGCGCGTGTCAAGCTGTCATTCTCTTGACTTGTAGCCTATTATTTATTTCTCAATCTCACCATGGAGTAACCTCGCGTCTCGGAGGACAGTCAAGACGGGCAGTGTCAGTAGACCAATCACAGGCAGGCGGGGCGTTACGATGCCTCAGCCATGCCTATAGCTCGGACACAAACGAGATTCACACTAAGGCCCGACTCACACCTTTCGATCTAGCATAGGCTACAACATTGATGCATGCTAGATGTATACAAAGGGTGTGATACATCTTGCCCCAATGCATTTCCAATGGAAGTCACATAGTTTGACACAACATTTGTGTTGTACGGCTTTCGGCTGTGTTTAGACTGCCCCCCCCCCCCCTCATACAACACAAATGTTGTGTCAAACCATGTGACTCCCATTGGAAATGCATTGCGAGCTTGCATCAGCTATACATCTACATCGGGGTATCACTAACGGGCAACGGTTAAAGGATCTCTTAAAGGGACCTCTTAAAGCCAAGACTGGTGATTGGTATAATTTGGTTGAATTATTCTAACGCCCAAACCACACCTATGCATAATATAACGGGTAACGGAGGTGTTTAAGGGATTTAGACAGGTGACCAAAATACGAACTTTAGTGGGGGAACACCCTTTCCCCACTCCTTAAACCCCAAATAGTGGCTTTAGAAAGATGAGACAAAAATGGAGCCCTTAGCCTACACTACACCAGAGCTGTTACACATGTGTGCTAGTAGAAGTCACCACCAGGCTCCGCCAAACATTGGTCAACTCAACTGTCATTGCATCTCTGTATGTATTTAATTGTATTTTACCGACAGCACGGGTGGGAGGCCGTGGGCCCTGAATGCCTCTGGTCACAAACGCAATTATGTTGTCTGCGTCATGGTAGTTAGGCCTCCCCCCCTCGGTCTCCTCTGAGACACAGAGGCCCCTTTTCCACCGGGGTTAAACCGGTTGCATTCCGTGAAAGCACCACGGTTCCAAGAATCTAGAACGGAACCAGATCTATATGGACCTCACTCTGACCGTCACTCGGTCAGAACAACGAATGATTCCCTCATCTTCCTCTTTTCGAGATCAAATATCAAAATAGTCATGCCCACATGACCCGTAGGAGGCGGTCTCACCGTATAAGT
This sequence comes from Protomyctophum bolini, assembly GCF_963924005.1. Classification (NCBI taxonomy): domain Eukaryota; kingdom Metazoa; phylum Chordata; class Actinopteri; order Myctophiformes; family Myctophidae; genus Protomyctophum; species Protomyctophum bolini. The sequence goes on along the minus strand of NC_137880.1, from coordinate 3,228,105 downwards.
TACGACCGGTGCGGCCGGCTCCACCTCTTTGCCTCTCTCGCCTCATGAGATCGGGAAGGTAGGTATAATGGTATTATATCTTTGAGATTCTATACTGTTAAGGCTGACTGCTTAGTGCTTGGTTCGCTAGTAGTCTTTGTGTTTTCCACACTCACTGCTTGGAAACCCGTACACTTCGGTGCAGGCGCCTGGCGTCCCTGTGGGTTGCGGTGTTTTGACTTTATAGCCTACTCCTACTGTGTTTTGTTTGCTAATGCTAAACTGTAAACACGTTGTTGTATACTTGCTTTTTTTTGCCTACGGGGCGGTGCCCTTCAGCTAGGCTACCTTAAGAGTTCCGTTGTTGCGGAACGGCCGTGATACGGCGACTTATTTTTGTTTGTTGTACCTGTTGCTGCGCTGTTCGCAGCTACGGGGGTTACCTGTGTAACCCTAGTACCTAAGTTGGTGGCATTCAGGTCAAGTTCACATGCGATGTGGACTGTAGACATTAGTTGATTCTAGCAGAGTCACTAAGTGATTTCTTTAACTTGTCCTCCCTTCATACTGAGGGTATTGTAAGTGGGGGAGAAGAAGCTGTTTAATCCCTTCAGTCACTGAGTTGGATTGTTACACTCGGCTACATACTGCCATTGATACACCTGGTGCTGTCCGCAGCCTACAGGGTTTGTGTTTGGGTGTGGCTATTTCCCCTCTCATACGTTCGCGTATGGTGAGTATACTTGTTTAACATTGCTATTTTTTGCATATCGCTATTATTACCCCTGGTGCTACGCTGTCCGCAGCGGGCGGGGTTTGTTTGTTGTTACAACTAGTTTCCCCTCATACGTGCGCGTATAGTGGGTGTACGTTTGTTAACATTGCTATTATTTGCATATTGCTATTATTACCCCTGGTGCTACGCTGTCCGCAGCGGGCGGGGTTTGTTTTTTTGTTACAACTAGTTCCCCTCATACATGCGCGTATAGTGCGTGTACGTTGTTGACATTGCTATTATTTGGCATATTGCTATTATTACCCCTGGTGCTACGCTGTCCGCAGCGGGCGGGGCTTGTTTGTTGTTACAACTAGGTCCCCTCATACGTGCGCGTATAGTGGGTAGACGTTGTTAGCACTGCTATTAGATTGGACATACCGCTAATTACTACCCTTGATGCTACGCTGTCCGCAGCTGGCAGGGTTGAGTCTTTGTGACGATTAGTCCCCCTCATACGTTCGCGTATAGTGAGTGGACGCTTGATTGAATACGGTAATACATTTGTGCATATTGCTATTCGCTACCCCTGGTGCTACGCTGTCCGCAGCTGGCAGGGCTGTTTTTCGTTATCCTAATTCCCTCTCATACGTTATGTATGGTGAGTGGGTGTTTGGAGTTCGCCTAGTATTACCCTGTTACCACACTGTTCGCAGCGGGTTGGGTTCGGCGTTCTGCTCCCTCAAGTACGTGCGCGTACGGTGAGTAGGGTTGTTTACCGGTATATTGCGGCCCCTGATACTGCTGTTCGCAGCGGTTTGGGTTCCCTGCATATCCCTAGGTACGTTTCGCGTGCTGTGAGTGGGCGGTAACTGAGCTACTATGGACTCCTACGTCTGCTGCTGCTGTCAGGCAGCCATGGACCCCCGTGACGGCCACCGGGAATGTCCCGTCTGTTTGGGCAGAGCCCATGTGCAGCGGGACGTCGAGGACCCCTGTGTTGCTGCCGTCGACTTGCCCTATGCAGAGAGGGCTCGGCGTGCAGCTCTGGGGAGGGAGTCGCCCCCTGCCCAGGAACCGGGGCCTGGCCATAGGGACAGACATTCTAGAAAACGCCATCGACGTCGCTCAGGTGACCACGATTATAGGAGGTCCCGTGAGCACACCTCTCGGGCCCCTAAGCGTTCTGCTCACGCCCAGGAGGTCGGGGAGACGCAGGGCGCCACTCGGAGGGAGATTTTAGCGGCTATTCAGTCCCTCAGTGAGCGGATGGGGAGGTTTGAAGCTGATTGCTCCTCAACTGGGGTGTCGCATGATACGGCGTCCGCGCAGGCATCTCCCAGCAGGGGGGTGCCTGACCCGGAGTGTGACCCAGATGTGCTGTCCATCCATGCGCCTGGCTCCCTTACTCTTAGCGGTCCACGGTCGGACCACGTTTCAGTCTCAGACAGCACCAGATCGGCGCTCTACACGGAGTCCGCTCCGGACGTCGCTGCTAGTGAGACGCTGGTGTCGCACGTACTATCGGCGGCTAAACTATTGGGTATGACACTTACAGCCCCGAAGCCCGCCTCTACGGCGGGTGTCTTCAGTGCGGTGTCCCAGGCTCACTCGTCCCCCACTGTCCCGGAAGCAGAGGGGTACGCGAAGATGCTAATGACTAACTGGGGGAAGCCCGATGGGGGCTCCTTATTTAATGCTGGTTGCAGGGGCCTGGCAAAGATGTCTTACCCCCCCGGGTCCGGCTTGGGAGACATGCCCCCGGTCGAGCAGGGCATGGCCGCATTGACCGATCTGGGCCCTGACCGAGTTACCGCGGTCCCACGTTGCCCCAGTAAGCAGTGCGAGAAGACTGATCGTCTAGTATGTCGCACATATGATTCAGCAGCCCGTGCAGCTCGCTCGGGGAATGCAGTGGTCCTCCTTTTGGCTGCTCTAAGGAGGACCATAGGGGCGGAGGACACAGACTCCCGGTCACTGGTAGATGCCGCGGTGTTAGCGCATTCTCAGCTCACACGGGACATTGGCGCCACCATGTCATCAGCCATGTTGACTCGGCGTCACGTCTGGCTGGCTCAGATGCGTCTCCCTGAGAAAATGAAGAAGGAGCTGCGAGAGAAGGCCGTTGTCCCTGGCCATATGTTCAATCCAGACTTCCAGGACACGCTGGACAGAACTGAACGCTGTGCTAAGACACGGGAGAGCGTTCAGCGGTTTCGCCGGTCTGCTGCCTCCAAACACGGACCACGGCGTTCTTACCAAGGCCCAGGTCCCCACCAAGGGTCCTGGGGGCGTGGCAGGCACCAGGGGGGGAGTTTCGGGCCCCCAGTTCGGCCGCCCGGCAGCAGCCTCACTGGCAGCAAGGTTCTAGATCCCGAGCCACTAACAGAGGTGGCCCTCAAGGGCGTCGCCCCCGCAAGGGCACAGGGCGCCAAGGGGGCTCTACATGAGAGTTCGGGGCCGGCCGTCGAACGTCTCGCCCGGCTTTGCTTGGACAGCTGGGTAGAGCGTACATCAGACCCCTGGGTACTGGAGACAGTCGCCAGAGGCTACAAACTCCAATTTCGACGGCGTCCCCCCCCCTTCTCAAGGGTCCGTATGACTCTGGTCAGGGACCCTATCCAAGCATGTGCGCTGGCGGAGGAAGTTTCCACCCTGCTGCAGAAAGGTGCAATTACAAAGGTGAGTTCAACCGATCAGAAAGCAGGTTTTTACTCAACATATTTTCTGGTGCCAAAAAAGGACGGCGGGTATCGGCCCGTCCTCGATCTCAGGTGGCTAAACCGGTACATGAAGGTCCTACCTTTCAAGATGTTACAGACAAAACACATACGTCAGTCTATTGGCCAGGGAGAGTGGTTCGCCACTCTCGACCTGAAAGACGCGTACTTCCATGTTCGCATTTGGCCGGGTCACAGGCCCTTTCTCCGCTTTGCCTTCCAGGGGCAGGCCTACCAGTTCAGAGTGCTCCCATTCGGGCTGTCATTGTCTCCGAGGGTGTTCACAAGGGTAGTGGTGGCCGCGCTGTACCCTCTTCAACTTACAGGCATGAAGATCCTACCTTACCTCGACGACTGGCTGATCGTAGCTCCGTCTCATAACCAGGTTGCAGCAGACACAGAGCAGGTGTTGTCTCATGTCCGGTCCTTGGGTTTCCGAGTGAACTTAAAGAAAAGCAACCTCCGACCCAGGCAACAGACAGGGTTTCTCGCCCTGTGTCTCGATTCAGTGACCATGGTGGTCTCTCTGTCCCCGGAGAGGGTCCTACGGATCCAAACACTCCTACGCCACTTCCGGCTCGGCACGCGTGTCGAGATGGTCCGGGTCCAGCGGCTGTTGGGGATGATCGCATCCGCCACAGCAGTCGTCCCACTCGGCCTGCTCAGGGCCAGACCGCTCCAGAGGTGGCTGAATTCGTTCGGCACGTAAAGCTGGTGGTGACAAGGCCTTGCCTTCACGCCCTACGGCCATGGAAGGACGGCGCAATGCTGACACGGGGGGTCCCGCTTCGGGACCTTCCGTTCAGGAGGACTGTGGTGACGACAGATGCCTCCCAGACCGGCTGGGGAGCCGTATGGGAGGGCAGGACAGCGAGGGGTCAGTGGGCGTTTCCCTGGACGTCCGAACACATCAATGTGTTGGAGCTGAGGGCTGTTCATCTCGGCCTCAGGGCCCTCCTCCCCTTTATCCGCGACAAGCATGTCCTGGTGAGATCAGACAACACTTCAGCGGTCTATCATATAAATCACCAGGGGGGCACGAAGTCACTTTGTTGCCTACAGGTGGCTCAGGATCTGTTGTGGTGGGCCGCTCCTCGCTTGGCCTCCCTCAGGGCAATCTATGTGCCGGGAGTGGCGAACACTGCTCACTGACCTTCTCTCCAGGTCTGGCCCCCTCTCCGGCGAGTGGAGACTTCACCCACACGTGGTCTCGCAGATATGGACCCGCTTCGGCCGGGCCCGAGCGGACCTGTTCGCCTCTCGAGAGAATGCTCACTGCGAGCAATGGTTCTCCCTGACGGGTCAGGGGGGCCCCTTGGGCCTGGATGCACTGTCAGGAGAGTGGCCGGACGGCTTGTTGTACGCTTTCCCTCCACTCCCCCTGATTCCTCAGGTATTGCATCGGGTGAGGCGGGGTTGCTACAGAATCCTGTTGATTGCACCCCAATGGCCAGGGAGACATTGGTTTCCAGACCTCCTTCAGCTGGTTCAGGGGTCTCCATGGCCGCTGCCGGCCAGAGCGGACCTCTTGTCCCAGGCAGAGGGTCAGATTTGGCACCCCAAGCCGAGGACTCTGCAGCTCTGGGCCTGGCCTCTTCTGAGCCCCTCCCTCAGGGGCTAGATGAGGCCGTCCTTGACACAATGCGTAATGCCAGGGCGCCATCCACCCGTGCCTGTTACGACCACAAGTGGAAGTGCTTCTCGGCCTGGTGTGCTGCCCAGCAGGCGAATCCTGTCACCTGCAACGTATCCCTAGTTTTACGTTTTCTCCAGTCCCTCTTGGATGCTGGCAGAGCAGCCAGCACCATCAGGGTGTATTCCGCCGCTATTTCGCTCCGGCATGAGGAGGTTGATGGGCTACCAGTTGGTAGGCATATTTTTGTCACTCAGTTCATGGCCGGTGTCAAGCGGCTACGCCCCGGACGGACCCTGAGGGCCCCTGCTTGGGATCTCCCTCTGGTACTGCGGTCCTTGATGGGAGCCCCGTATGAGCCGATGGATCAGTCCGATCTGAAATCCCTCTCTCGTAAGACGGCACTTCTTTTGGCGCTTTCCTCTGCCAGACGCGTTGGTGAGCTGCAGGCCTTGTCAGTCAGTCAGGACTGCATGAGGTGGAAACCTGATGGCACAGGGGTGTCACTGTGGCCTAACCCGGCATTTCTGCCCAAGGTAATTACGCTGCAGACGGTGAACCGAGTGCTGGGAATTACAGCATTGCGTTCTGCTCTGGGCCCCCAGGAAACTGTGGAGGGCCTGTCTACATTGTGTCCAGTCCGAGCACTTCGTGCTTATGTGGATCGCACACAGGCCATACGAGGCACAGGCACGCAGCTGTTTGTCTGCTATGGGGGCAGGGGGTTGGGACTTCCCTTGTCCAAGCAACGGTTGTCGCATTGGCTTGTGGACACAATCTCGGCGGCCTATGTCGACCTAGGCCAGCCGGTCCCTGAGAATGTGGTGGCCCACTCCACAAGGGGGGTGGCCACTTCTTGGGCTGCACTGAAAGGAGTGTCCATGGAGGACATTTGTGCAGCGGCTTCATGGACTGTGCCATTACAGACTGAACGTGGAATCCCAGCTATCGCTGGGGTCCACCGTGCTGCTTGCAGCTGCCCAGCGAGATGGTGATGGGGCTGAGTACCTCGTTCCTCGCGACCCGGTTGGTATAAGTCATCCGTTGTTCTGACCGAGTGACGGTCAGAGTGAGGTCGATATAGATCGTAAGTTATGTCTATAACTATGGATCTATGAGACCGAACGATGACCGTCACTCTCTCCTGTCGCTCGGAACGCTATGAGGCGTTCGAGGCTGGAGGCGGAGCCGGCCGCACCGGTCGTAACTTATACGGTGAGACCGCCTCCTACGGGTCATGTGGGCATGACTATTTTGATATTTGATCTCGAAAAGAGGAAGATGAGAGCATCATTCGTTGTTCTGACCGAGTGACAGTCATCGTTCGGTCTCATAGATCCATAGTTATAGACATAACTTACGTTCTAGAACCACAGTTCTTTAGGTGGAAAAGAGACCAGAGTGAGTAGACATAAATGGTGTCATCTTATAATGAGTATTCGTGAGAATCTACTGCATGAGGCTCACAGAGGCAGGAAACCACCTAAAAATAGGTCATATACTCTATATAACACCCACATCCCCTTTAATTGTCTACTGCTATACAGTAGCTCACACATTGTGCTGTCTTTCAGATGACTCTGGCCGTGTTACGGTAAGTACTTTATACATGTAATTTCATTACTCTATTAAGTTGCTTGCTTATATATTTCATATCTCTGCTGTCGGGAAGAAACCACCTAACGAAATGATATATTTTTTTTTTTCAGGAAATCCTTATCCTTATAATAATTCAGCGAATCTCTGAATGTCTGAATGAATTAATGTCACTGACAACGCTTTATCTCAACATTGGCTGCACCAATCACTCCCACTTTTCACACAGGCATGGACCATAATTATATGGAGGTCTTAACGGAGCCCTTTTTCCGATTTGACACATTAATGATTTCTAATGAATTTATTAGTGGATTAAAAAATGCAAAAATGGGTATTGTACTGTCAATATCACATGAATATGAATGCAAAGTAGCGGTCCATGTGTGGACAGGCTACCTGTTGCCGTTGTGCATGGTGAGATGTGTGCAAACCGTGTAGTTTATCAGGAGAAGAATACCAAAGGATGCAACATTAATTTATTAGTGAATTAACCTCGCACCCTCGCACCCTCACACACCTGCATCACAGGCCACCGTTCTCACCGTTACCCCACTGGCATGCTTCCTCTAGCTAGCGCTGCAACACAACAAATTGTGCCCTATACAATTTGGCGCCGCTGACTGTGTGTGTGCGTGTTGCATCCTTTGGTAGTCTTCTCCTGATAAACTACACGGTTTGCACACATCTCACCATGCACCACGGCGACAGGTAGCCTGTCCACACATGGACCGCTACTTTGCATTCATATTCATGTCATATTTACAGTACTACGGCCTTCACAGTGTGTGTGTGTGTGTGTGTGTGTGTGTGTGTGTGTGTGTGTGTGTGTGTGTGCGCGTGCGCGGAGAGGGACGCTAAAACTGTCAACACTTCTACTAAAGAAAGAGGCAGCGATGGCGCCATAAATCCATATCCATACATTCGGGGACATAAATTGCGCAAAAAACTTCTAAACCGCAGCAGATTACAGCATTCTCCTAGCTGTTGCTAAGCTACATTAGCATAGGAACGGAACCAAAACAGTGTTGGGCAATCACCAGGGTTGCCACATTGACTGAGAGGGAAACAAGCAACCAGGTCTATGAAAATGTTAACAGGCCAGAATAAGTCAGAAAATCCGAAAATAAATCTACAATAAGCAACAATATAGCTGACTGTCAAACATCATTGTCCAATGTTGTTTCAGAGCAGTGGTTCTCAAACATTTTCATGTCATGGACCACTAATATTCTATATATATATATATATATATATATATATATATTTACTATATATATATTTGCTGTTCATATATTCAGAACGGGTAAGGACTAGTGAAGAAAACCTTATATTTTGAAGACAAAGCAATACTGCCTCATCAAAGTTAGTGTTGTGACCTTATTGTCAATTACTTCCATGAGAGGGGGAGCGGTGGTGGAGTTAGTTGCTGTAGCAGACAGTTTGAGGGTCCAATGGAGTTAAGAGGTTTTGTCCGAAGAACTTTTTACTATACTTTTCATTGGTACAATATTTTCGAAACAACACACAGACGTAAAGGGTGTTCAATAGCACTGATTTATGGAGAAAAAGAAAATCTAAAACCTCAAAAACTGAGTTAGGAGGTTTCCTCCTGACAGCAATGATATGTAAGATATGACTTCTACATTAAAACACTACCTCTACTACATAGACTATACAAATCACTGCTGAAATATGTTGTAATTACAGTATCTTGATCATCAACTGAATTATACTTTCCACAATTGCATATTTTATGTGTTATTTATTTACTCTATATGTATTCAGGGTTGGAATCCTGAGCAAGTAGTCTACAGACAAGACACATGTCATGTTCATTCAGCGTTTTTTACTTTATTTAGAGGAGCCAAAGGCAATTTAGGTCAATGTATTCCTCCCACTACTTGATGTTGTACACTGGGGCACCACTTTCTTTGGTGTTTCATCCAGGTGGGCGTGGTTAAATATTAATGCCTAAACCTAATCTTAACCTCACAAACACTATGCCTAGGACAGTGGTGTCTGGTGGAAGGCCAATTGCGGCCGGTGTCGATCAATGGGCTTAATGTCCTCAAAGTCACGTTTAATGTTCACAGCACACCTGACAAAAGACCATTGATATTTGATATTGTTGAAATTTGTATGTGACTTTAATATGAAAAAAAAAAGTTTGGACACTATAATACATAATTATGAACCATGGGGACCACAACCCTGACTAAGAATTCAATCAACACATGGGGACCACTGTTGTGTTGGGTGGGGGGGATATTGGCCTGATGTGGGGGGAAAAGCTTAATGACATATTGACTGTTAAGGGCTTCATTTGATTGTTAATATAAAGTGAATTAAATCACGCCCTTAACAGTCATTAACTGATGCTATAGTGGTCCGGAGCTCAAAAACAATTCAGAACCACTGATGTATTCCATTCATGGTTGCTCCTCTGTCCTCTTAACCTTCCATATTAAACTAATACTGTACATAGCAGACACATGCCATTGCATGATTATGGGCACATTTCCTCATAATGGTCACAACCAGTCTGGTACACTTTCCCTTGAAATTCTAATTATTTTCTGTGGAAGATACGAGTACACGATGCGAGACACGGCCAAAGCATTTCCGGGGGTCCCCAGCCAATAACTTTGAGAACCCCTGCCATAGGGAACCACTGCTGGTCATCAAATTATTGGCAAATACCAAAACAAAAAAGTATCCCTTTATTGGCTTAGAAATACCCCAAAAAGTATCCCCTTAACCTCAGGGCTTTGCATCAACAACACCGGTTGTAAACTATACTGGCTCTCCACCAGGAGGACTTCACACGACAAGTTTAGTTTTTACTTCTAATTAAATATCACATGTTAAATTAAATAGCTTTGGACTTAATAAATATATTAAATATCTTCTAATTAAATATTACATATTAAATTAAATATATTTGGACTTAATAAATATATTAAATATCTTCTAATTAAATATTACATGTTAAATTAAATATCTTTGGACTTGACTGGACTGAGATCACTTCTTTATCTCAGGCTCTCTTCCGAAAAAGTAAGAAACAGTTTACTAAATAAGAAGTTTAAAAAACATGCTAAGCTCATGGCATGACGTGAAGTCTCTCTCTCTCTCTCTCTCTCTCTCTCTCTCTCTCTCTCTCTCTCTCTCTCTCTCTCTCTCTCAGTGTAGGCTACTGTGAACAGGAAGAATAAGGTTATCCAGAGCTGTTCATCACAGCAGAAAATGGAGCCTAATCTGCCCTGCGTTCTCCTCTGTGAGTATATTATTAATAGTGGCTCAATTTATATCACCATCGTCTGACCATGGGGAACAACAGAGGCCTTGACTGTGATCAATATTAAGCCCATATATGGGAATGCCAATATATGATCATATTGTGACAGTATCATGACAACCACTGTGGTTGCCGCAAAGGTCACAGTTAACTATGGACTCATGCATTTCCCGTCAGTAGGTCAGTCAGTGTATCACTCAAAATCCCCATACGGTATATGGTGTCCAGGTCTCAGTGCCCAGGTCTCGCGACCTTGCCCGCCCTTTAGGGCGAGGTCGCTTCTCGATCGCCACCAGGCGTCTTATTGGTTCTTAATCTGTTCTTATTGAACTTGAGTCAACTATCTCGGTTGGTGTTGTGTTAATTAAGGATAATTAAACTGCAGATATTTATGCTTAGCTTGATATTGTCTACATGTGTTTCAGTGGTGAGCAGCTTCCTCTCCTGTGCACTCAGTCAAGGTGAGGATTCATTACTTGCGCAAGCAGAGCGCGCAAGTAATCATTTCGCTTGGTCTCTTCGAAGTGAAGCCAAGTTTTCTTCAACCGTAAGTCTGTGCCTGGTTTGCTGGGACTAGTTACAAGTTACACATTACGTCATATACACACCATGTACTCTGGTCCCAGTTCTCAACGATGACGTAATGTTGTAACTGGTCCCAGCAAACCAGGCACAGATTTACGGTTGAAAAAAACTTGGCTTCACTTTTTGGAACCAAGTAACCACAGTATACTGCTAATCAATGATTTGTAATTTGTAAATCTGTGCCTGGTCTGCTGGGACCAGACTACACAGATGACCATATCTCTTACGTCATCACTGAGAGCTAGTCATACATATACACACCATGTACTCTGGTCCCAGTTCTCAACGATGACGTAATGTTGTAACTGGTCCCAGCAAACCAGGCACAGACTTACGGTTGAAAAAACTTGGCTTCACTTTTTGGAACCAAGTAACCACAGTATACTGCTAATCAAATTACAACTACATACTCTGTATGTAGTTGTAATGTGATTTGTAATTTGTAAATCTGTGCCTGGTCTGCTCGGACCAGACTACACAGATGACCATATCTCTTACGTCATCACTGAGAGCTAGTCATACATATACACACCATGTACTCTGGTCCCAGTTCTCAACGATGACGTAATGTTGTAACTGGTCCCAGCAAACCAGGCACAGACTTACGGTTGAAAAAAACTTGGCTTCACTTTTTGGAACCAAGTAACCACAGTATACTGCTAATCAAATTACAACTACATACTCTGTATGTAGTTGTAATGTGATTTGTAATTTGTAAATCTCTGCCTGGTCTGCTGGGACCAGACTACACAGATGACCATATCTCTTACGTCATCACTGAGAGCTAGTCATACATATACACACACCGTGTACTCTGGTCCCAGCTCTCAACGATGACGTAATGTGGTATCTGGTGGGACCAGATTACACAGATGACCATTTCTCTTACGTCATCACTGAGAGCTAGTCATACATATACACACCATGTACTCTGGTCCCAGCTCTCAACGATGACGTAATGTGGTAACTGGTCCCAGCAAACCAGGCACAGACTTACGGTTGAAAAAAACTTGGCTGTCACTTTTTGGAACCAAGTAACCACAGTATACTGCTAATCAAATTACAACTAATGAAAAAAGTAGAACACGTATGTATACATGTAAAAAATAAAGATCTATATATCATTCTTATATACAGATCACCTAAAACAAACCTTTCGGAATTAAACACATTTCTCAAAAAAATGGTAAAGTATCTATCATCTCCGACTTCCACAATTATGATAATAGGAGATTTCAATGAAGACCATTATACTGAAAAAGATATAAATATAAAGACCTTCATGTCAAGATTAGGCTTTAAACAATTATTAAAGTACAATTATTTGAAAGTATTATTACAGAAATTGAAGTTAGAGACACATATTACTCTGATCATGATTTAGTATTAATATCACTATAGTACAAAATGAATTTGAAGTAATAAAATAATTATACTGTATAATATATTTTAATTCAGTTTATATACCTTTTTTTTCATCACATATCAATGATTCATTTTTCTGTAAAAAAGTAGTTAGGTAGCAAATAGTTACACGTAATGATTATACATTTCAAACGTTCCTTCACAGAGATACTGAGATGTGATAGTTTCCAGCGGTCTGGTTGGTACATTTACCTGATAATACCTGCTGCATACTTAGGTACGTTATCTGAAATATACCTGCCCTCCCTCAAAGGTTTTTCACGCAGTGTGTGTGCCTGTGTAACACGTGTGTGTGCGTTTTACCGGACCCCATATTGTAATATAGTTTTCAGGGATGTTTTTCTATTCTACAATATGGGAGGAATACAGAGACTCAATAATTACGCAGTTCTATTTCATGTCTCTTTCATAAATAACAAATAAACCAAAGCCTACACTCATGGTATCAGACAGATCCACTGTACTGACATCAGACAGTGTGACTCTCACCTGTACTGTGGAAGACAGTATACAGCTCCATGGAACATCTCCTGGTACAGAGACAACCAAGAGTCTGAACCAGACAATTCAATTCCTGAATTCACTTGGGTGGCTTTAAGGCTTAAAATAATTTATATCAATATTTTTGTAAATCTCTATGGGTGCAGGAACCAGAAAACCACACCCACAGCTCTATCCTCTTCCACTATATTCCACTGGATGGTCTTAATCATAACACATTATTGATCCAATATGTGTTTGTGTAGAGAGACCTCCAGCTGTTCTGACCATTCTGCCCAACACAGCATTTACTGGAGAGACTGTTATGTTCACATGTGACATGAGAGAAGGACAGCTCTGGTCTTATGCAATAGACAAAGATGGTGCTTTCTTTAACAGATCAGAATCCGTATTTCAAACATCGCCACTCAGCACAAGGGACAGTGGTGAATACCAGTGTACCGGTCGTCTTACAGAGGATAACCTGGTTGTGAAACAAAGTGATAAAATCACCTTGATGGTATCCGGTAAGTCACAGTGACATCATCACTTACTCACTGACATTATGTTCAATATGATGGTTTAATTATGGTTCCGTACTACAGAGAGATAAATGTACTAGAGTCTGTATCAAGGATGTGTAAGTGTGTGTGCGTGCGTGTGTGCATGTGTCCGTGTGTGTACTAATATATTCAGTTGGGAGAAATACAGAGACTCAATGGTTACACTGTTTAAATAAATTTCTCTGTCATAAATAACAGCTAAACCAAAGCCAGACAGACCCAGTGTACTGACTCTCACCTGTAAAGTGGAGAGTAGGCCTACAGCTTCATGGAACATTTGCTGGTACAGAGACAAGAAAGACTCTAGACCAGTGACAACACAGACTGAGACAACCTACACATCCACCAGAGTCTCAGAGAGTGGAAGATATTGGTGTCGAGGAGGGAGAGGAAACCCAACATACTACATACAGTACAGCAACTCAAAAATGTCACTGCCTCTGGTGAGTTAAAATATAGGCTACTGTAGCCTACTGTATAATATGATTAATCCTTTTATATAACAGGTAGTTCCAATCAAGCAATGTGAACAAACATATACTGTACATCACCTGGAACCAGCCACAGGTATTCTTACAGGAACAGTAGTAGATTAATCAACATAATGACAATTGGGGAGAAAGTGACAAATAAATGATATTTATGTAGGGCTACTCTAAATGAAATAAAAATTAAGATAGGATCTGTTGTTCGCAGGCTTACTCGACTGAACTGAACTGAACTGAACTGAACTGAACTGAACTGAACTGAACTTAACTGTGTGTGTGTGTGTGTGTGTGTGTGTGTGTGTGTGTGTGTGTGTGTGTGTTTGTCATGATATCTGTCTCACAATTCAAATGAGTCTTTCTAAGTGTGTTTTAAAATGCATTTCATTGTGTAAGATTTTGTTTAAAAAATATTGAGACATTCTAAATAATGTTGTTATTGTGTTGCTATGATGCTCTACTTCCATATGAAATGGAAGTTAATCATTTCAAAACACCAGTATTTGTCATAACCAACCACATTTCTACAAATGCTATTCATACTGAGCCAGTGGATTTATTTTAAGTTTTTCTCTCAAATGTGAACAGATCAACCAAAGGCCACACTGACAGCTGAGCAGCAGGGGGCAGTGTTTCACTGAGCTGCCCTGAGTAATGTAACACCTCTGAAGATAAAGATTCAATTGTTGTGCAACAAATGCATTTAGCCTGTCAGGGCCTGTCAGGCGTATGTACTGCATTCCAATGCTCATTCTTTCCTTCAGACTTTAACTACTTTTTAAGATGTTCTGTGTAAACCGTTTCCATAATTTTATAGTTATTTGCATTACATTTCATAATGTCAATGTCTCCTGCATCACTGTCTTTAGTGTATTGCTGCTTACCACTGCACTGCTACAGCTATGGAAATAAAACAATGCTGTCTAAAAACATGAATACACTAAACTTCAATCCAGCAATCTCAAGTTGCCACATTATCCTTTGTTTGTCTTTATATTTACCTATACATCCTACAAGAGATCATTTGACTTCATCACTTTGTTTAATAGGCTACACTTCTTTCTATTCTACTGTATGTATTTACGGTTTCACAACAAGCATGTAGAGAGGCAGGAAACCACCACAAACGAGTGAGGAACAAAACCACGCCCCCAGCACCCAGGCTAGATCTCAGAAAGATAATAGGTTACCGCCACAATGACCTTGTGTTTTCCATCACGTATGTGACACCATCTCGTCACACGCGTCAAGTGCACCCTCGCAGGAGTGCGTGCACCGTGGCTATAGTCAATATCACATCATTTTATCATATGTTTTGTTATTATCTGCTGCTGCATTGTCATTGTCAAGGACAAAAAATATTTTTTACTCTTATGTAAATCTATCCATCTATCTATACAAGATATAACTAAAAAGGACAACCTTGAACCTTGCATCATTATATGATTATTTTTTTTAAACATGCATGGAACAAAATGGAACGATATACTGGTGATATGCTACCCCGTGCGCCCTGCATTTGATTGTTTTTTGGATTCACATCACATTAACCTTAGTAGCAGCTACTCTTCCTGGGGGCCACACAAACACATGTAGACTTACAGTGTTGTTTCACATGTATTGCTTTTTTTTTTTTTTTATATTTTTTAAATATAGCTGATCTACACAAGCAACACAATGTTTCAAAGTTGTGAGCTGTTTGGAACTGCCAGTACCTAAAGTAGCCTAAACCAGTGGCTCCCAAAGTGGAGTCCGGGGACCCCCAGGGGTCCTTGAGGGAGTTAAATTAACATTGATTTTACAAAGTTAATTGGGGGTCCCAGAGATAGAAATGCCATTAAATGGGGGTCCGTATACTAATGCATGTCAAACTGGTACTTGAAATTAAATGGGTTGAGAATCACTGCGTAAAAACCTTCTCTTATGGGGGTCGCTGGCATATATTTAAAAAAAAGAATAATTAGCAAATTAGTGTCAATTCGGGGGTCCTTCACATGAAAGAGTTTGGGAACCACTGGCCTAAACTATATTGGTGTATGTTTTCTGTGCCGCATGGGGACTAACATTACTTATACTGTATAAGATCACAGATGTTACGGTTCGCTCTCCATCACCTCTACATCCATGTGCTGTGGGTGTTCTGGGCACTTCAGCGCCACCAGAGGACTCCAGAGCACTCCACAGCACCTCTCTCCCCGTTACAACCTCCCCACCTGGATGTCGTCTGCAATCACCTGATGAGCCTACAAGAGCCAGGCCTGTCTGCAACTCGGCGCCAGTTCTTCCCCAGTCTACGGTTGGTAAAGTTAGACAGCCAGACATTTAGGCCCTCAGTGTTTAGTCTTAGACAGTTAAACGTCACGCCGTTACTGTGCACTATTCTCTGCTCTGTGGACCTGCCTTTGACTCACCTCCTCTTCTCCTCTCCAGTGTTTCTGGGACCCGAGCTACCCCCCCCCCCCCCCCGTGTTTGTGAATAAACATCCGCCCGCCGCCCGGGTGGGCTTTACTCATGCTTTGCCTCTCCTTGTTGTGCATTTGGGTCACACCACACCGAGTCATAACAGTAAGAACTGGCCAACTTGACCCAGCCAGCATGGAAAGAGAGCAGCCAGCTCTCCAGGCTCAGGGACAGGTTTTGGAGCACCACTCCCGCCTGCTGTCGGATGCATCCGCCGCCATTTTAAGTATACAGCAGGAGCTCCGGGATGTTTCGGATCTTCAGCAGTCCCAAGCCGCTCAACAACACGCTCCGGTTAAACAACTCACATCGTTGGTCAAGGATCTATATAGCTGACCAGGTCGCCGCGCTCAGCGCGCATCTCACCGCCACCCCTATCCAGACGGCACTATAGCGCCTGACACGGTCCCTGCGCTGGCAGTGCACGCTCCTTTTCCAATGCCGGAAGCCTATACCTCACCGCCCCGGCCACCTTTGACGGTACTTTCTCCCTCTGCACGGGGAGTTCCTCATGCAATGTGAGTACGTGTTTAATCCGCAGCCCAGCATGTATTCCACTGACCCCGCCCGCATAGCTTATACATTAACCACCGGAAGGGCGCGCCGCGCGATGGATTTATGCAAGCCTTGAGGGTTCAGCTATACATACATGCAGATCTAGAGAGACTTTGTGTTATAGAGTTTAAGGCTGTGTTTGACCATGACGTCCCAGGGCATGACGCCGGCACAGCTCTCTCTGCCCTCCACCAGGGCTATACCTATAGCTCAGTAGCAGATTATGCCACTATGAGTTTCGCATCCTCGCCAACCCGCTGTGACTGGAACGAGCCTGCACTCCGCAGCGTGTTCGTTCATCCGGGGTTTGAGTGAGGCTACGTACGAGAGATGCCCTGGCCGAGAGAGAGAGAGAGGGAGAGAGACCCGCCCCACTCTGACCGAACTCATCTCTCTGTCCATTTCCATTGACGAACGACGCCGTGCACGTAAGCGTGAGAGGGCTTCCCCCAGTGTCACGCGGCTGTCAAGCCGTCTCCCCCCCCGCCCCCACCAGTCTCACTCGGCCCGAGCAAGTTCCATCTGCCCCCTCCAATCTCACTTGCGAGGATCGGACGCCTGCATGCAGCTGGGCCGAATCCACGTGACTTCCAGGGGTCGCGTATCTCCAGCTGAGCGTGAGCACCGACGACTACATGGGCTCTGTGTGTATTGTGCCATGCTCAGCGCACGGTGGTGTTCGCTCCGGTCCAATTCTGCTCTCCAAGGTGACCGCTTCCCGGGCCACCAGGGGGCGTAGTTTCGCCTACTCGGGGGTTTTCGGGTAAGCTTGTCTCACTACAACTTCCCAGCCCCGCATATACCAGTGTTGCCAGATTCCCTGTCACTCTCGCCTGGCAGGGAGGGACAGACACTCACCGTTCCAGCTCTCATCGACTTCCGGGGCCGATGAGAGCTTTATATTGACCATCCAGTATGCTCGGAGGGTGGGCCTCCCTGTGTCAGGAGGTCCCTGCCTGCCTCCGCTCTGAATGGTCATCCCATGGGCCCCATCACACACCGGGCTCATCCTATATCACCCTCACTGTCCCTGGGAACCATGTGGAGAGCATGTTCTGCCCCTACATTATTCACTCCCCGCGGGCACTCCACTCATCCTGGGCAGACCATGGCTGCAGGAGCTTAATTCACACCCCCCCCCCCCCCCATGTCTGCTGCAGAGTTCTGGGCGTGTTCTCAGCTGGAGCGCCGCCTGCCGGGTCTGTTGCCTTCAGTCCGCCCCGACCTCCACCCAGGCTGAAGGTCCTCCTGCCCGGGTTCCTCCACGGCTCGGTTCTCTGCCAGTCGCCATGTGGCGACTCCTGGAGGGGGGGGGGGGGGGGGGTCCTGTTACGGTTCGCTCTCCATCACCTCTACATCCATGTGCTGTGGGTGTTCTGGGCACTTCAGCGCCACCAGAGGACTCCAGAGCACTCCACAGCACCTCTCTCTCTCCCTGTTACTATATCTCCCCACCTGGAGTTGAATTTAATTCTTCCAATGTGTAGTATTGTGTACAGCACATTTCTAGTAATGATATGTCTAAATGCCTTGCCCTGAAAAAGAAAAAAAAATGTCTAGTGTACACACCACTGTCCGTGTATAAAACAATAGACTCTACTAATCTCCAGTAGCATTAGCCCCATAATACTGTGCTTCTGTTCTGACAATTTGGAATAGAGCATGGCTCTCTCGCATGCACGCGCGCACGCGCGCGCGCACACACACACACACACACACACAGGGCCTTTTAAGGGCCTTTGAGGTGCTGTGGTACCAGGAGGTGCATGCATATAGTCAAAGAAACCTTGTACGAGGGCTCCTGTTATGGGTTTCAAGGTGTTTTTGTTGACCAGTGAGGAGATCCTGTAAAGGAATCTTGTTCTTTGGTTGACATTTTTTATTACGTTGCTGGCCATTTTATCACCGGAAAGATTTTACTCCATGATGGAACCTATGTAGGTAATTTCATCTTTTCGTGTCATTTTCAGTTCTTCATGACCCAAACATCTCCTGAGATCGATTCGGTATGGGACCTTATATTATTTATCATCTTATTTATCCGTGTTTTTACAAGATGTCATGTCAGTAGTATTTCTAATACCTTCCCAATAGCCCACATCGTGGCTGCTGATGTGGGGATAGGTTAGCCTGCGCTATTTCAGTAGACTATTATAGTTGATTGTCTAATAATGTTTGGTGAGTTTTTAAAGTCTAATATAAATCAATATAATTAAATATTGTGCCCATTTAAAGAACCACTCGGATTCACAATCAGAACACATGTTATTATGCTCATTTGGAAAACAAAATTCTACTTCCAAAGTTGTGGATAGCATAAACAATAAGTTGAAGGGAAACTTCAACTTATTTCTTCAACTTATTGCTTCAATTAACCTTGCCACACACGCCTGTGTCCCTTATTTCAAGATCTCAAATGTGGCAACCCTAATAAAGGTGCAATATAAATGCACCATTTACCATTTTCAATGCTCATTCTTTCCTTTCAGACTTTAACTACTTTTTAAGATGTTCTGTGTAAACAGTTTCCATCATTTTATAGTTATTTACATTACATTTCATAATGTCAATGTCTGCTGCATCACTGTCTTTAGTGTATTGCTGCTTATACCACTGCACTGCTACAGCTATGTAAATAAAACAATGCTGTCTAAAAAACATGAATACACTAAACTTCAATCCACCAATCTCAAGTTGCCACATTATCCTTTGTTTGTCTTTATATTTACCTACACATCCTACAAGTGATCATTTGACTTAATCACTTTGTTTAATAGTCTACACTTCTTGCTATTCTACTGTATGTATTTACGGTTTCACAACAAGCATGTAGAGAGGCAGGAAACCACCACAAACGAGTGAGGAACAAAACCATGTCCCCAGCACCCAGGCTAGATCTCAGAAAGATAATAGGCTACCGCCACAATGACCTTGTGTTTTCCATCACGTACTGTAGTGTATGTGACATCATCTCGTCACACGCGTCCAGTGCACCCTCGCAGTGCGTGCAGCTGCGTGCACCGTGGCTATAGTCTATAGTCTATAGCTATAGCTGATCTACACAAGCAACACAATGTTTCACAGTTGTGAGCTTGTAGATCGGCTGTTTGGAACTAGCCGATGTAAAGGGTTAAAGTGGTGAAACTGGTTGTAATGTTATATTAATACATTTTGGACCACACTTTGAGAACCACTGGTGTAGATATTGAGATACTTGGCAACTGCATTAATTGATTGCCTTGATTGAATATTAAGTAGTTCCGGTCATTTTGTGGGGGGCACAGGGGGCCATGCATTAAAAGTAAATAAATCAACAAAACTATGACGTCATTTGTATCGTTGACCTATTTCTAAAATATTCGTGCAACTTTCGTTCAACTTTGACCCCTCTATCACATGGAACTATTTTTTGGAAGTAGTGATATGGACACAAAAAACATAGTTCCACGTGATAGAGGGGTAAAACATTCACGAAAGTTGCAGTAATATTTTAGAAATAGGTCAACGATACAAATGATGTTGGTTTTGTGGATTAATTTACTTTTAATGCGTGGCCCTAGTGACCTCCACAAAATGACCGGAGCTATTTAATATTCACCAAAACCAGACCAGAACTCCCACCACGAGACTCTGGCAATCAATTAATACTGTTGCAACCACTATATTAATGGCAAGTATTTCATACAACTTAAGTAAAATATAATCTGAACTATCCCTTTAGGACCAACATCCAGAACAGACTTCAAAAGGTCTAAGGTCATGGTCAAAATGACATAATCAGTATATATCTCTGGAATGGAGAGACCTGTAACGAGAATGATACTTTATGAATGAGCAGGGAGTGACCCTGAGTCCAATCATGGAATTTATCATTTTAATATGCAAACGTGTTGATTTCTACTTCGAATAAGAAAAGGACCTGCAAGGAATGAACTCACTTCGTTTTCTCAGCCTCTCTTCCGAAAAAGAGGAAGTTAGAGCAGTTTACTAAAGAAGAAGTTTTAAAAACCATGCTGAGCTCATGGCATGACGTGAACTCCCCCCCCCCCCCCCCCCTCGTTCCATGTTGTCCCAAGTGATTCAACGCATGGAATTCAATGTCCCAAACCACACCAAATGGTCACCATGCAACTCCTTGCAACCGTTTGGACCCAAGGAGTTGCATGGTGACCCTTTGGTGTGGTTTTAGACTCACTAAATTGAGAAAGGACACCCTCATGTCACCCTCCGGGGGAACGGGATGCAACACTGTACTCAGTACTGTACTTAAAGTGGGACTCATAAAATGTCCCTGGGACGGACCCATCTAAAAGACCATGCATGCACACCTGGGTCTCGAGGACCCATTACATTGAAAACCTATTTTCATCACTGCAATGTTTCTAAACATTTATATATAACTTAAGTAAATGTTGAATTCCTGACTTTTACCAGAGTACTTTTTTCCACCACTGCAAATGTGTGTGCATGTGGTTATTTTTTGGTATAGGAGAACTTGTCAACTTTGACTGCTGAGCCATTCTCTCCATTTCAACCTTTATAATGGCATGACGGCATGTATTCCAGGTGCATGTACTGTCTGCATTTAAACGCTCATTATTTCCTTCATACTTTAACTGCTTTTTAAGATGTTCTGCTACAGCATGTAAAACAAAAACGTTGCTGTCTAAAAACATGCATAAACTAAACTTCAATGAATCCACCAAACTTGCCACATTACCCTATGTTTGTCTTGATATTAACCTATCCCATGTGATTATTTGACTTCATCACTTTGTCTAATACACTTCTTGCTATTCTACTATTGTATTTAGGGTTTCACAACAAGCATGTAGAGACATACTGTAGGAAACCACCACAAACACAAACAAGACCTGAACAAAACCACATCCTCTTTCAGTGCTCAGACCCTATACAGTAGCTACACCATGCACATGATGAGTCATATACTCTGGCCTTTGCCCATTTAATATTATTATTGTTTACACATGATATTTGTAAATATTAATATTATTATATATTAATAATATATTTCATCACTCTATTAAATTGCTCATATTTCATATGTAGGACATGACCGCTACAACACTACCTCTACTGCACTGATAGAGAAGGCTAATTGCATCATTCAGGGTTTTTGGTCCATGGGGGTAGGGAGGGGGGGGGGGGTCCCAGCACCCCACCTCAGAAAGAAAGATATCGCTATCTCTGCACATCTGCCATGTATGAAGACATTGCTGTGGGGTAAAGTGTGTTGTCCTTCGGGGGCCGCCTCTAGACAGTGGAACAATGTAACACCTCTGAAGATAAAGATTCAATTGCGCAACAAACGCATTTAGCCTGTCAGGCGCATGTACTGCATTTCACTGCTCATTCTTTCCTTCAGACTTTAACTACTTTTTAAGATGTTCTGTGTAAACAGTTTCCATCATGTTATAGTTATTTGCATTACATTTCATAATGTCAATGTCTCCTGCATCACTGTCTTTAGTGTATTGCTGCTTACCACTGCACTGCTACAGCTATGGAAATAAAACAATGCTGTCTAAAAACATGAATACACTATACACTTCAATCCACAAATCTCAAGTTGCCACATTATCCTTTGTTTGTCTTTATATTTACCTATACATCCTACAAGAGATCATTTGACTTCATCACTTTGTTTAATAGGCTACAATTCTACTGTATGTATTTACGGTTTCACAACAAGCATGTAGAGAGGCAGGAAGCCACAACAAACGAGTGAGGAACAAAACCATGTCCCCAGCACCCAGGCTAGATCTCAGAAAGATAATAGGCTATACCGCCACAATGACCTTGTGTTTTCCATCACGTATGTGACACCATCTCGTTACACGCGTCCAGTGCACCCTCGCAGGAGTGCGTGTTGCGTGCACCGTGGCTATAGTCAATATCACATAATTTTATCATGTTTTGTTATTATCTATATGCTGCTGCATTGTCTGAAGGAAGCCAAACAAAAATATGTTTTACTCTTATGTAAATCTATCTATCGATATAACTAAAAAGGACAACCTTGAACCTTGAATCATTATGAACCCGTGTGAACTGAGTGGTGCAACTCCCCTCTCTCCTCTTCTCTCCTCTCTCTCTCTCTCTCTCTCTCTCTCTCTCTCTCTCTCTCTCATTAGCAAGCAACAGTGCAGCACTGTCTATCTCTTTCTGTTTCAACTGCTCATTAACCAACACATACATAGGTGAACAACACGGACATTGCTGTTCCTTGGAGTGGTTGCACCACTCAAAAATAAAAATAAAATACAAGGATTGTGTCATTTTAATGTAACGTGTTGATTTCTACTTCTAATAAGAAAAGGACCTGCAAGGAATGAACTCACTTCTTTTTCTCAGCCTCTCTTCCGAAAAAGAGGAAGTTAGAGCAGTTTACTCAAGAAGAAGTTCCATGCTGAGCATGACGTCAACTGACCGTAACCCACCCCCCCCGGTCCACCTCTACCTCTCTCTCTCTCTCTAACCATTAGTTCACTATGAACACGAAGTAGAAGGTTTTTCGGAGCCGTTCAAGAGAAGATGAAACTACTCACCGTGGCCTGCGTTCTCCTCTGTGAGTAATTATTTATAGTTGAACTACTATTATTAAGATTATGAGTTTGAATTCATTACATCTGTAAATATGTAACTTTACTCTTCTACCCGGATTTGAACCCGTTTTCTGAGTTTGTATTTGTTACCATTGAGCTAATAGAGCTTGCCAGGTCAGATCCTGTGTCTATAGGAGAGACATGACATTTGACACTAAATGTATGTAGATAGAAGAGCAGGGAGACAAAATACAGCCTTGTATAAGTTATAATGTTATATTAATACATTTGGACAATGGACAAAATTACATTTAATTAATAAAAACAAAATGACATAGTGACGCAGTGTTTTTATTTTATTTAGGATCATGACCAATGTTTTCACCTCGCTCTATATTTACAATTTCAACAATATTTGTATTGACTATTAGCAATAAAAAACTAAACCGGCACAGACAGCAGTGATGATGCAACTATATACAGTACAGAGACACCACCACAAAATTAAATATACGTTCTTCTCCAATACATCAAACTATGCATTAATGTGTAGCCTCAGACAGGGCTGGACTGGGACAAAAATTTGGCCCGGTCATTTTCACACGAATTTGGCCCAGACCAGCCCACCACAACCAGCGACGGAGCGGGCAGTATACTATTACTAACTGCTAACAAATAAGCCCTAATAATACCACCACTTTTACAGAACTTAAATGATACAAACCAACAGACAACTACACAACCCTTTGTTGCTCTCACAAGAATTATGCTGGTAAAAGGATGCAAGATAGAGGGTTTATTTGTCACTCATTGATACAGCTACAGTGAAATTATCATGATGGCACTGGCAGAATGGCATCAGGTGGCCCGTCGACTATTGGCCTGCCTGCCTGTCCAAAAAAATATATCATCATAACCAGGCCTGGAATTTCCTCCTTTTAGGGGCAAGGCCACTTCGCCTTTAGTGCGGTCAACTTTTTGAGGGCACAAGGCCAAGTGCCAGGGCATGAAGGCCATCAATTAAAACAATGATTTTAAGTCCCCGGTCATCATTATTTTAGCTTAAAGGTTAAGGATTTTATTTAAAGGCGAACATTGGTTCAGAACAGTGCTTCTTAATTAAATAATCACAGCTTTAAATAACAAAATATAAGTAGCTACTGTTGCAAAATATTGTACTGTGAGTTAATTCACAGAAAATACAGTGACAGACAGCCTACATTCATTTTTATAGCCCTATGTTTCTGTTCTACCTTGTTTGTTTTGGTTCTGCTATATTGTCACAACTGTGATATGTTCCTTGTTTTCTTCTATTGTTTATACTGTGCAAATTGTTCAACACCTTCTAACTTTGTTTCGAAAGGTGCTTTATAAATAACATTTACTTACTTACTTACATAACTTTTGAATGAGGGCATGGTTTAGAAAAGCCTATATTTTGTGCTAAAGTATATTGAATAACATATAAATGTAGATTTTAGACTGGCATATGGCATTGTGGGGCTGCAGCAGCAGGACTGAGGACTCTGGAGATAAGTGTAAAAAGCATTTTGTACAATTGTGTGCTTATGAACATTTACCACGTTATGTCCGCATTGATACAGATATGAATGATTATTAAGCGAGCGACGCGTGGTGTACAGTGAGTGCGCTCTGGTGCTTGCACTAGCGTTTGGCTAGCGATATTAGCCGTGGCCAGCGTTGGCTGTTTTAACAATTTACTCGGTCAACTAACGTAACAGACGATAGCGTGGTAAATGGTGGAGGAGTCCTGCAGTCTATGCTGTTGCGTGGTGTTGTTTTGTGAGTTTATATCCATGAAGACGAGTCACGTTCGTCTTAACACACGGGCTCTGTGTGATAATAAGCCTGAAGCCAGCCGGGCCGAGTGTCAGTGACTGAGAGCTGTCAGTGCGTGTATGCGTGCATGGAGCGGAGTCTGCACGAGACATTTGGGGAAGGTTACCGTAATGACTGGAAAATTGCGCAGAGGAAAAACGGTTAAATGAACTGCTGTGGGCGCCGGTCGGGGCACATGGGCACCGTGGCCACTGTGGCCGTCTGGGCATATAATCTTTCGAGGGGCACACGGCAAAAGAGAGGGGCAACGACGGCCATGGCCGCCGTGGCCGCCGTGAAATTCCTGCCCTGATCATAACTTGAGCGGCCCCCATATGGTCGCGGCCCACCGGGAATATGCCCGGTACAGGCGGGCCGATCGTGTCAGAGTGAGAGCTGTCAGTGCGTGTATGCGTGCATGGAGCGGAGGAGGAGGGAGGAGGAGGCAAAGTAACGCAAAATAATAATAATCAAACCACTTGGCAAATGGCAACAACACAACTACAATACAGACAATACAAGTCTGCACGAGACATTTGGGGAAGGTTACCGTAATGACTGGAAAATTGCGCAGATGAAAAACTGTGGGCGCCGGTCGGGGGCTACAGTCTATGGTCGGGGGACATGGGCACCGCGGCCACTGTGGCCGTCTGGGCATATAATCTTTCGAGGGGCACACGGCCAAAGAGAGGGGCAACGACGGCCATGGCCGCCGTGGCCGCCGTGAAATTCCTGCCCTGATCATAACTTGAGCGGCCCCCTGCGGTCGCGGCCCAACGGGAATATGCCCGGTACGTTTTATGGCCAGTCCACCCCTGGCCTCAGATGAAAGCTTGGTATTGTCATACTTTATGAAAGCATTTCAACATGTTCTTCAGAACACCGTAAACACACGTACACATGCTATAAAGGGGCGTCACTCAGGGCTGTGGAAAGTCGTGGGTTGCTGCTGCTGTCAGAACCCCAGGAAGCTGCATGACGTAATCTGAAACCTTTTGTGGGGTAGCACAAGTGGAAGTGCTTTTGGAATGGCCCTCTATAGAGACTCCTCAACACGCAATTCCATTGGAAAGATCTGATGAAAATGGATATCAAATAAATGTAGATTTTTGATTGAATCAAGCAACTTAAAAACTGTCTGTGGTGAACACAAAAGCCAGGGTAGATGTTAGAATTGTGTGTTTTACAGTCAAAAACCCCATTTTGTTCATTTGTTCTAATTTAATTTCAGTCAGCGGTCTGATGGTGTTTTTTTATTTATTTTTAGGGATAATTAAAATGCAGATATTTATGCAAAGTGTATTATATTGTCTCATCAATTCATTTATTTTGTATTATATGTTTTTATTTTCAGTGGGCAGCTTCTTCTCCTGTGGACTGGAAGGTGGAGGTGAAGGTAAGGATACATGTATGATATTAATATATTGTCTTCACTCATATAAATATCATATTTACACCTGTCACACACTTCATCCTGGATGGCTTAACCCATTTTGACCTGAGATCAGATTCTAAAAATGTCTTCTACATCCTGACAGTTTTCTGAAAAAGCCATGTTTCTATGTCAGTCGTTCTTCGATTTCTCAAGAATAGCAGACCTAAAATGGCTTAATTCTAGGGAAAACAGACATGTGTGTGGAGGATTCATTGACATTGGCCAGATTGTAAAATATAAATAATATTGTCTACTCTAAATAAAATAAAATAAAAGTTAAGAGGTAAATTGCATTAAGTATAATACGGATGATGGAGTTATCCGCAGGAATATATAAATAAGTAAAGTATCACTCAACTGTGTGTGTGTGTGTGTGTGTGTGTGTGTGTGTGTGTGTGTGTGTGTGTGTGTGTGTGTGTGTGTGTGTGTGTGTGTGTGTGTGTGTGTGTGTGTGTGTGTGTGTGTGTGTGTGTGTGTGTGTGTGTCTTCTACAGAGCCACTTGTTCCTGTTCTCAGCAGACACCCTGACTGGACTGAGACTTTCATTGGAGAGACTCTTATTCTGAAGTGTACAATAGAAGGAAGGGCTTCCGACTGGACATACACATGGTTGATGAATAATGTGGTTGTGACTTCCATTGAAACCTCTGAATACACTTTAGGTCCTTCTGGAAACCCCAGTGGTAAATACCAGTGTGTAGGTCGACGCAAAGATGACCAACAATATTCCAAATACAGCGAAACCATCACAGTGTCCTCTAAAGGTAATTTGGGATACTAGTATTCTAGATTATCAGACATTTGTAATGTGTCTCACTATTCAAATGTGTGTTTAGACATGCATTTCATTGTATAAGATTTTGTTCCAAAAATATTGAGTCAATCTAAATACCGGTAAGCAATGTCTCATGTTGTTGCTATGCTCTTCATATGAAATGGGGGGGGGGGCATTTCAAAACACCAGTGTTTGTCATAACCAGCCACATTTATACTGTGTATGTATGTTGTAAATGTACATTCCAGTCAAATGCTAATGCTAATCCATTATGTCCTAATGTGAACAAAAGATCAAGCAAAAGCCACACTGACAGCTGAGCAGACAATCCCAGTGTGTTGATCATTTACAACACATGTTTATTCACTGTGGTTCTGTATCTATAAAGATTACATATAATCCTAATAATTTCATTTTTTTTTCACTATCATAAACCACACAGCTCAACCAAAGCCTAAACTGGTATCAGACAGGACCAGTGTATTTGTATCTGGCAGTGTGACTCTCACCTGTACTGTGGAAGACAATACAGCTTCATGGACCATCGACTGGTCCAGAGTCCCTGAACCAGTGACGGTGGCACATGGATCAACCTACACATTCAGCCACCGTGACCCAGGGACAGTACTCTACAGGTGTCGAGGCGGGAGAGGAAACCCACCATACTACACACAGTACAGCAGCTCAGTGTCTATCACTGTCTCTGGTGAGTTATAAACACAATATTTCACATGTTTTCATAGGGTTCATTTTTTGTCTCCCCACAGAATCAAAAGTTTTATCCTTTGCTGGATGGTTTGATTCTAGACTTAAAAAATGGCGAATTAGTTTATGGTTACGGGATAAAGGTGGCGCAAGATGGAGCCCTTTATCTCTAAGGGAGATGCCAGCCACCCGTCGGAGAAATATTAAACAGTAGTTGTTGCCTGTCACTGTCAGCGGAGAATGTACAACTGGAACAGTATACAGTACACAGAAATATGTGTAGAGGGTTCATTGACATAATGAAAATTGGCCAGGTTGTAAAACATAAATAATATTGTCTACTCTAAACTAAAATAAAATAAAAATTAGGAGAAGTACGGATGTTGGAGTTATCCGCAGGAATCAATAAAGTATCACTCAACTGTGTGTGTGTGTGTGTGTGTGTGTGTGTGTGTGTGTGTGTGTGTGTGTGTGTGTGTGTGTGTGTGTGTGTGTGTGTGTGTGTGTGTTACTTCTACAGAGGCACCTGTTCCTGTTCTCAGCAGACACCCTGACTGGCCTGAGACTTACATCGGAGAGACTCTTATTCTGAAGTGTACGCTACCAGGAAAGGCTTCTGACTGGACATACTGGTGGTGGAAGAATACTGCTGAGTCTTCCATTAAAAACTCTGAATACATTTTAGGTCCTTCTGATAATCCCAGTGATGCATACGAGTGTCTAGGTCAACGCAAAGATGACCAAGAATATTCTGAACGCAGCAAAACCATCACACTGTCCTCTAAAGGTAATTTGGGATACTATCATACTAGTATTCTAGATTATCAGACATTTGTTCAAATGTGTGTTTAAACATGCATTTCATTGTATAAGATTTTGTTCCAAAAATATTGAGTCAATCTAAATAAGCAATGTCTCATGTTGTTGCTACTGTAACACATCCCAGTGTGTTGATCATTTACAACACATTTATTTATTCACTGTGGTTCTGTATCCATAAAGATTACATAATCCTAATAATTTCATTTTTTTCACTATCATAAACCACACAGCTCGACCAAAGCCTAAACTGGTATCAGACAGCACCAATGTACTGGTATCTGACAGAGTGAGTCTCACCTGTACTGTGGAAGACAGTACAGTTTCATGGACCATCCACTGGTCCAGAGACTATAGTCCAGTGACGGTGGAACATGGAACAACCTACACATTCAGGCCCAGTAACCCAGAGACAGTAACCTACAGGTGTCGAGGAGGGAGAGGAGTCCCACCATACTACACACAGTACAGTAGAGTGTCTATCACTGTCTATAGTGAGTTATGAACACAATATTTCTGTTTTCATAGGGTTCACTTTTTTTGTCTCCCCACAGAATCAAAGGTTTTATCCTTTGCTGGATGGCTTGATTCTATAGACTTATAAATATGTTTGTATGGGAAAAACATAATGGCAGATTTTTCAGTGGAACCAGAACACCACGCCCACTGCTCTATATCCTGTTCCATTATATTCCACTGCATGGTCTTAATCATAACACATTATTGATCCATGTGTTTGTGTAGAGAGACCTCCAGCTGATCTGACCGTTCTGCCCAACCCAGCATTTACTGGAGAGACTGTTACGTTCACATGTGACATGGGAGAAGGAGAGCAGAGTGACTGGTCTTATAAAATAGACAAAGCTGGTGCTAACGTTAACAGCTACACTGATCAGAATCATTATGCATTTCAAGCGTCATACAGCACAAGGGGCAGTGAATACCTGTGTACCGGTCGTCTTACAAAGGATAACCTGGTTGTGAAAAGTGCTAAAATCACCTTGACGGTATCAGGTAAGTCATATTATTTACTCATCACTGACATTATGTTCATGAACATTTACAACATTATTATTATGGTTTAACTATGGTTCTGTAGTACTGTAGCCATAAAGAGATGAATGTACTGTAAGGATGTGGGAAATGGGACTTGATAATCAGCAGTGCTTCAGGGCAGAGTTATTGTGTCTTTGTACCACGGAATGTGATGATGATGATGTAATGTATGAGGATAAGAGCCTCACTTCACACGAGTGTCGTTTTCTTTCTCTGTCATAAACCACACAGCTAAACCAACGCCTACACTGGTATCAGACAGAACCAGGGTACTGGTATCTGACAGTGTGACTCTCACCTGTACTGTGGAAGACAGTACAGCTTCATGGACCATCGACTGGTACAGAGAGTCTAGTCGAGTGAAGACAGGTCGATCAATCTACACATTCAGTCCCTCCAGTGTCTCAGAGAGTGTAAAATACCAGTGTCTAGGAAGGAGAGGAGACCCAACATACTACACATATACCAGCAACTCAGTTTATATCTCTGTCTCTGGTGAGTTATACACTCACTATTTCACAACTACATCCCACTTTAAACTTTATTCCCCAATGTGTTGCTGTGGAGTCATAATACAATATTGATCCATGTGTTTGTGTAGAGAGACCTCCAGCTGTTCTGACCGTTCTGCCCAACCCAGCATTTACTGGAGAGACTGTTACGTTCACATGTGACATGGGAGAAAAAAAGCGCTGGTCTTATACAATACACAAAGACGGTGCTAACATTAAAAGAGACTCTCTTCAGAATCCTTATGTATTTAAAACAACGCCACACAGCACAAGGAACAGTGAATACCAGTGTACCGGTCGTCTTACAGAGAATAATGATGTTGTGAAAAGTGCTAAAATCACCTTGACGGTATCAGGTAAGTCATATCATCACTTACTCACTAACATTATGTTCATGATTCTTTACAACATTAATATGATGGTTTAACTATGGTTCTGTAGTACTGTAGCCATAAAGAGATGAATGTACTTACTTTTTTTTTTTACAAATTAACATTAATTACAAAGAAAATACAAAGAAAAAGCCGGCCTTTTCCATTTCTCCCCCTCTATTTCACATTCCAAGTGCATTTGTCTTATATGTAACGCCACCTCCGCTATTCCAAAGGGACATCTTTAAGGGACATATTTAAACTATTTTCAGAAATGGTATAATATTTTTGGGGTGGGATCTTGTTGAGCTGGTCATTTTGAATGTAGCTCTCAAGTAAGAAATAATAATAAGTGTGGTCCCCCCCTGTACTACACCATTTGTCCTGTTTCTATTTCTTGGTGTAATATTTTCTTTTTGGTGTAAGATGCTCTTTAATTCAAGCTTATGGGAGACTCAATATGTATTTACACACTTCTATTATGTCTCTTTCATTAATTACAGCTAAACCAACGCCTACACTGGCCCCAGACAGATCCACTGTACTGGCATCAGACAGTGTGACTCTGACCTGTACTGTGGAAGACATTACACCTCCATGGGACATCTTCTGGTACAGAGACAACCAAGAGTCTACACCAGAGAAGAGAGATGGATCAACCTACACATTCAGGCCCCGTGACCCAGAGAGAATCTACTGGTGGTGTCGAGGAGGGAGAGGAAACCCACCATACTACACAGAGTACAGTAACACGGTTCTGATCACTGTCTCTGGTGAGTTACACACACACTATTTCAGGGCATAGCAGTGGGCGTGGTTTTCTGGTTCCACTGAAAAAATTGGCCATTCATTTTTTCCCAAAGAGACTTTGGTTTTGTCCGGGCAGGGCGGGGGAAGCACACACATCCAATCAGGATGTGCGTGCTGTTTGCCTGTTGCGTGTTTCCCCACTGTAGAGCGTGCATGTGCACATCTTGTTACCGGGGTGGACCGGGGGGGTTTCCAAATCACTGAATGCTCCTTTAAAATAATTCATATAAATATTTTTGCAAATCTCTATGGGAAGAATTAATGGGTGATCTTTCAGTGGAACCAGAAAACCACGCCCACTGCGCTACTCTGTTCCACTATATTCTACTGTATGGTCTTAATCATAACACATTATTGATCCATGTGTTTGTGTAGAGAGAACTCCAGCTGTTCTGACTGTGCAACCCAACCCAGCATTTATTGGAGAGACTGTTACGTTCACATGTGACATGGGAGAAGGACAGCAGAGTGACTGGTCTTATAAAATAGACAAAGCTGGTGCTAACGTTAACAGCTACACTGATCAGAATCATTATGCATTTCAAGCGTCATACAGCACAAGGGGCAGTGAATACCTGTGTACCGGTCGTCTTACAGAGGATGACCTGGTTGTGAAAAGTGCTAAAATCACCTTGACGGTATCAGGTAAGTCATATCATTTACTCATCACTGACATTATGTTCATGAACATTTACAACATTAATATGATGGTTTAACTATGGTTCTGTAGT
The DNA here is from genome assembly GCF_963924005.1 of Protomyctophum bolini. Classification (NCBI taxonomy): domain Eukaryota; kingdom Metazoa; phylum Chordata; class Actinopteri; order Myctophiformes; family Myctophidae; genus Protomyctophum; species Protomyctophum bolini. Next base: position 3,195,988 of record NC_137880.1, on the reverse strand, counting down.
ACTGTAGCCATAAAGAGATGAATGTACTGTAAGGATGTGGGACATGGGACTTGATAATCAGCAGTGCTTCAGGGCAGAGTTATTGTGTGTGTGCGTGCGTGTGTGTGTAAATGTACATTCCAGTTAAATGCCATTCATACTCCATTATGTCCTAATGTGAACAACAGCTCAACCAAAGGCCACACTGACAGCTGAGCAGACAGTCATCACAACAGGGGGCAGTGTTGCACTGAGCTGCTCTGTGGAGGGTTCTGGATGGAACTACGAGTACCAACACTCTGACTCTACTGGACCAATCACAGTGTCCGATGCTGTTTCCTACTCTGACTCTACTGGACCAATCACAGTGTCCGAGGGAGGAGTCTACAGGTGCAGAGGAGGGAGAGGAGACCCAGTTTACTACTCTCAGTTCAGTGATGCTCTCACCTTGAACACAAGTGAGTAATTATCTCCGCCAGGCCGGCCGGTCGGGTCTCAGGAGGCGGAGATTATATGTGTTCATCCCCGTCCGTGTGTCCGTCTGTCTGTCTGTCTGTGAGCAGCTAGTCTTGGACACCAATGGACTGATCAGTGTCATAATTTGCTTGCACACTCCCCAGCATAGGCTAAGTGGCGGCCAAGGAAGACTCACCGTCCCAAATGTGCCAAATCGGTGGCTATACTATGGCCTAATATATTTTTATTTAGTCGTTATGGCAATGAATTCCTTCCCCACAAACATTCCTGTGTCGTCACTGCTGCCGTATCCTACTGGCTCACCTGCCAGTGAGGAGCCCCCACTGGGAAGACCTAAAAATGCTACAAAACATTTATTGCAGAAATACAATTTATTATCACCAACAAAAATGATATTGTACGTCATGTGACAATGACCATCAAAAGGTTTGGCCGATATCTTCATCAAAATGCCATACATCATGTTTTTTGTTGTTGTTTTTTTGTAATTGTTTTGTAGACTATACTGAATGTGTACTGTAGGCCTATTTATGAAGGTATACCGTAACTAAAATGCTATTGTCTTTCTCGATCGCAGGACTGAGTTATCTACATTTGGGCCTGATAGTCGGACTTGTTGTGACTGTACTGACTGTACTGTCCATCCTGCTGCTCCTGCTGTGGCGATGCAGAAAATCTAAAAACAGAACATCTAAATACAGAACATCTAAAGGTGAGAAACACTCACATATTGATTATTATATTAATAAAACCCTCGTAGCCTCTGTTGTGACACTGAACAGCGTAAAACACTATTTAACTATACTGTTTTATTATGTTTCATTCCAGGTCCATGTTCTGCCAGGTATGTACAACTATCTGTCTCTGTCTAGAGCAACACCAGTGGGTGTATCATTACTGCTCTTGGATCCATACTGTGATTTGAAACTAATTGTCTTCTGTTTGCCGAAGGCCAGTAATCTTTCCAGGGCCCCCATAGGGCGCGTGCGCACGACATTTGTGTTTTTCCATGTTTTTCTCGTCTTTTTGACCTAAATTTAGCAAAATCAACAGCCAATGAAAGGCCCCGGGAGCCCTTTTCAGGGTGTCAACCCCAGTACCACGCGGTCCAATTTCGCTGAAGGGCCCCTGAGAGCCAAGGTCCCCTGGGCCATGGCCCCAATGGCCCAATAATGGCTAATTTGTCCGTGCACCTAACCCTCTGTCTCATCTTCACACACGACCACAGCAGTAGATCGTAATGCTTGCTACTTTGTAGATCTGTCGAGTCCCAGGGAACCAATCAGAACGCCGCAGCAGACCAGAGGACCAACCAGACAGGCAGTGCAGACGATGTACACCCCCCACTTCAGAATGGTCAGCCTATCATCACTCAGCCACATGCTCGCTCACTCACTCACTCACTCACTCACTCACTCACTCACTCACTCACTCACTCACTCACTCACTCACTCACTCACTCACTCACTCACTCACTCACTCACTCACTCACTCACTCACTCACTCACTCGCTCACTCACTCACTCAATCACTCACTCACTCACTCACTCACTCAGCAGTTGATCACTAACCCTAACACTGCTGTTTCTGCTTTGAAAATGAGACTTCAATCAATGAATGAATCAATGTATTTATTAATTCCCTCTGGTACAGTGTACACTGTACAGTATGTGGACCATTGGTTACATTGATCAATCAATCAATCAATCAATCAATTGGCAGGTATAAAACCAGGCATTATTTGAACACACGTAAAAGATACATTAATAAAGATGTCAACTGACTGAAATGTTACAGTAGGACGGAGTATGGAGTACTTCATGATAACACATGCTAATTTAAAATGTGTATTTTCAAAGAGGCAGCTGTTAGACCAATGTGACATTAAATATGGTTAACGTTTACATTCATGTAAAGTATTTAATTTTCCTGATGTCCTGTCTTTCAGACAAGGCCGCAGCTGAGTCCAGTGACGTGACATATTCAAAGATTGAACTCAAAAACTTCAGCAAGAAGAGGGGTGAGTCAACTGGAGAAAAAAACTAAACAAAACACGCGTTCGGAAATTCGCACATGAGCGCACTGGTGTATAGTATACCTGTTTACTTGTATGGTTAGTTAGCTAAACATCGAGGTGAAGACTGGATCCTCTACATTGTATTATTTATAATGTATTCTGCATGAATGTTTCGCTGAACATAAGTTAAATCCTCAATAACTCCTTTGATTATGTAGGAAATTAACATGAATCACGGGCCAAATGGTTTTGGAATCCTAACGTTACTCTCTGACGTGCATGTGTGTGTGTGTGTGTGTGTGTGTGTGTGTGTGTGTGTGTGTGTGTGTGTGTGTGTGTGTGTGTGTGTGTGTGTGTGTGTGTGTGTGTGTGTGTGCATGTGTGTGTGTGTGTGTGTGTTACAGGAGCAGCAGAACCAGGTGTGACCCACTCCGAGGTTAACTACAAAGATAAAGCCGACAACAAGAAAGGTATAGTGTAAGACCCTCTGTCCACCAAGAGAGTCCATGTTTGTAATTGTTAATAATATGGGGAGCGCCACGTTTTTGGGAACTCCAGCAACTTGAAGGTTGCTCCGGGCTTTTTACCTTGCGCCGGCGCGCGTTTCCCTGCCTGCCAGAAAGCTGTACTAAAATATTTTCAACTCACGTGCCTGGAAGCGCTTTTAGGCAAGGTGAGCGCCATGGCGTTTTCAGCCGAGAAATAAAGCTCAACGGGGTCTATAAAGTGTCAAACGGTGAATTCACTGCATGTTCCCATCACATTTGGAATATGACTCGCCATGAATTCAACAGTGACACTATCTGTGTGCGTGTGCCTGTGTTACAGAAGGAGCAGCAGCACCAGGTGTGACCTACGCCCAGGTTAACTACCAAGACAAAGCTAAAGCAAGAAACAACAAGAAAGGTATAGTGCAAGTGTAAGACCACAAAGTTTCCACAAAGATTGTTTAGTCGAGTATAGTCCATGATTTTAATTGTTAATAACATGGGAGCGCCAGGTTTTTGGGAACTCCAGCAGCTTGGCGTTGCTCTGGGCTTTTTACCTTGCGCGCGTTTCCCTGCCTGCCAGAAAGCTGTACTAAAACATTTTCAACTCACACGCCTGGGAGCGCTTTTAGGCGAGCGCCATGGCGGGAGTGTCCATTCACTGCATGTTCACTCACTCACTCACTCACTCACTCACTCACTCACTCAGGTATACAACCAGGCATTATTAACACAAGCAAGCAGATACATTAATAAAGTTGTCAATTGACTGAAATGTTACAGTAGGACATGGAGTACCTCATGCATAACACATGCTAATTTAAAATGTGTATTTTCAAAGAGGCAGCTGTTGGACCAATATGACATCAATATGGTTAGCATTACATTAATGTAAAGTATTTAATTTTCTTTCAGACAAGGCCGCAGCTGAGTCCAGTGATGTGACATATTCACAGATTGAACTCAAAAACTTACTCAAGAAGAAGGGTGAGTCAACTGGAGAAAAAACTAACAAAATAAATGCAACACGAAGAAAGGTGCGTTCGGAAATTCGCACATGAGCGCACTGGTGCGCCCTCTTGTCGTTTGTTTATTCGGTGCACTCGGTGCGTTGTCGTTCGAAGATTTGGTGCGTTGCGCCCCAGGCGTGCCGAGTGTCCGCACTGACCGACCCTGCTCATAAGCTGGGGTTGTCCAGTGTGCGTGCGTCACTAGCGGTGTCTCGTGCTTGACTCTTGGAATTGCCAAGCCGACCCTCAATATAACAAATTTTTCTGTGGCTTTGCCGCATAATAACAAGCGGCTGATGTGTGCGTCCTCACAAACAGCTAAAATAGCCGATCTGGATGAGGAATAGCAGCACTCTCGTCTCATTTTTTTTACAAGTGCATTCACAATACATTGTAAATAAATACATATACCTGTACACTTGTATGTTTAGTTAGCTAAACATCGAGGTGAAGACTGGATCCTTTACATTGCATTATTTATTAAAAACAAAATGTTTTGCTGAACATATGTTAAATCCTCAATAACTGCTTTAATTATGTAGGAATCACGGGCCAAATGGTATGGAATCCTATACTCTCTGACGTGTGTGTGCGTGCGTATGTATGTGTGTGTATGTATGTGTTACAGGACCAGCAGAGCCAGGTGTGACCTACTCCGAGGTTAAAACCCAAAACAAAGCTAAAGGTATAGTGTAAGACTTCTCTTTCCTGAGAGTAGTCCATGTTTTTAATTGTTTGTAACATGGGAGCGCCAGGTTTTTGGGAACTCCAGCAACTTGAAGGTTTCTCTGGGCTTAATATTACTTGCGCTGGCGCACTTTTCCCTGCCTGCCCGAAAGCTGTGCTAAAATATTTTCAACCCACGCGCCTGGAAGCGCTTTTAGGCAAAGTGAGCGCCATGGCGTTTTCACTGCATTCACTGCATGTTCACTCACTCACTCACTCACTCACTCACTCACTCACTCACTCACTCACTCACTCAGGTATACAACCAGGCATTATTAACACAAGCAAGCCGATACATTAATAAAGTTGTCAACTGACTGAAATGTTACAGTAGGACATGGAGTACTTCATGATAACACATGCTAATTTAAAATGTGTATTTTCAAAGAGGCAGCTGTTGGACCAATATTATGACATTAATATGGTTAGCATTATATTAATGTAAAGTATTTAATTTTCTTTCAGACAAGGCCGCAGCTGAGTCCAGTGACGTGACATATTCACAGATTGAACTCAAAAACTTACTCAAGAAGAAGGGTGAGTCAACTGGAGAAAAAACAAAACAAAATAAATGCAACACGAAGAAGGGTGCGTTCGGAAATTCGCACATGAGCGCACTGGTGCGCCCTCTTGTCGTTTGTTTATTCGGTGCACTCGGTGCGTTGTCGTTCGAAGATTTGGTGCGTTGCGCCCCAGGCGTGCCGAGTGTCCGCACTGACCGACCCTGCTCATTAGCTGGGGTTGTCCAGTGTGCGTGCGTCACTAGCGGTGTCTCGTGCTTGACTCTTGGAATTGCCAAGCCGACCCTCAATATAACAATTTTTTCTGCGGCTTTGCCGCATAATAACAAGCGGCTGATGTGTGCGTCCTCACAAACAGCTAAAATAGCCGATCTGGATGAGGAATAGCAGCGCTCTCGTCTCATTTTTTTACAAGTGCATTCACAATACATTGTAAATAAATACATATACCTGTACACTTGTATGTTTAGTTAGCTAAACATCGAGGTGAAGACTGGATCCTTTACATTGCATTATTTATTAAAAAGAAAATGTTTTGCTGAACATATGTTAAATCCTCAATAACTGCTTTAATTATGTAGGAATCACGGGCCAAATGGTATGGAATCCTATACTCTCTGACGTGTGTGTGCGTGCGTATGTATGTGTGTGTATGTATGTGTTACAGGACCAGCAGAGCCAGGTGTGACCTACTCCGAGGTTAAAACCCAAAACAAAGCTAAAGGTATAGTGTAAGACTTCTCTTTCCTGAGAGTAGTCCATGTTTTTAATTGTTTGTAACATGGGAGCGCCAGGTTTTTTGGGAACTCCAGCAACTTGAAGGTTGCTCCGGGATTTTTACCTTGCGCTGGCGCACTTTTCCCTGCCTGCCCGAAAGCTGTACTAAAACATTTTCAACTCACGTGCCATGGCGTTTTCAGCCAAGAAATAAAGCTCAACGGGGACTATAAAGTGTCAAACGGTGAATTCACTGCATGTTCCCGTCACATTTGGAATATGACTCGCCATGTTGAATTCAACAGTGACACTATCTGTGTGCGTGTGCCTGTGTTACAGAAGGAGCAGCAGCACCTGATGTGACCTACGCCCAGGTTAACTACCAAGACAAAGCTAAAGCCAACAACAAGAAAGGTATAGTGCAAGTGTAAGACCACAAAGTTTCCACAATGATTTTTTAGTCGAGTAGTCCATGATTTGAGTTGTTATTAAATAACATGGGAGCGCCACGTTTTTTGGGAACTCCAGCAACTTGAAGGTTGCTCCGGGCTTTTTACCTTGCGCTGGCGCACTTTTCCCTGCCTGCCCGAAAGCTGTACTAAAATATTTTCAACCCACGCGCCTGGAAGCGCTTTTAGGCAAAGTGAGCGCCATGGCGTTTTCACTGCATTCACTGCATGTTCACTCACTCACTCACTCACTCACTCACTCACTCACTCACTCACTCACTCACTCACTCACTCAGGTATACAACCAGGCATTATTAACACAAGCAAGCAGATACATTAATAAAGTTGTCAACTGACTGAAATGTTACAGTAGGACATGGAGTACCTCATGCATAACACATGCTAATTTAAAATGTGTATTTTCAAAGAGGCAGCTGTTGGACCAATATTATGACATGAATATGGTTAGCATTATATTAATGTAAAGTATTTAATTTTCCTGATGTCCTGTCTTTCAGACAAGGCCGCAGCTGAGTCCAGTGATGTGACATATTCACAGATTGAACTCAAAAACTTACTCAAGAAGAGGGGTGAGTCAACTGGAGAAAAAACTAACAAAATAAATGCAACATGAAGAAGGGTGCGTTCGGAAATTCGCACATGAGCGCACTGGTGCGCCCTCTTGTCGTTTGTTTATTCGGTGCACTTGGTGCGTTGTCGTTCGAAGATTTGGTGCATTGTGCCCCAATACGCACAGCGAGTAGGGCAACACGCAGAGGGGGGCAACAAAATGTGCCAAAAAGTGCCTCAATATAAGAAATTTCTCTGCGGCTTTGCCGCATGATAACGAGCGGCTGATGTGTGCGTCCTCACAAACAGCAAAAATAGCCGATCTGGATGAGGAATAAGTGCATTCACAATACATATACCGAGGTGAAGACTGGATCCTTTACATTGCATTATTTATAATTTATTCTGCATGAATGTTTCGCTGAACATATTATGTTAAATCCTCAATAACTGCTTTGATTATGTAGGAAATTAACATGAATTACGGGCCAAATGGTTTGGAATCCTAACATTACTCTCTGACGCGTGTGTGCGCGCGCGCGCACGCGTGTGTGTATGTGTTACAGGACCAGCAGAGCCAGATGTGACCTACTCCGAGGTTAAAAACCAAAACAAGGCTAAAGGTATAGTGTAAGACTTCTCTTTCCTGAGAGTAGTCCATGTTTTTAATCGTTTGTAAGTGTCAAACGGTGAATTCACTGCATTTGGAATATGACTCGCCAGGAATTCAACAGTGACACTATCTGTGTGCGTGTGCCTGTGTTACAGAAGGAGCAGCAGCACCAGGTGTGACCTACGCCCAGGTTAAAATCTACCAAGACAAAGCTAAAGCCAACAACAAGAAAGGTATAGTGCAAGTGTAAGACCACAAAGTTTCCACAAAGATCTTTTAGTAGAGTAATTGTTTATAACATGGGAGCGCCACGTTTTTTAGCAGGAGCACCAGATGTGACCTACGCCCAGGTGAATTACCAAGACAAAACTGAAGCCAACAAGAAAGGTAGGTGAAACATACATACCCACCTATAATAGAATAAGAAGGGTATAGAAATACATACCATAAGGTATAGAATACATTATCCACCTATAGGACCAGTAATGCGGCTGAGGGGCGAGGTCGCATGCACTGGCCATATTTGGAGCGTATCTCGAGTGTACAGGGTGTGATGAGGTCAGATCAAGATATGGAATGTCAGAACAGGTCAGCTCCATGTGGAGATCTAAGGGTGGCAGCGGGGGCAGTGTATTTTGCCAAATGGTGTCATCTAAATAATGAAAATGAGTGAGGACCAATTATATGAAGATATGGTTGAACATGAGTTAAGTGTTCCTCTAAAATGTGTAATTACTAGACTGAGAATCAACATAATGCATATTATGCAAATGCACTACTTTGTTCGGCTAACAACATGTTCTGCGTATTATTTTCCATTCACAGAATCTCCAGCTCCACAGCAAACTGAGGATGCAGTTCATTCTCTGGTCAAACCAGGGACGTCTCTTGGTAAGATATTTATGTCATTTCACGACCAAAGAGCTAAGGCTGCTACAGTACAATATGTCTAGCTGTGCGTTCATGCTGTGACCTCATACGTTATATAGAAACTGTAATTGTATTCCGTGGCAGTCACTGTATCTGCGTTTGACTTTTTAGGTGGTAAATGAAGATGCTGTAAAACATGGCCAAGAGAAGACACCATGGAGTACTGTAGAAGAGTTGTTTTCTTTCGCAAGTTTTTTTCCCACAATTTTGCAACCCATTTTTCCCACCCAGTGTCAATTATCTAATGTAATCCCTGGGCGCTTACACTTCCTCTGCCCACCTGGGAAGAGCAGCGGACTGACCTCATGCTTTACTGTAGCAGAGTTGTCCAGAATGAGTGATAAGACGTACGTCTTGCCCAACCAATCAATCAATCAATCAATCAACTCACTCTACCAGTAGGAACCAGTCACACAGATGAGTTTTGAGCAGAAAAGGCAGAGCACCAGTGTGTATTTTAGACCATGCCATTGTTGCCAATCAACGTTATAGCTATATGAAGTGTATATACAGGCTTTTTGTTGGAAAAACCCAAGACAGCTCCAGACAAAAATGCTGTCTTTCTCTTTTTTTCCCCCATCTAAATCCGTTTAGCTTTTGTTGGTGACTTACCTAGATCACATTTTTATTCTATAAGTTAAATTATGTTAATGATTGTATCAATGCTGAATGTGGGGGGGGGGGGGGGGTGCCTGGAACAACATATTTTGAGATGGCAGTCGGAGGCCAATTACATTTTTAAGTTTGGGGGTCCTTGACATGAAAAGGTTTGAGAACCACTGACATTTTTTTTCAGAAAACTCTCAGGATTTAGAAGACATTTGTAGAATCGTCCACAGGTCTAAATGGGTTTTAAGCGCATGCTCCTTTCGACTTCCGGACCTTTATAGTTGTAAAGGGAAGCGATAATAACTAAATGTTGACGTCATTCAGATATACCGAGTATAAAAACAACTTTTGAGTTGTCCCCCAGACTTTAACTATTGTTATCCTTTTAGCATACAATAATGTCTACATTTTTTACAGGCCATCATGTTCAACATTTTTACAGGACCCTTTCTTTTCTTCCACTTTCATCAGTGTGGATGATCACATAATTGCCGTTATAGTTTTATGTTATAGATACTATATGTATTTATCTTTAATTATTGATGTGGACGGCTCTTGATGTCGCCTCTGATTGTGCAGAATTACCGTTGCATTTGAAAACATGGATTATGTGTCATCTTCTGTTTTAGCGTTGAGGCTATTTAAAAAAAATAGCAGATATTCAGCACATCACTTCGTGATGTACCGTGAGCTTGTTGGAAAAAAAAACTTTTTTGAAAATATATTTTTTTTTAATCATTTTGAACTGGTTTAGCAGGCATTCGTAGAATTTGCCTCAGGTCTTAATGGGTTTTTATTAGAGTGTTTACTGAGTTGTGTGACATGTGGAAATTATTATTGTTGTTGTCGTGTGGGGAGGAGGAGGACCACAGTAAGTTGGGGATCCAACTGAAGAAATAGGCCTATACGTTGTAGAACATTGACAAAACAATCATTGTTGCTGCCGGGCGGAAGTCCAAAAACTCTTCTTAAAAACAATTTAAATAGTGAAGATAAGTAAGTAAGTAGCCTTGCCGAGCCATGAGGCCCATAGGGGCAGGAGCCTATATCTCCTGTTTCTGTAGCGTGAGGCAGCTTGATGTACAAGTACACCCCCTGGACATGACGCTATAGTATGTCGCAGGGACTTACCCCCAATCCAACCCTTGATGCTGAGTGTGAAATAGTGAAGATAGCCGACCTTATAAGCTCACAACACCTTGTAAATGGGCTAGTTTCACTACTTGTGTGTGACACTCTTGTATGATAACTTTGATAAGACATTATTTTACAAATTTGAAAAAATTGAAATATGAAGATACAGGTTTCTGCCTGACAGCAATATTCCAGTGGTCAAATGGATTTCTTTTTGTATATATATTTTTGCAGTAGGCCTCATGGCCAAGAGAAGACACCATGGAGTACTGTAGAAGAGTTGTTTTCTTTCGCAAGTTTTTTTCCCACAATTTTGCAACCCATTTTTCCCACCCAGTGTCAATTATCTAATGTAATCCCTGGGCACTTACACTTCCTCTGCCCACCTGGGAAGAGCAGCGGACTGACCTCATGCTTTACTGTAGCAGAGTTGTCCAGAATGAGTGATAAGACGTACGTCTTGCCCAACCAATCAATCAATCAATCAATCAATCAATCAACTCACTCTACCAGTAGGAACCAGTCACACAGATGAGTTTTGAGCCGAAAAGGCAGAGCACCAGTGTGTATTTTAGACCATGCCATTGTTGCCAATCAACGTTATAGCTATATGAAGTGTATATACAGGCTTTTTGTTGGAAAAACCCAAGACAGCTCCAGACAAAAATGCTGTCTTTCTCTTTTTTTTCCCCATCTAAATCCGTTTAGCTTTTGTTGGTGACTTACCTAGATCACATTTTTATTCTATAAGTTAAATTATGTTAATGATTGTATCAATGCTGAATGTGGGGGGGGGGGGGGGGGGTGCCTGGAACAACATATTTTGAGATGGCAGTCGGAGGCCAATTACATTTTTAAGTTTGGGGGTCCTTGACATGAAAAGGTTTGAGAACCACTGACATTTTTGTTCAGAAAACTCTCAGGATTTAGAAGACATTTGTAGAATCGTCCTCAGGTCTAAATGGGTTTTTAAGCGCATGCTCCTTTCCACTTCCGGACCTTTATAGTTGTAAAGGGAAGCGATAATAACTAAATGTTGACGTCATTCAGATATACCGAGTATAAAAACAACTTTTGAGTTGTCCCCCAGACTTTAACTATTGTTATCCTTTTAGCATACAATAATGTCTACATTTTTTACAGGCCATCATGTTCAACATTTTTACAGGACCCTTTCTTTTCTTCCACTTTCATCAGTGTGGATGATCACATAATTGCCGTTATAGTTTTATGTTATGGATACTATATGTATTTATCTTTAATTATTGATGTGGACGGCTCTTGATGTCGCCTCTGATTGTGCAGAATTACCGTTGCATTTGAAAACATGATATTCAGCACATCACTTCGTGATGTACCGTGAGCTTGTTGGAAAAAAAAAAAGAAAGAAAATATATATTTTTTAATCATTTTGAACTGGTTTAGCAGGCATTCGTAGAATTTGCCTCAGGTCTTAATGGGTTTTTATTAGAGTGTTTACTGAGTTGTGTGACATGTGGAAATTATTATTGTTGTTGTCGTGTGGGGAGGAGGAGGGCCACAGTAAGTTGGGGATCCAACTGAAGAAATAGGCCTATACGTTGTAGAACATTGACAAAACAATCATTGTTGCTGCCGGGCGGAAGTCCAAAAACTCTTCTTAAAAACAATTTAAATAGTGAAGATAAGTAAGTAAGTAGCCTTGCCGAGCCATGAGGCCCATATAGGGCAGGAGCCTATCTCCTGTTTCTGTAGCGTGAGGCAGCTTGATGTACAAGTACACCCCCTGGACATGACGCTATAGTATGTCGCAGGGACTTACCCCCAATCCAACCCTTGATGCTGAGTGTGAAATAGTGAAGATAGCCGACCTACGTATAAGCTCACAACACCTTGTAAATGGGCTATTTTCACTACTTGTGTGTGACACTCTTGTATGATAACTTTGATAAGACATTATTTTACAAATTTGAAAAAAAATTAATATGAAGATACAGGTTTCTGCCTGACAGCAACTATTCCAGTGGTTAAATGGATTTATTTTTGTATATATATATTTTGCAGTAGGCCTCATTTAGCCGTTTTCCTTTGACAGCTTTTCGTCATAATTTGAATAATATTACCTTCTAGCATCGCAGGTTATTTAGACATTGAGCAGCTTTATCTTTGTTACATTCTAAAAAGGATGGGACCGAGTATAGAGCCTTACCTCAGTCAAAGAAGGGTTTAAAGTGCTTTATCTAAATACCTGTTGTATTCTGTCTTTTTACTATTAATACAAATAAATACCAAATAAAGTCGTCTCAGAGATTTTATTCTATTACATAATGTGCTAGATGACTTCATCCAGGTCAGGTTTTATTCAGACCTAGTTGTTGATTTCTGAATTACCCGACTACAACATTTTGATATGCTTTTGATTGGCTGGGCTGCAAATGCGGCCTTCTGCCTCTGCACAACTAATCGATTTAATCCATTATAAAACATAACTGATAAAAATAAAATTATTTTTTTTTAATAGCAAAGCTTAGGTCTACAAGCTTGTAGATATATTTACATGTTTTTATAACTTTAACACATTGTTGCTTTGTATTGTCCCTGTTAAATAAACAAATATATACATCAAATTAAATAGTTGATTATAAAAACAATGTACAGTATTAGAGTTGTGAATTGATCAATTGCCTACTTCTAAAAATGTTCTATAAGAAATGAATTGATAGCTGCAGCCGCACTCTGCTGTGCTTTGTTCTACACATGTTGCCTGGGCCAACACTGCCCTCTTGTGGATGTTTACTACAGAGCTCACATAATCACATTACATAGACAGCTGGATAGAGCAGTGTTTATACCTACTAAGTACCCAGTGGAGGAATCCAGGAAAGCAACTATAATATTAAGTACATTTAGTTTACTAATAATGTACTTGAGTACACTTTTGAGGTACATTTACTTGCCTATTTTGAATATGGTCACCGAAACAATATGGAATACTGGCTTAATCATTTATGAATTGCAATTAGGGGCCGGAATGTTGAAGTCATTTCAGCATTTGCCTCATTAGTCATGGGGAAAATGCCATTATTATGTGATCGCGCATTGAAATGTCTCACGTTGAGGCTTGTTGTTAATTCACTGTCGAGGCTTATCACGAGCCACTCCAATACAGTCGACACACACCAACACAAAGGCTGATAACAGAGATTTAAACCAGCAGTTGCAGCTACAAAAAATAATCAAGATTCCGCAACTACTGCATGGTATATTTAGTCTAGAACAGGGGTCTTCGATGTTTTTCATTTTCAGCCAGGCCAAGGACCACTTAGCTCAGGGGTGGGCAACTTTGACGATGGAGAGGGCCACTATATATTTCCACACTCACTCCAGAGGGGCCACAGTGCATACTACTGTCGTAGCAAAAATAGCCGATCTACAAGCTCAAAACGCGTCGCAGCTTGTAGATCAGCAATCTTTGCTATATTTGAATTGAAATCCGGAATAATGTTTTGCTATTTGTTTATTGGAATCCTGAAAAGTAACCGTTTTATTTAATTTCAAATGCATTTAGTTATAGTTATGTTAACTTTATGAACTGTTACTGTAACTACATTCGACACAAAAAGACAATAACATTTCAATACTAGCCATTTAAGTAATTAAAGCGGGTCATGTTTGCATGTTTGGAATTGTAACAGCTGAAATCAATACTATATCAGCGTTCTGATATTAACCTGCGAATGTGGCGGCTGCGTGCGGCCTACACGGACAACTTCCCATTGACAATGAATGGAGAATTTATGTCATATGTAGACGAGCAAATTGGCTATTTCGGTCCTACACAAATTAAATTCCCATTAGCAATGAAGCAATAGATGATAAGAGCGCCCCTCACATCCCACAGGTATGATTTTTGAGGGGCGCTATAGCCCCTCCCATATACAGGTTTAATGTTTGTTTTTAGTTGAATGTTTGTTTTTAAAAACGCCATTGACGACGAAGGGAAAATGTACGTCATCTTGTCCCTAACACAAACATTAAATGCATTAACATGAAAGAGAATGTAATGTTTGTTTTGACACCGTTTGTTTACATCACCATTACATCACCTAATCATAGCAACATGAGTTAGACTTTAATATATTAGCGCCCCTCACTTCACTTCACACGGGTGGGATTTGTATCATTAAATGTGGACCAGGAAATGCAATGACGCAGGCCTGCTGACGGACCGTGTAAGAACAGTGAAACCACGACCCCATCAATACAAAACATATCACAGCTGCACTATACTGTACATAACTTTCCTCTTCTCCTCCGGATTTGAATTTGAACCCGGTTTCGTGCACAAGTGCTGAAATGTTTCACTATTGATCTATAGAAGAGCCTGGGAATGCGATATAGTAAATCTTGACCATCAGGTCAAAATGTGTCAAGTGTCTCGGTGCGACATAATATGTCTCACCTATAGACTCATGATCTGACTGACACATTTTCATATTGTGACCTTTGACACAATCTAAACGTATATCAATAGAAGAGACAAAACTTCAACGCGCTGAGCATTATGGGGGTCCGTGGTCTAATGCATAGAAATCACACCCGTGTGATGTGAGGGGCGCTCTAATCAATTATACCAACCTTGAAACATACCTTAGTTACGTCACAAGAATGGTGGTGCCTTATTGGCCAAGGGTTTCTACCTATAGCGACAGCCGAGTTGCTCAGACACATATGGCGTAAATTAAGCTCCATTGGCATTTAATGTTTGTTAAGACAGAATCTACACTATACTGTAGCTGTTTATAGGAGGGGCTAGCGCCCCTCAAAAAGTCCATAGACTTGGCTGCAACATGACGTCACGGGGGGGGGGGGGGGGGGGGGGGATAGAATAAAGTCACGAACACTGCAGGAATGAGACCAAGACTGAAGGGAACGACAAGCCTCACGATGTCCATATCGTCCTACATGGCAGCGGTTCCCAAAGTGGGGTCCAGGGACCCCTAGGGGTCCTTGAGAGAGTTGCAGGGGGTCCCCATGGCTAAATGATAATTATAGCAACCAAATGGACCCTTATGGGTCTGTAACTCTTGAGAGTGTATACACTCAAATTCACTTTGATTTTACAATATAAATTGGGAGTCCCAGAGATAGAAATTTAAAAAATAGCAGATATTCAGCACATCACTTCGTGATGTACCGTGAGCTTGTACATCTGCTGTTTGAACATTTTTGAAAAATCTTCTTTGAAAATATATATTTTTTAATCATTTTGAACTGGTTTAGCAGGCATTCGTAGAATTTGCCTCAGGTCTTAATGGGTTTTTATTAGAGTGTTTACTGAGTTGTGTGACATGTGGAAATTATTATTGTTGTTGTTGTGTGGGGAGGAGGAGGACCACAGTAAGTTGGGGATCCAACTGAAGAAATAGGCCTATACGTTGTAGAACATTGACAAAACAATCATTGTTGCTGCCGGGCGGAAGTCCAAAAACTCTTCTTAAAAACAATTTAAATAGTGAAGATAAGTAAGTAAGTAGCCTTGCCGAGCCATGAGGCCCATATGGACAGGAGCCTCTCCTGTTTCTGTAGCGTGAGGCAGCTTGATGCACAAGTACACCCCCTGGACATGACGCTATAGTATGTCGCAGGGACTTACCCCCAATCCAACCCTTGATGCTGAGTGTGAAATAGTGAAGATAGCCGACCTATAAGCTCACAACACCTTGTAAATGGGCTATTTTCACTACTTGTGTGTGACACTCTTGTATGATAACTTTGATAAGACATTATTTTACAAATTTGAAAAAAAATTAATATGAAGATACAGGTTTCTGCCTGACAGCAACTATTCCAGTGGTTAAATGGATTTATTTTTGTATATATATATTTTTGCAGTAGGCCTCATTTAGCCGTTTTCTTTTGACAGCTTTTCGTCATTAATTGAATAATATTACCTTCTAGCATCGCAGGTTATTTAGACATTAAGCAGCTTTATCTTTGTTACATTATAAAAAGGAGGGGACCGAGTATAGAGCCTTACCTCAGTCAAAGAAGGGTTTAAAGTGCTTTATCTAAATACCTGTTGTATTCTGTCTTTTTACTATTAATACAAATAAATACCAAATAAAGTCGTCTCAGAGATTTTATTCTATTACATAATGTGCTAGATGACTTCATCCAGGTCAGGTTTTATTCAGACCTAGTTGTTGATTTCTGAATTACCCGACTACAACATTTTGATATGCTTTTGATTGGCTGGGCTGCAAATGCGGCCTTCTGCCTCTGCACAACTAATCGATTGAATCCATTATAAAACATAACTGATAAAAATAAAATTATTTTTTTTAATAGCAAAACTTAGGTCTACAAGCTTGTAGATATATTTACATGTTTTTATAACTTTAACACATTGTTGCTTTGTATTGTCCCTGTTAAATAAACAAATATATACATCAAACTAAATAGTTGACTATAAAAACAATGTACAGTATTAGAGTTGTGAATTGATCAATTGCCTACTTCTAAAATGTTCTATAAGAAATGAATTGATAGCTGCAGCTCCACTCTGCTGTACTTTGTGTTGCCTGGGCCAACACTGCCCTCTTGTGGATGTTTACTACAGAGCTCACATAATCACATTACATAGACAGCTGGATAGAGCAGTGTTTACCTACTAAGTACCCAGTGGAGGAATCCAGGAAAGCAACTATAATATTAAGTACATTTAGTTTACTAATAATGTACTTGAGTACACTTTTGAGGTACATTTACTTGCCTATTTTGAATATGGTCACCAAAACAATATGGAATACTTATACTTATACTTATTATATGGCTTAATAATTTATGAATTGCAATTTGGGGCCGGAATGTTGAAGTCATTTCAGCATTTGCCTCATTAGTCATGAGGAAAATGCCATTATTATGTGATCGCGTGTTGAAATGTCTCACGTTGAGGCTTGTTGTTAATTCACTGTCGAGGCTTATCACGAGCCACTCCAATACAGTCGACACACACCAACACAAAGGCTGATGACAAAGATTTAAACCAGCAGTTGCAGCTACAAAAAATAATCAAGATTCCGCAACTACTGCATGGTATATTTAGTCTAGAACAGGGGTCTTCGATGTTTTTCATTTTCAGCCAGGCCAAGGACCACTTAGCTCAGGGGTGGGCAACTTTGACGATGGAGAGGGCCACTATATATTTCCACACTGCATACTACAGTGCATACTACTGTCGTAGCAAAAATAGCCGATCTACAAGCTCAAAACGCGTCGCAGCTTGTAGATCAGCAATCTTTGCTATATTTGAATTGAAATCCTGAATAAGGTTTTGCTATTTTTTTATTGGAATCCTGAAAAGTAACCGTTAAAATTAATTTCAAATGCATTTAGTTATAGTTATGTTAACTTTATGAACTGTTACTATAACTACATTGGACACAAAAAGACAATAACATTTCAATACTAGCCATTTAAGTAATTAAAGCGGGTCATGTTTGCATGTTTGGAATTGTAACAGCTGAAATCAATACTATATCAGCGTTCTGATATTAACCTGCGAATGTGGCGGCTGCGTGTGGCCCCCGGGCCGCCAGTTGCCCACCCCTGACTTAGCAATTTTCGATTCAGAATGGAAAGTTTACGTCATACGTGTCTGAGCAAATCGGTTATTTTTGTCCTACACGGACAACTTCCCATTGACAATGAATGGAGAATTTATGTCATATGTAGACGAGCAAATTGGCTATTTCGGTCCTACACAAAGCAATGAAGCAATAGATGATAAGAGCGCCCCTCACATCCCACAGGTATGATTTTTGAGGGGCGCTATAGCCCCTCCCATATACAGGTTTAATGTTTGTTTTTAGTTGAATGTTTGTTTTTAAAAACGCCATTGACGACGAAGGGAAAATGTACGTCATCTTGTCCCTAACACAAACATTAAATCATTAAATTAAAGAGAATGTAATGTTTGTTTTGACACCGTTTGTTTTACATCACCATTACATCACCTAATCATAGCAACATGAGTTAGACTTTAATATATTAGCGCCCCTCACTTCACTTCACACGGGTGGGATTTGTGTCATTAAATGTGGACCAGGAAATGCAATGACGCAGGCCTGCTGACGGACCGTGTAAGAACAGTGAAACCACGACCCCATCAATACAAAACATATCACAGCTGCACTATACTGTACATAACCTTCCTCTTCTCCTCCGGATTTGAATTTGAACCCGGATTCGTGCACAAGTGCTGAAATGTTTCACTATTGATCTATAGAAGAGACTGGGAATGCGATATAGTAAATCTTGACCATCAGGTCAAAATGTGTCAAGTGTCTCGGTGCGACATAATATGTCTCACCTATAGACTCATGATCTGACTGACACATTTTCATATTGTGACCTTTGACACAATCTAAACGTATGATGGGCAAGCTACTTGGAAAATGTAGTAAGCTACACTACCAGTTACTCTCTATTAAATATAGCTCAACTACAACAAAGCTATCCCCAGATAATTATAGCAAGCTACACTATAAGCTACATGGCAAAAGTAGCTAGCTACATGGACACTACTTTTTTTTTAAATATTTTTTATCAACTTCATGATCAAGTTTCCACCGAACGAATAGCCTAATAGGCAGGCAAAAATGCTGAGTTTGGTTGTTTATTAAAAAACAAACTGGAAACAAGCCCTCTGTCTGGCTTTTGGTGTCAACTTTTTCACATTTACTTGTATTAATGTACCTTGCGGTGTGGCTGATTCATGTGTTCAGTGTTGGGAAAGTTCTTTTTTTTATTAACTATAGTTCAGTTAACAGTTAATTTTTTTTAAAGGAACTAATTCAGTTCATAATTCAACATTTTGAACTAAAGTTCATGGTTCCAAAAAATGAACGATTTTAGTTATTTTTTGTTCTTTTTTAAAATTATTATTATTGCCACAGCCTAGCCATTTGCGCACCAGCTGAGAGACAGGGATTTAGACTAGAGCAGTGGTTCCCAAAGTGGGGTCCGGGGACCCCCAGGGGTACCTGAGGGAGTTCCAGGGGGGACCCATCTATTTTGTTCATGTTCATAAAGTGCTAAAGTGTTTAAAGCAGTGGTTCCCAAACTTTTTCATGTCAAGGACCCCCAAATTGACACTACATAGCCAGTGGACCCCCATTTGAAAAGATATGCCAGGGACCCCCATAAGAGAAGACGTCTACATTTAGACGTACACATTTAGACGTCTACATTTAGACGTATACATTTTGACGTATACATTTAGACAGTGTCCCCCCGAGTGCCTCCCCAGTGTCCCCCCGAGTGCCTCCCCAGTGTGCCCCTGAGTGCCTCCCCAGTGTCTACCCAGTGCCTCCTCAGTGCCTGCCCAGTGTCCACCAGTGTCCCCCCAGTGTCTCCAATAGCAATACAAGAGCAATAATACAAATTAATCTTAATGTATTAATCTAATTAATTAATTAAGTAATCAAAATTGCGGCCTGTGCCCAGCACCATGCCAAAGCTTTTTCCTGCAGGAAACACTGCTTGTGGTTGTAAATATATTGTTATCCGTGTTGCGAGGATGAGGTGGTACCTGGAAAAATATCTACCCCAAAAGGGGTACCTGGTCCAAAAAAGTTTGGGAACACCTGGACTAGAGAATGCGGGTGGCCTGTTTGTTTGTGTCAGACTCTTCTTATCTAAACCAACCAATCATGGATTTCTTTCCAGGGATTTTTTCCCCCCACAAAACTTTATTTAACAGTAAATTTGTAACTTTGTAGCTTTTGTTGAAAGCTACGTCACTACTTGGGTCTAAAAATAGCTACACTACAAAAAACGCTACTTGGTTCAAAAGGAGTGAAGCTACCTTCAAGCTACTGATAAATGTAGTAAGCTATGTAGCTTCGCTACTTGTAGCTAGCTACTGCCCAACACTACGGTATATCAATAGAAGAGACAAAACTTCAACGCGCTGAGCATTATGGGGGTTCGTGGTCTAATGCATACAAATCACACCCGTGTGATGTGAGGGGCGCTCTAATCAATTAGTGACCTTATACCAACCTTGAAACATACCTTAGTTATACGTCACAAGAATGGTGGTGCCTTATTGGCCAAGGGTTTCTACCTATAGCGACAGCCGAGTTGCTCAGACACATATGGCGTAAATTAAGCTCCATTGGCATGTTTGTTAAGACAGAATCTACACTATACTGTAGCTGTTTATAGGAGGGGCTAGCGCCCCTCAAAAAGTCCATAGACTTGGCTGCAACATGACGTCACGGGGGGGGGGGGGGGGGGGGGATAGAATAAAGTCACGAACACTGCAGGAATGAGACCAAGACTGAAGGGAACGACAAGCCTCACGATGTCCATATCGGCATTGGCCCGCGGTTCCCAAAGTGGGGTCCAGGGACCCCTAGGGGTCCTTGAGAGAGTTGCAGGGGGTCCCCATGGCTAAATGATAATTATAGCAACCAAATGGACCCTTATGGGTCTGTAACTCTTGAGAGTGTACACTCAAATTCGCTTTGATTTTACAATATAAATTGGGAGTCCCAGAGATAGAAATGTGATTCAATGGGGGTCTGTAGCCTATAATGCATGTCAAACTGGGGGTCCTTGAAATTAAACAGGTGGAGAATCACTGCTTAGAGCCGTAAAACACTTCTCTTATGGGGGTCCCTGGCATATCTTTTCAAATGGCTAATAAGTGTCAATTTCTGGGTCCTTGACATGAAAAAAGTTTGGGAACCACTGCTACATGGCACATTAATTAGGGCGTTGCTGCACTGGCGTATACGGGGGGGGGGTCTGCAAGCGATGCAATCCGGTGGGGCACCCATAGCAAGGGGTGCCTCACTCGCCCAACGCCGTATAGCCAAACTCTTAACGAACTCCACTCTGCAATAGAACTTGGTCGGCCACCCATTTTGCATCTGAGATCAGCCCCCGGGGAGTGACATCATCGCTGTCCAGCGTTGCCGTCGACTAGTGTGGGCGGTCCACGTGCTTCAAGGTTTATACATATGTTCTGTTGCTCCTGGTCGGGAGCAACGGATGTACGGGCAGAGCAATGCGGAATGGGCTATTTTCCAAATTGCCGAGGGGGGGGACATATTACTGTGGTAAAAGGGCCCCACCCTCCTCCGTGCAGGCTGGCCTCGAGGATTTCGGGGGCCACTGCGTCCCCGATTATCTACGTGGTGACCGGCCACGAGGTTCGCGTGGCATTCGTGCCGCTCCGCCATCATAAAAGGGCGTTGCGCGAGGAGTAAACCCTATTATTTCAGAGCGACGATACTTCCCGTACATCCCCCCCCCACCACCTGTATCCACGCACGGACTGCATGAAATGCTGCACTGGACGGTGCACCTGAAAGGAGGGCCGGGGCGGGACTACGACCACGCTGCTGTGGCAGTGGGGCACCGGCTGTTCGCCTTCGGCGGCTACTGCTACGGTCCGAGCAGCGCCGCCGACCAGATCGACGTGCACGTCTTCAACACGGTGTCCCTGCGCTGGAGGAAGCTGCCCCCGCAGACGACCCCCGCCGCCCCCGAGGAGGAGGAGGGCGGCGGCCCCGGCCCCCGCCGCGGCCCCGACGTGCCCTCCCGGCGCGACCGCCACACGGCCGGCCTGGTGGAGGAGGACAACGTCATCTACGTCTGGGGCGGCGTCACCTTCGCATGGGAGTTCTGCAACGTGCTGTACGCCTTCGACGTCGACGCCCGCCGCTGGTCCGCGCCCGCGGTCTCCGGCGCCGCGCCGGAGGGCCGCTGCGACCACTCGGCCTGCGTGGTGGGCAAGGTCATGTACGTCTTCGGGGGGTTCGTCCACCTGACGTCGTGCCACACCAGCGACATCCACACGCTGGACACCGCCACCATGGCCTGGTCTCTGCTCCGCGCCCGGGGCACGCCGGCGCCCGCGTCCGAGTGCCACTCGGCCACCATCATCGGGACGAGGATGTACGTGTTTGGCGGCCAGGGTGATCAGTTTGACTACAACAACGGCGTCAGCGTGTTCGACACAGAGACCAACTGCTGGCTGAGCGCAGCGGACGAGGACGGCGTCGGCGCGTTCGACGCGGAGACAAACTGCTGGCTGAGCTCGGCGGACGAGGATGAGTTCCACCACCTGCTGAGCCACGGGGACGACGAGGACGACGAGGACGACGACGACGAAGAGCACGGCCGTGACATCACAGCCTCCGACGTGGAGTCCTACGGCTGGCTGGACCAAAGGCCCAACGACGAGTACGGCCGCCTCCTGGCCCAAGAGCTGGAGTACCACTGCTGCCTGGGTCCAGGGGACGAGGACAAAGAGGACTTCTACGACGACCTCTGCGAAGAGCTCTACGGGGAACTCTACGAGCCCAGCCGCCTGCCGCGCCGGGAGGCCGACGCCGACGACGAGCAAGGCCTCTGGCTGAGGAACGGCGACGACTACTACGAGGGCGACTACAGCCGCTGGCTGAGTCGAGAGAGGTTCTGTCCGAACCACCGTGGCGGCGGCGACGACGACGAAGAACACCCCTACGAAGGCCCCTACTACTACCACGACAACGACTACTGGCCGAGGACGTCGTCGTCCGAGCCGTTCGTCCCGGGGGAGCGCGAGGGCCACTCGGCCTTCGCCTTCAACGGAGAGCTGTACATATTCGGCGGGCACAACTACATCCTGGGCCGGACCTTCAACGACCTGTGGAAGTTCAGCCCGGACACCTCCTCCTGGACGGAGGTGGAGGCCAAGGGGAAGGCGCCGCGCTCGTGGATGTCGCGGATGTGCTGCTGCGCGGTGGGCGACCGCGTCGTCCTCTTCGGCGGGTGCCGCTTCATGGCCGCCCCGGTGGACGTGGAGGACGTGGACGACGACACCGACACGTACGACAACCTGTACCTGCTGGACCTGCGGCCCACGCTGAAGACGCTGAGCATGCAGGCGGTCACGCGGCACGTTCTGGAGCAGTCGGGGCTCCCCCACAACGTCAGGTGGGAGCTGGCGACCATGACGAACCAACAGCGGCAGGGATAGGGTCCAAAAGGAAGCACGCACGCACGCACTTCTCCAGAAATTCTGCAGGTGCTGGTCAAAAGTATACGCACAATGAAAAGGAAAGGGATGTCCGGCACACTGTTTCTCTGCTCCCAGAGAATTTGTAATTAGCACAACGTTTCGACCCTTACGGGTCTTTGTCAGTATGACGAAGGCCCGTAAGGGTCAAAATGTTCCCTGGAGCAGAGAAACAGTGTGCGTCCTCCCTTCCTTTTCATTGAAACAGCAACAGACGTTTATAGCAACAGCCCACTGAAATGAATCGACGATGCCCACACAAGGGAAACACGAGAACTGCAGGGAACAAAGGAAAGACGAAAAGGGGAAGATTGGGAGATCAGCCGTCCATAAAACGCGTTGTTAAAATGTGTTCAGGGATATCCACCAGGAACTAGAAAGCATCGTACAGGGAAATACTGTATATGCACGTGACGTTATAGGCAAACCGTGACGGTTTGCCAAGATCTGTAACATTATATCTTATGCTTGGGGGAAAAGGAACGGACACTTATGTGGAACAGAACTTCAGGAAACGGATGTTTGTACAGGAGGACTGCCAGCGTTTTTGTTAACTTTTTTATTGTTTATTTATGGCGAGGCATCTGCAAGATGCTGAGAGTTTGTGTCCATCAACCGTACACCTCGCTGCGAGTACTACCCATCAGGGGAACTACCCATAGATCCGAAGTCCCGTTAGTCCGAACATGCACTGCTCCCGTGCTTGCGGTTAGGTTTAGGTTTGCTCCCGTGCTTGCGGTTAGGTTTAGGTTAGGGTTAGAGATAGGGATAGTAATTTCGGAACAATGAACCTTCTGACTAATGACACGGCACCACAGATCAGCACCATCCCTTTTACACACACGCGGCTGTCGGTATAGGCCACAGAAGCACCTCCTTCGGGTTGTTTTCACATGAGTTTATACTTTTTTTAATATGTACTGCGATTTTATAATGGAAGCCAGAGGGGGCTGTGGTCACCCCAAGACATTTCACAACCTAGGAGTCATGACTGATGTCACAGAGAGAGAGAGAGAGGGAATTTTGAAGTATACAGATAGATTTGAGTAACATTGGAATATTCGTCGACTAAACTAAATGCAAACTAAATGGAAACTAAGCTACGATGACTAAAACTAAATATATTGACAATTTCGTCAACAGATAAAAACTAGACTAAAATGTTAGGAAGGGACTAGTGGACAAGAGATCCAATGTTAGGAAGGGACTTGTGGACAAGAGATCCAGTATAAGTCATTTTACAAGTTGCATGCTGAAAATGGCAGATCTACAAGCTCGAGCTTGTAGATCGGCTATTTTCAGCAATTGTAAAATCTGTCATTACGACGGCATCAAGGCCCGCCAAAACACATTTTAGTATTAAAATATTACGACTAATATTTAGTCGACTAAAACTAGGCTAACACTAAGACATTCCAGGTGACAAGAATGTGACTAAAACTAAATTTGCTGCCAAAAACAACACTGGTGCCGTGGATGAGAACGTAATTTACATAATTACAGTGAATGTTGTGGCAGGACACAGTATACTTGCTGTTCCCAGACTGTCACACAACATACACAGCCCACATGTATGCTGTATACCATGTCGACATATGACATTAATTGATAAATTACACAGCCTAGTATGTATTAAGTATTCCAGAGCCAGGTACAGTCACTATTAAACATGAGGACATTTTGTTTTATATTGGGTGGTTGACAGATATTCAACCACAGAGCTATAACAAAGTCCTCAGGCTTTATCTGTAAAATGTATATTCAATTGAAGACACTCAACAAACTCTACATTGTGCGAGGGGCGGGGTAATTCATAAAATGTATTGAATCAATTATTCATCATTCACACACACACACACACACACACACGCATACACACACACACACACACACACACACACACACACTAGAGACTGACACGGGAGTGGATTTCCACTCCTGTCCTGTCCCACTCCCACAGAAAAAATCCTGTCCTGTCCCAATCCTGGACCAGGGTAAAAATAAAAATCCTGTCCTGTCCCACTCCTGTAGAATGACTCCTGATCCCATCCCGCTCCCACTCGAGATGACTCCCACTCCCATCCCGCTCCTGTTTTTTTTTTTTTTTTTAATACTGCATTGTGCCGATTATAGACTACTCCAATAATAAGATGAACCCCATTTTTCAAGACTAATTAGAGAAAAAAGTACATTGAAATTCAATTAGTCTAGTCCCCGTCCCCGATAACAAAATAAATAGTCTTATATTCAGCACAATATGGTAAGTTACTCATTAAGGCAATGGATGGAGTTCTTATTTTTTTAAAGAGTATTGTTTCATGCCATTAAACAATGTGGCACCAGGAACAGTTAACGTGGTAAATGTAATGGTATATTATATATATACCATACGGCATATAATTCCTTAATCCAGTTTAAACAACAATCTTCAAAGGCCCCAACACATAATACCTTATACATACCTTGCTATGGTGGAATGTATGTCAGTTAAAAAACAAAACATTGGTCAGTCACACCACGCCTATGGTAACAGTACCTTAGTTGAATAAACCCAAACATGGTATTTAATGTTTTATTTTATTATTTAAGACATTGTTTCCTTCTCTCAGTCCCTGTCGCAGGGTAAACAAAACGTCATATAGCACATGGCTAATTGTACCGTGCCAGGGAGGAGGAGGAGGCGGAGCGGCTGTAACTTTCTCCAGGCCAATAATGGATTTAATCATTCCAAATAGGTCTCCATTCATTGCTACGGTCGACATGCTCGTCTCACTGTCACTCGCTTTTAGTTTTGACTAACGCAAGCGCAAAGCAAAGCTATTGCTGCGCTGTGCAGAAGAGCCATTGAAGTTAAAGTGAATGCGCAAGATTTGCGACATTGAGGGGGGCAGAAAACTGAGCGCTCGAGCACTGTTCATGCAGCCTGGAGTTCAGAGAAGTGGGACTAGCTGGAGTTTGATAGTTGAGATTGTAGAGCTTGTAGACCCGTCTGTTTTTGCAGCTCCGGTGTCAGGGTAACAATAAGAAATTATAGGCAGAGATGAAGTGAAGTTGAACAGCCAAGCAGCAGCAAGCTACGCTACGCTAAGCTAACATCACCACCACCATGGCTGGTGTTGTGTTAGCTTAGCAGCTAAGCCTTAGCTTCTTGCAATGCTATAGCGTTCTCACTGCGGTCTCACGGTGCAGGCACTGTGGTGTGGGCTGCTGCTTGGAGAGGAGAGGCTACAGGCGGCTCAGCGGCTGCTATGACCAAATTGATTGTGTGCAACATGACAACTGTTTTAAAGTATTGTACAGTGACAACTATTGAAACTTTATTGTAAACAAACACTGCGGTCCACCCAGCTCCACCCCCTGGCTACAGCAGGCAGCCAGCAGTGAGCCTGAGCACCGCGGCGAGCGTTGTTTCCTTCCTGAAAATGATCATTATGATTCTAGATAGATGGCATTCCCGCTCCTGTACGCTCCCGTTGATTTTCATTCCCGTCCCGTCCCGATCACGGGATTAATAAAAAAATTAATCCCATCCCACAGGATTCCCGCGGGAATCACGTGACCCACGGGAATCCCGACAAAATGTCACTCTCTAACACACACACACACACACACACACACACACAACAAACAAACTATCAACTAACTATCAGCGTTAGCCTCAATTAGCCTGACATAATATTGCAACGCCCTCTCTCTATTGATTAACAGCTAGCTCATTCATGAAACATTGTATCAATAAACGATAAACAGTCACAAAACTCACTGTTACTGGACCCTCGTCTGGTTCTGACAGACAGGGGTGTGTGCAGGCTGGGTGGTGTGTGATAATCTGGTCGAAGAATTCCTTTGGTACGGTGAATGTGGCGGTGGGCCCGGGAGAACAATAATGCGACACGAGACAGTATCACGCTAAAGGTTCACAAAGTTTATTACACACACTTTGTCTTTCCAGTGTGTGTGTGTGCGCGCACGCGCGTGTAACCGTGCGTGTGTGTGTACACATAAGTTCAGAGAAACCACGGTAGGCTTGCTTCGTACTGCAAGCAGTGCAACAGCACAAACGAGCCTTTAATTTTTAAGTTAAATTGTCTCCCAGTTATTTATGCGGTTATTTACCCCCCCCCCCCCTTTCCCCTCACTGTATAAGATTATTTTCCATTTTTATATCCTGTATGATGAATTCCTGTCCTGTTCTTTGACTATATAGAAGTGTCTATTTGTACGTCTCTAAATGTTTTTGGACCCTCTTGTAAACAAACAATGCTTAATTGGGTCGTCCACTCACAGTCTTTGTATTGAGTTTGTGCTTGAAATGTAGGCCTACTGTAATTCTGCAAACTGTTAATAAATATTTCAATCAAAATCAATCAATGCAAATGTTTGTCTCGTTGTTAGACGCAGCGGCGAACAAGAGCCGGCTTAGGGCCGATTCATACTCCTATTTTAGAGCCGAATAAAAGTCGGTTCGGCGCTGTAGAGCCTACAATTTGACGTAATTTGAGGTTGGGTACCGTCCTACCGTCCTAAGTTCAGTAGCACCGAAGAGCCGACTTTAGGACGGTACCCGCCCCCCCAACCTCAAATTGTAGGCTCTACAGAGCCGAACCGACTTTTATTCGGCTGTAAAATAGGAGTATGAATCGGCCCTAATGTGTGCGTCCGTGTGTGTGTAGACCTACACACCAGAGTGACACGTTTTGAGGTATGCTTCCGTCCGTATTGCGACAGCATAAAAGTTTGTGTTTGATGAATGAAATGTGAGTCCTCATGATACGTTTGTGTCACACAGACGGTGTTTCAACCAAGTAAATACACTGACAAGAGCCTGGCTAACGTGGTGTCGTGTGTGTGTGTGTGTGTGTGTGTGTGTGTGTGTGTCGGGGCGGAGCTACCGGGGGGGGGGGGGGTAGGGGGGGTGGTCAAACCCCGGTGCGGACCTCCTGGGGGCCCGGGCTGTCAGATGATCGATTGACGATTTTGTACACAGTCACTCACGACTGATAAAATCAGCGGGCCCCCGCAAATCCCACAATTAACCAGATACAGAGCTTATATAATAGCCTACACTTTAGCAAAATATCATGTCTGATGAGAATGTACTGCGCTGGACTGTACAAGCACCGTGGAGTCTGTCTCACACTCTCTCCAACAGACATCCTCAGCCACGCTCCAAAAGTGGCAGCACGGCACCTGTCACTCATTAGTAGGCTAATCACTCTGTGAGGACTTTCAGGAGTGCATATGTGGACTTCCTTTTCTCCACAAAGGACTGTTTCGATTAAACCCCTTCTTGTTGCTTTTCCCTGTGTGCGATCACTCAGCAATAAGGTGAAACAGAACACAAAGATGAGTAGCCTATTTATTTTTTAACACGCAGCACCCAGATCTCTCTCTACCTCTCTCTCTACGTCTCTCTCTCTCTCTCTCTCTCGTATACAGTGTGCACTGCTGCGCAATGTCACAGACACAGACGCGATCAATCATAAATAATAGGCAAAATATAACACTTTCCCTCTATCTGTGACTGTGATCAGCTCCTCACACACACAACTCCTCTCTCGTTCATGCACGCCTGCTCAAATTAGCAGTTCTGTTAGCGTAAATTATTTTCTTTTCCCGTTCGGGGGGGGGTGCTGTTGGGAGTCATGGTTCGGTGAGGCCCGGTCGTGCTGTCTCCGGCCCGGTCCAATGTTGTTCCGCCACTGTGTGTGTGTGTGCGTGTGCGTGTGTGTG
This sequence comes from Protomyctophum bolini, assembly GCF_963924005.1. Taxonomy (NCBI): domain Eukaryota; kingdom Metazoa; phylum Chordata; class Actinopteri; order Myctophiformes; family Myctophidae; genus Protomyctophum; species Protomyctophum bolini. Next base: position 3,166,958 of record NC_137880.1, on the reverse strand, counting down.
TAACGCCAGGGCTCCACTGGGCGCGTCTGCGTCGCGTCAGCGTCACCGTCACAGAATGTTCCCTTTTTAATCAATGAAGGGTGGCTCCACGTTGCGCGAGCGTGCCGCGTGCGTGCGTCACCATTCAAATTGAACCGGTTCGTTTTTTGACGCACGAGACGGAGACGCAACGCTCCCAAACGCGCCCAGTGGAGTTTGTACATCTGCTGTTTTTGAACATGTTTTCTTTCAAAGTGAAAAGGCCCTGAAAGATCACATATGAACCTGTTTTTAATTTCAATGCATGTTCAGGTCACTACACGGCCTCCAAATCTAGCGCTATATTGTGCTGATCAGAGCAATGGTCCCAGAGTTATAGGCCTACAGCCATTTGAAGCATTCAACACTGTAACACTTCTGTAGTTCCCCGTGTGTGTGTGTGTGTGTGTGTGTGTGTGTGTGTGTGTGTGTGTGTGTGTGTGTGTGCTTTTTTAGGCTTTTTGACCTCTGAATAGTGTTTGTACCAATGCAGGTTTTGTGTGGATCGGATCGGAGTGCCATGCCCTCCTGACACATTATTGATGTGTTGTGTTTCATGTAAAGCACTTTGTCGTTCGCCTTGTCATTGAAATGTGCTGCTATTCAAATAAACCTTCCACTGCTTTTATTTATTTTTGCCATCCTGTAGTTAAATGACTGCCCTGTGTGACATGGTGGTGGCCCCAGTTGTGATTTATGTGGGGGAGTTCAAATATTGTAATGCAACATTTGTCATTCAGTTAAATCATTTTGATGTGCACCAAGATAAGCTTTCAGTTAAAATATGGGTTCTGACTGAACAAACATAAGAACATAAAAATCCAATTCGAACCAAGTGAAAATTAAGGTAAAAATGAATTACCTGCATGGGCCCTGCTCAAACACTGCCCACGCTGCCACCCTTAGATCTCTATATATGGAGCTGACCTGTTCTGATATTTCATAGTTGATCTGATCTCATCAAACCCTGTACACTCAAGACACGCATATATGGCCAGTAGACCTACAGAATTCATTCCATATGTTGATCTGATCCCCCCATGCCAAAGCGCCAGTGCTCACCCAGCAGTCTGCCCTGTCACCCAGGCGGATGCCTGCACGCATCTCGCCCTCAGGTGTCTTACTGGTGTTAGTTACTGAGTGTGCGCATGCGTGCGTGCCACAGAGCCTGCCTTGGTCTTCTAACACACACACACACACACACACACACACACACACACACACACACACACACACACACACACACACACACTTTTACACTTTGCTACTGCTGCCATGACGTGAATTCCCCTCCAGGGGTCAGTAAAGGTCTATATATTGCGCCGATGGTCCATATAAGCAAGGGATGTTAAAATAAAGTAGTGTTTAATGAATGATGTCGCCTCACAGCTAGAAGGTCCTCTGTTAGATTCCCACCGGGGACAATGTGGGTGCTGGGGGCGTGTTCTCTCCTCCATGTCATCAGTGCCCTTATGCCCTTATATGTGGGGTTGGTGAAAGGGCCTAGACTGTTAAAACTCTTAAATACATGACACACGTAATAACAATAATAATACAACAAACTATTTTTAATTAAAAAGACACAACTGATGAATCTACTTCACATTCATACAATTATCTTTTTTAACAAACTGAATCGACGTTGATTCTAAAATGTAAAAATTTATTTCAATTTCGTCACATACTACTTTAAACTTTAAACAAATACAAAAATAAACACTTATTTGAGTAAGTAATGAAAATAAGTTATGAAAAAATGTCATTTTTTGACATACAAATCTCATCAACCTCCTAATCTCTATTTCTTCATACAACTAATTCCTAAAACAGCTGCGATCCCATTGTGAGCCGATTGTCACCGATTTTTGGTATTTACAAAAGCATTTTAAAAGTATAAATGTTTAGAAAACAATTAATAAAATAGAGACTAATGATGTTAAAATATTTGAATAAAATACATCTGTATGAATCCAATAAACAATGTAATAAAAACATTCAACATTATACTTCATTAACATTTTGAAGGCAGTACAGTAACACAACTATGCTAAAAGATCCCCTGCTGGCTTGTTTCCATTGTGGTGCATTATACTCAATTCAAGATTCATCATGACATACAATACACCATACATTTCATATCAGCAACAACTCTTTTTTTTCTTATTTCTTTTTTTGGTGGTCTTTGGGAGTCCTTCCCTTGTGCCATTCATGTTATTGGACAGTAAAATAAGCAATATGTATTAGTCTGAAACTAAAACTGACTGATGGCAGATTAAAAGATAATTCATTATGATAGTGGAATTTATCATTACTTGTCAAATGTTCGTCTTGAAGGGCCAATGGCACTTATAAGCCCTTATTGGCCCCCACACAAGCCCTTATTTGCCCCCCCCACAAGCCCTTATTGGTCCCCCACATAAGCCCTTATTGGCCCCCCCACAAGCCCTTATTGGCCCCCACATAAGCTCGTATTGAAACCTCATGTCATGTAATGAATAGGCTGATCTAGGATCAGATAACTGCACCACGTGTGGTGTTGGCTTTGGTTTTCCTACACGGCTGTATCTGAGGAAATGAAACAGAGTTAGTAACACTGTGTCATTAAACAAGCAGTATATAAAACACAGTCTGTGTTTCTCTAAAAGGAATGTGAACAACTGTATTATTCACATATCGCTCACTGGAGTGGAAATTCACACAACAAACACTTATTTGATGTATTACCATGTTTTGTTCTTGCTTACTGTAAATCGCTCTGGATTAAGAGCGTCTGCTAAATGTCTAAATTGTAAAAAGTAAATTGTATGCTGCGTTCACAGCATTATTATAGCTCAAATGTGATTGGTTCTGGACTCTGATGCTACTAATCAGTGTTGTAATGTTTGTACAAACAGTATGGAATGAGAGTACAGTCTGCTGAGTTAAAATCAGGTGATTGAATCTATAAAATATAGACATGTATAATATATACTTTACCATTCTCTTGGTCATCAGGGTGGTTGACTTCATAGACACTTGTGTCACCTGAAGGGAAACAAAATGAGTCTTAATGTGATGCTTATAATTGTTATTTAAATAATGGTCCCTGGAACAAGACATTTTCAGATAGGGCGGTCCGTGGCCAAATAAATACATATCATTTTGGGGGGTCCTTGACACAAATAACTACTGGTTTAGAATGAATTTTGTAGAAACGGCCTCAGGTCTTAATGGGTTAATGGGTTGATGAACATGATTGGTTCAAAGACTGACCGTACTGCAGTGGGCAGTATAGGTCATCATCTGGATCTCCTCTTTGATTGGTCGCCTGGTGGACTGTAGCTGAGGCCTGATTGGTTTCCTGAGACTCAATGACTCTGTTAATTAAAATATAAATATGTATCAGTGATGAAGAATAAACCAAAATGTAATCCACTGCTGTCATGATGATGAATATACAGAGATCAATACTGTACCTACCTGACATAATCTGGATCTGTGGATTAAAAACAATATACATTATAACATCAATATCTGAACCAAATACAAACATAATCTGGGTGACTTCATTCTCATTTCATTTCAAACTTTGGCTATTAAAAAATAGCAGATCTACAAGCTCATAGCATAACATTTATATAAATCACAGGCACAAAACACATTTCTAACAAATCCAATTAATCTGAACCTGAAAATGAATTCCTACTGACTCTCCTAACATGAATGTTCCACAATGACACCAAATTAAACCAGATTTAAATCACTGGATTGGACGTTTAAAAAAGTGCATACTGTACCATTTTCATAATCATCATCAGGTTGGTTTATCTGAGACTCAATGACTCTGTAATTAAAATATAAATATGTATCAGTGATGAAGAATAAACCAAGATGTAATCCACTGCTGTCATGATGATGAATATACAGAGATCAATACTGTACCTACCTGACATAATCTGGATCTGTGGATTAAAAACAATATACGTTATAACATGAATTCATTAAAGTCACTTTCTTCTTCATGTTTCATACTTGGAAAACATTTTTCTTTTTTTTAAGATTATTATTTTTTGGCTATTCGCCTTTTTATTGATAGAGCGATAGATGAAAGTAGGCTGACAGGAAATGGGGAGAGAGATGGGGGGGTAACACGCAGTAAAGGACGTCAGGATCGGGAGTCGAACCCGCGGCACACTGCCAGACTGGATTAACAGCCAAGGTGCCCAGACAGCTACGCCAGCCACCCGGGCCCGGAAAACATTGTTCTAATGAATCCATTTAATCTGAACCTGACAATGAATTGACTCAGATTTAAATCTTTGGATTGGATGTTTAAAAAAGTTTATACTGTACCATTTTCATAGTCATCATCAGGCTGGTTTATCACCCCATAGACGCTTTTGTCGCCTAAAAGTAAATTAACATGCATTAATGTGGTGCTTAATTCAGTTATTTCAGTTATGGTTTTCTATTCTATTGTGCAAATGAGGAAAAACAAACACAACTGAACTTCCAAAATGTTCAAAGTACAGTAGAACCAGTTGTCACAGGTGTCCTTATTGAAAATGATTGGTTGAAAGACTGACCGTGCTGCAGTGGGCAGTACACATCATCAGGAGACGCACTCTGATTGGTTCCCTGAGACTGAGCGGGTCTGCAATTAAAAGATCCATATTTATCATCAGTAATGGAGTATAAAAGAAGATGTAATCTATTACTGCGGTCATGTTGATGAGTAGACAGAGTAATACTTGTAGTAGTACTCACCTGACACAACATGGACCTGTAAATGAAAAACAACACCTTATAACACAAGTATTTAAACCTTCTAATTGTCATGTCATGAGAGTTGCTCAGTGATTAGATGTAATCCATGGAATGCAATCTAGAGGTAATCCATCTAATGCAGGGCAGTGATGTAAATAGGTTTTCAATGTAATGGGTCCCGGAACCCAGGGGTGGTCTTTTAGATGGGTCCCAGGGACATTTTATGAGTCCCACTTAAACAACATTAGGAGTCTTAAAAAAAATATATATATATAAAGGAAGGTTTTCTCTATTTTTATATATATATATATATATATATATATATATATATATATATTGTAGAATTTAATGTTATATGGTTATAATATAGTTATAATGATTATATTCATGTAGAAAAATGTATCCATTGTTCCACTTGGATGTGTGTTTCCCATTCAGTCGGGTCAGCTTGTTATGTTTCTCACCTTTAGATGTTCTGCACAGCAGGAGCAGCAGGATGGACAGTACAGTCACAACAAGTCCTCCTATCAGACCCACATTTAGAGAACTCAGTCCTGCAGGTCTAGCAGACCCTGAACGTTGAGACGGGATCGACAAAGACAATAGCATCTTAGTTATATGTTATACCTTCATAAATAGGCCTACAGTACACATTCAGTATAGTCTATAAAACAATTACAATTATGATGGATGACAGGATGTCATGGTGATACTGATAATACATTATATTTCTGCAATCAACTTTTTGTAGCATTTTAGGTCCTCCCAGTGGGGGCTCCTCACTCTACAGCAGTGACGACACAGGAATGTTTGTGGAGAAGGAATTCATCGGCATAAATACGACTAAATAAAAGATTATTAGGCCAAAACGTAAAGTATAGCCACCGATTTGGCACATTTGGGACGGTGCGTTTTCCTTGGTATATAGCCGCCACTTGGTAGCTTATGCTGGGGAGTGTGCAAGCAAATTATGGCCCATTGCTAGCTGTTTCACAGACGGACAGACGGACGGGGATGAACACAGGCCGCCTTCCGACCGGTCTGGCAGAAATAATTACTCACCAACAGGTGTGTTCAAGGTGAGAGCATCACTGAACTGAGAGTAGTAAACTGGGTCTCCTCTCCCTCCTCTGCACCTGTAGACTCCTCCCTCGGACACTGTGATTGGTCCAGTAGAGTTCTGAACAGCATCTGACACTGTGATTGGTCCAGTAGAGTCAGAGTGTTGGTACTCATAGTTCCATCCAGGACCCTCCACAGAGCAGCTCAGTACAACACTGCCGCCTGCTGGGATGACTCTCTGCTCAGCTGTCAGTGTGGCCTTTGGTTGATCTGTTGTTCACATTAGGACATAATGGAGTATGAATGGCATTTTGGCAACTTTTTTATTTTTTAACACAGACACACATACACACGCACACACGCGCACACACACACACACACACACACACACACACACACACACACACACACACACACACACACACACACACACACACACACACACACACAATACCTCTTACATATTTATTGATGTACTACAGAACCATAGTTAAACCATCATATTAATGTTGTAAAGAATCATGAACATAATGTCAGTGAGTAAGTGATGATATGACTTACCTGATACCGTCAAGGGGAACGTAACAGTCTCTCCAGTAAATGCTGGGTTGGGCAGAACGGTCAGAACAGCTGGAAGTCTCTCTACACAAACACATGGATCAATATTGTATTATGACTCCACAGCAACACATTGGGGAATAAAGTGAGATGTAGTTGTGAGATAGTGAGTGTATAACTCACCAGAGACAGAGATATAAACTGAGTTGCTGTAATATGTGTAGTATGTTGGGTCTCCTCTCCTTCCTAGACACTGGTATTTTCCACTCTCTGAGACACTGGAGGGACTGAATGTGTAGGTTGATCCACCTGTCTTCACTCGACTAAACTCTCTGTACCAGGAGATGGTCCATGATGCTGTACTGTCTTCCACAGTACAGGTGAGAGTCACACTGTCAGATACCAGTACACTGGTTCTGTCTGATACCAGTGTAGGCGTTGGTTTAGCTGTGTGGTTTATGACAGAGAAAGAAAACGACACTCGTGTGAAGTGAGGCTCTTATCCTCATACATTACATCATCATCATCACATTCCGTGGTACAAAGACAAATGCTGCACACACACACACACACACACACACACACACACACACACACACACACACACACACACACACACACACGCAATAACTCTTCCCTGAAGCACTGCTGTTATCAAGTCCCATTTCCCACATCCTTACAGTACAGTACTACAGAACCATAGTTAAACCATCATATTAATGTTATGTTATTATCATGAACATAATGTCAGTGATGAGTAAATTATATGACTTACCTGATACCGTCAAGGTGATTTTATCACTCTGTTTCACAACCAGTTTATCCTCTGTAAGACGACCGGTACACTGGTATTCACCACTGTCCGTTGTGCTGTATGGCGTTGTTTGAAATACATAAGGATTCTGACCAGAGTATCTTTTAATGTTAGCACCATCTTTGTCTATTGCATAAGACCAGCGCTTTCCTTCTCTCATGTCACATGTGAACGTAACAGTCTCTCCAGTAAATGCTGGGTTGGGCAGAACGGTCAGAACAGCTGGAGGTCTCTCTACACAAACACATGGATCAATAATGTGTTATGATTAAGACCATGCAGTGGAATATAATGGAACAGGATATAGAGCAGTGGGCGTGGTGTTCTGGTTCCACTGAAAGATCACCCATTAATTTTTCCCATAGAGATTTGCTAAAATATTTATATGAATTATTTTAAAGGAGCATTCAGTGATTTGAGTGATTTGTAAACCCCCCGGTCCACCCCGGTAACAAGATGTGCCCATGCACTCACTACAGTGGGGAAACACACACCAGGCCAACAGCACGCACATCCTGATTGGATGTGTGTGCTGCCCGGACAAAATCAAAGGTTTTATGGGCAGGATTCACCAGGATCCTGGATTGCTTGATTACAGGCTTAAAATGCTTGGTCTTAATATTTTTCTCTTTGGGAAAAAATGTATAGCTGATTTTTCAGTGGAACCAGAAAACCACGCCCACTGCTATGCCCTGAAATAGTGTGTGTGTAACTCACCAGAGACAGTGATCAGAACCGTGTTACTGTACTGTGTGTAGTATGGTGGGTTTCCTCTCCCTCCTCGACACCACCAGTAGATTCTCTCTGGGTCACGGGGCCTGAATGTGTAGGTTGATCCATCTCTCTTCACTGGTGTAGACTCTTGGTTGTCTCTGTACCAGAAGATGTCCCATGGAGTTATACTGTCTTCCACAGTACAGGTCAGAGTCACACTGTCTGATGCCAGTACAGTGGTTCTGTCTGGGGCCAGTGTAGACGTTGGTTTAGCTGTAATTAATGAAAGAGACATAATAGAAGTGTGTAAATACATATTGAGTAGCTTGAATTAAAGAGCATTTTACACCAAAAGAAAGAAAATATTACACCAAGAAATAGAAACAGGACAAATGGTGTAGTACAGGGGGGGGACCACACTTATTATTATTTTTAACTTGAGAGCTACATTCAAAATGACCAGCTCAACAAGATCCCACCCCAAAAATATTATACCATTTCTGAAAATAGTTTAAATATGTCCCTTAAAGATGTCCCTTTGGAATAGCGGAGGTGGCGTTACATATAAGACAAATGCACTTGGAATGTGAAATAGAGGGGGAGAAATGGAAAAGGCCAGCTTTTTCTTTGTATTTTCTTTGTAATTAATGTTATTTTGTAAAAAAAAATAGTAAGTACATTCAACTCTTTATGGCTACAGTACTACAGAACCATAGTTAAACCATCATATTAATGTTGTAAAGAATCATGAACATAATGTCAGTGAGTAAGTGATGATATGACTTACCTGATACCGTCAAGGTGATTTTAGCACTTTTCACAACCAGGTTATTCTCTGTAAGATGACCGGTACACTGGTATTCACCACTGTCCGTTGTGCTGTATGGCGTTGTTTTAAATACATAAGGATTCTGACCAGAGTATCCTTTAAAGTAATCTCTTTCTTTGTCTATTGTATAAGACCAGAGCTCTCCTTCTCCCATGTCACATGTGAACGTAACAGTCTCTCCAGTAAATGCTGGGTTGGGCCGAACGGTCAGAACAGCTGGAGGTCTCTCTACACAAACACATGGATCAATAATGTGTTATGATTAAGACCATGCAGTGGAATATAATGGAACGGGATATAGATCAGTGGGCGTGGTGTTCTGGTTCCACTGAAAAATCTGCCATTATGTTTTTACCATAGACATACAAACATATTTATAAGTCTATAGAATCAAGCCATCCAGCAAAGGATAAAACCTTTGATTCTGTGGGGAGACAAAAAAAATTAACCCTATGAAAACAGAAATATTGTGTTCATAACTCACTAGAGACAGTGATAGACACTCTACTGTACTGTGTGTAGTATGGTGGGTCTCCTCTCCCTCCTTTAAACACGCGTGCGTGCGTGCGTGTTTAAAGGAGGGAGAGGAGACCCACCAGTAAAGTAGAGTACAGTAGAGTACAGTACAGTAGAGTGTCTATCACTGTCTCAAGTGAGTTATGAACACAATATTTCTGTTTTCATAGGGTTCATTTGTTTTGTCTCCCCACAGAATCAAAGGTTTTATCCTTTGCTGGATGGCTTGATTCAACTTAATACTTAATGCAATTTACCTCCTAACTTTTATTTTATTTTATTTAGAGTAGACAATATTATTTATGTTTTACAATCTGGCCAATTGTCATTATGTCAATGAATCCTCCACACACATGTCTGTGTTTTCCCTAGAATTAAGCCATTTTGGGCGGGAACCCCTTTTGGTGTTATGTTATGCTTTAGGGCGCGCTGCGAGCTTGTAGGTCTGCTATTTTTGAAAAATCGAAGAACGACTGACATAGAAACATAGCTTTTTCAGAAAACTGTCAGGATGTAGAAGACATTTTTAGAATCTTATCTCAGGTCAAAATGGGTTAAGCCATCCAGGATGAAGTGTGTGACAGGTGTAAATATGATATTTATATGAGTGAAGACAATATATTAATATCATACATGTATCCTCACCTTCACTGAGTCCACAGGAGAAGAAGCTGCTCACTGAAAATAAAAACATATAATACAAAATAAATGAATTGATGAGACAATAATACACTTTGCATAAATATCTGCATTTTAATTATCCCTAAAAAAAAAAAAAAAAAAACACCATCAGACCGCTGACTGAAATTAAATTAGAACAAATGAACAAAATGGGGTTTTTCACTGTAAAACACACAATTCTAACATCTACCCTGGATTTTGTGTTCACCACAGACAGTTTTTAAGTTGCTTGATTCAACCGAATATCTACATTTATTTGATATCCATTTTTATCAGATCTTGCCAATGGAATTGCGTGTTGAGGAGTCTCTATAGAGGGCCATTCCAAAAGCACTTCCACTTCTGCTACCCCACAAAAGGTTTCAGATTACGTCATGCAGCTTCCTGGGGTTCTGACAGCAGCAGCAACGACTTACACAGTCCTGAGTGACGCCCCTTTATTGCATGTGTACGTGTGTTTACAGTGTTCTGAAGAACATGTTGAAATGCTTTCATAAAGTATGACAATACCAAGCTTCCATCTGAGGCCAGGGGTGGACTGGCCATAAGACGTACCGGGCATATTCCGTGTGGGCCGCGACCGTAGGGGCCGTCAAGTTATGATATATATTTTTTTGGACAGGCAGGCAGGCCAATAGGCGGCAGGCCACCGGGAAAGGTCCGGGCCTGATAACATTCTGCCAGTGCCATCATGATCATTTCACTGTAGCTGTATCAGTGAGTGACAAATAAACCCTCTGTCTTGCATCCTTTTGCCAGCATCATTCTTGTGAGAGCAACAAAGGGTTGTGTAGTTGTCTGTTGGTTTGTATCATTTAAGTTCTGTAAAAGTGGTGGTATTATTAGGGCTTATTTGTTAGCAGTTAGGCTGGTCTGGGCCAAATTCGTGTGAAAATGACCGGGACAATTTTTTGTCCCAGTCCAGCCCTGTCTGAGGCTACACATTAATGCATAGTTTGATGTATTGGAGAAGAACGTATATGTAATTTTATGATGGTGTCTCTGTACTGTATATAGTTGCATCATCACTGCTGTCTGTGCGTTGGCCTGTTTAGTTTTTTTATTGCTAATAGTCAATACAAATATTGTTGAAATTGTAAATATACAGCGAGGTGAAAACATTGGTCATGATCCTAAATAAAATAAAAACACTACGTCACTATGTCATTTTGTTTTTATTAATTAAATGTATTTTTGTCCATTGTCCAAATGTATTAATATAACATTATAACTCATGAAAGGTTGAATTTTGTCTCCCTGCTCTTCTATCTACATACATTTAGATGGTGTCAAAGGTCATGTCTCACCTATAGACAGGATTTGACCTGGCAAGCTCTATTAGCTCAATGGTAACAAATACAAACTCAGAAAACGGGTTCAAATCCGGGTAGAAGAGTAAAGTTACATATTTACAGATGTAATGAATTCAAACTCATAATCTTAATAATAGTAGTTCAACTATAAATAATTACTCACAGAGGAGAACGCAGGCCACGGTGAGTAGTTTCATCTTCTCTTGAACGGCTCCGAAAAACCTTCTACTTCGTGTTCATAGTGAACTAATGGTTATAGAGAGAGAGTGAGAGAGAGAGAGAGAGAGAGAGAGAGAGAGAGAGAGAGAGAGAGAGAGAGAGAGATAGGTGGACCGGGGGGGGGGGGGGGGTTCACGTCAGCATGGAACTTCTTCTTCAGTAAACTGTTCTAACTTCCTCTTTTTCGGAAGAGAGGCTGAGAAAAAGAATTGAGCAACACGTTGACACATTCCATGATTGGACACAGGGTCACTGTATGCTCATTCATAAAGTATCATTCTTGTTACAGGTCTCTCCATTCCAGAGATAATACTGATTATGTCATATTAACCATGACCTTAGACCAGCTGTGTCCAAAGTGCGGCCGCAAATATGGCCCTCGGGTGAAATTGTATACGGCCCACAGCTTCATACCTGAATTGTATTATGATGAACGGCCCACCCAACAGTATGGGACATTTTTACATTAGAGTTTTTTAACCTGGGCATTTCCCCCAGTATAATTTGTCAGTGTTCCTTGTATTTTATAGATAGATTTACATAAGAGTAAAACTTATTTTAGTTTGGCACGCGTGTGACGAGATGGTGTCACATACGTGATGGAAAACACAAGGTCATTGTGGCGGTAGCCTATTATTTTCTGAGATCTAGCCTGGGGGGGCGTGGTTTTGTTCCTCACTCGTTTGTGGTGGTTTCCTGCTTCTCTACATGCTTGTTGTGAAACCGTAAATACATACAGTAGAATAGCAAGAAGTGTAGCCTATTAAACAAAGTGATGAAGTCAAATTATCTCTTGTAGGATGTATAGGTAAATATAAAGACAAACAAAGGATAATGCGGCAACTTGAGATTGCTGGATTGAAGTTTAGTGTATTCATGTTTTTAGACAGCATTGTTTTATTTCCATAGCTGTAGCAGTGCAGTGGTAAGCAGCAATACACTAAAGACAGTGATGCAGGAGACATTGACATTATGAAATGTAATGTAAATAACTATAAAGTTATGGCAACTGTTTACACAGAACATCTTAAAAAGTAGTTAAAGTCTGAAGGAAAGAATGAGCATTGAAATGCAGTACATGCGCCTGACAGGCTAAATGCGTTTGTTGCGCAATTGAATCTTTATCTTCAGAGGTGTACATTGTTACATTAGGGATTAGGCACTGTCTAGAGGCGGCCCCCGAATGACAACAAACTTTACCCCACAGCAATGTCTTCATACATGGCAGATGTGCAGAGCCTAGATATCTTTCTTTCTGAGGTGGGGTGCTGGGACCCCCATGGACCAAAAACACTGAGTGATGCAATTAGCCTACTCTATCAGTGCAGTAGAGGTAGTGTTGTAGCGGTCATGTCCTACATATGAAATATGAGCAATTTAATAGAGTGATGAAATATAATATTTACAAATATCATGTGTAAACAATAATAATATTAAATGGGAAAAGGCCAGAGCTATATGACTCATCATGTGCATGGTGTAGCTATACTGTAGGGTCTGAGCACTGAAAGAGGATGTGGTTTTGTTCAGGTCTTGTTTGTGTTTGTGGTGGTTTCCTACGTCTCTACATGCTTGTTGTGAAACCCTAAATACATGGAATAGCAAGAAGTGTATTAGACAAAGTGATGAAGTCAAATAATTAATTATAGGATATAAGTTAATATACTGTAAAGACAAACATAGGGTAATGTGGAAAGTTTGGTTGAATGAAGTTTAGTTTATGCATGCATAATGAAGGAAAGAATGAGCATTGAAATGCAGTACATGCACCTGACAGGCTAAATGCATTTGTTGCACAATTAAAAACATCTTTATCAGAGGTGTTAGATTAGGCACTAGAGGGGCCACCCGAAGGCCAACACTCTTTACCCCACAGCAATGTCTTCTAGCATGGCGGATGCTGCGCATGGACCCGATAGCAACACGGTAACACCTCTTTACAATGACATATCAGTAGGAAACCTCCCCCGTGTCATTTGTCAGCAAGCAGAGCAGCAAATGGAATACATGCCGTCATGCCATATAAAAGTGAGATGAAGAAAATGGCTCAGCAGTCAAAGTTGACAAGTTGTCCTATACCAAAAAGTACCCCACATGCACACACATTTGCAGTGGTGGAAAAAGTACTCACATTTTGTACTTTAAAATGATCAATTCTGCGATATAGAAATACTCTGGTAAAAGTCCGGAATTCAAATTTTAAAGTAAAATTTTTTTTAAGTAAAGGTACTAAATTATATTTGCATCAAAATGTAACAAATGTAAAGTGCTTTCGTGGGTCCTTTGTGTGGAATAACTGCAGACGGGTGCTCTTTGGAGAGGGTTTCAAATAATACAGCACACGAGTTCTTTAAAAGTTCTATACCTTGAATGAGTCCAAATCACTGTGGAAGGAGGTAAGAAGGTGGCAAACTATAAAGAGGGTCCAAGGCAGCTCTGTGCAGTTGAAGTAGAAAAATCCTTTATTTCATGAAGATTAAAAACAACATGTTAGGGTCTGTCTCTCCACAGACCATGTCAGCCCTGGCCACTCCCATTTTTCCTTTCCACTCACTCAGTCCCTTCACTCACCTGTCTCCAACTGCCTCGTCAGCCCACCTGTGAACACTTTGCCCATTACCTGCTCCCATAACTGGACTCCTCACAAACACAAACTGTCAGAACATTGTCATTCTTCCCTGTCTTTTTGGGACGGGGAGATGGCAAGGAGGAAGGAACCCGGGAGAGAGGAGGGTAGGAGAAGGGACAGCGATGGTGACGCGTGGATACGGTATTCTCCTGTTTCACCGCCGCGGGGAGAGAAAGCAAGGAGCTCTGAGTCGGATGAAGGGGAAATTGCGTCAAAGGAATCAGACCGCGGAATTCAATATGCAGAGGACGATATGAGAGGCTATCAAGAGAGGAAAAGAAAAAGGGACGAATTAGACAGTACAGGAAGCAAAGACAGCCTGAATGCTAAATTTGTTGTTGGAATGAAAGCGGTGACCAAAACAAACGGTATTTTCAGCAATCAACATGCAGTAGCAAAGTTCATAGAAGAAAAAGTTGGAAAAATACGGTCATTGAGAGCTACAAGGAGTGGGATCGTGATAATTGAATGTGTATCCAAGATACAGATGAAGGATGTCTTGAGGATCACGGAGTTGGAGAATCAAAGTATTGTGTCATGTTTCCGAATGGGAGAGAAGCAACATAGGAAAGGAGTTATCAGTGCAGTACCACTGACTCTAGATATGGGATTGTTTGATGACGTTGATGGTGTGGTTGAGTTCAGGAGGATGACACGGTTCAGAGACGGGATGAAGGAGGAAAGTACCTCAATATGTGTGACATTTGAAGGCGAGCTGCCTGAAAGAATTTATCTTGGGTATATCAGATACAGAGTCAGGCCATATGAACAAGCGCCACTCAGGTGCTTCTGTTGCCAGGATTATGGCCATGTTGCTGCGGTGTGCAGAGGAGCCAGTAGATGCAGGAGATGTGGAAAGACAGAGTGCATCGATTTGAGATGTGACGTGGATGATTTACCGGAGAGGTGCATCCATTGTGAAGGAAACCATGGTGCAGGAGCGGCAATCTGTCCTAAAAGAGTTAAGGAAGCTAAAGTGAATAAGATAAGGGAGGAAAAGAGAATGTCTTATGCAGAAGCTGTGAGGAAGCTGGATAGGACTGAAACGGTGCATGTTGTGCAACATGAACCAGAGCGAAATATGAAGGAAACGGGTGAACCAAACATTTACAGTGACAAGAAAAAATTCCTGGCATTCATAGCCATGGTTATAAACTGTGCTGTAGAGATTCCACGGAAGTCAGAGCGGATCAAGATGGTGCTTGAGGCAGCCAGGAGGTTCCTGGGCGTTGAGGATATAAGTGGAGAAGAGTTGAACGATACACTAAAAGAAGAATTTGCACAGTCATCTCAGGCCTAGGGTCTGGGATGTAGGGAGGGGACATAATATAACTGAAGGGGAGATACCGGTAGTCGGGGTTTTGATTTATCTTATTGTATTTTTATAAAGTTCACTCATGAATCCAGTTGGTGGCGGTAATGCACCTTGATAGGTTTGCCAACCGCCATAAAACCCGAAAGAAGAAGAAGATTCTTCCCTGTCATTCTACCCCGAGGTTCCTGGTTCTTGATTTTGTCTTCTCGAAAGGTTTGACTTTTGGACTATGGTTTACTGCCTTGTACTATGTAGCTTTTCTTACTGCCTTGAACTCTAGAGTTGTGCCATTTTTGGATTCCTAGTTTTCTTTGTATGTTGGAGTTTTGGAGATGCTACTTTTTGTTTGTTATCTGCCTTGAATATCAATAAAGACTCTAATTTTGAACCTTCCTGGTTTGTGGCTTGCATATTGGGTTCAGTCATTCTCTCAAACCGTAACAGAATGTTCTGACCAGAAATATGAACCCAGCACTGCTACAAACCGTTCAGAGGAAGGTTAAATTATTTGAGAATGTGGTGGCTCGGCTCGTGGCCTCTCCACCTAACCAGCGTTTTTCTCTCCAAGAGGAGATTGTGACCCACCTGCAGTGGTTTACAGAGAGGCCATGGATTAGTCACTTTGTCCCCCACCTGGATGTTGTTCGTGGGAGGCTTACAGATTTTTTGGACAATAGCTCTTTTCCCAGTGCTTCCCAGCCAGCTCACTCTCTTAGGGTTGGGGTGCTCAACCTGCGTCCCACTAGCCCTGAGGCTAACCGGCAGTGTATGGATTATTTTCCCTGTTTTTCCAGCGAGGAAGGTCCTGTCTGTTCAGAACAACTCCATGCGCAAGGCCCCTATTATGGCACCCGTCTGGCTCGGGGGGGTCCCCGTTGTGTCAACAGGGGGGGGGGTGTCTCCCTGGGTCTCCCAGCCACCAAGCCCATCCAGCCCGCCTGTCCTGACAGGGGGGGGAACCGTGGGCCTGCTGGGAGAAGGCGTGGCCGCCGACACCACCAGGAACCTCTGCCCCCCAGCCTGCCCAGCTCTCCGCCGCCCAGCCTGCCCAGCACTCCCCTGCCCGGCACCCCGCTGCCCGGCGTCAAGAGCAACATGTTGCCCAGCATCCACCCTCCTTCCCAGCCTGTTCAACAGCCCTGCTTACCCTTTACCTGGAAGGATTTTGGTGTAACTAGGGAGGTGTTTTATGAAGACTCCGACTTCCTAGAGTCCCTTCATAAAGAGTGGAGGGGTGACTGTGTATTTGCCAAGTTTTTGGCTTTCTTCAGATGGCAGAGCCGTGGTGCTTTGTTTCCTGGTCCCCAGGAGGCCGTCACTCCAGTCTCCTCTGTTTTCCCGCCTCCCATCACTCCGCCGCCCGGCTCTCCGCCGCCCGGCACTCCGCCGCCCGGCACTCCGCCGCCCGGCTCTCCGCCGCCCGGCACTCCGCCGCCCGGCTCTCCGCCGCCCGGCACTCCGCCGCCCGGCTCTCCGCCGCCCGGCACTCCACCGCCCGGCTCTCCGCCGCCCGGCACTCCGCCGCCCGGCTCTCCGCCGCCCGGCACTCCGCCGGCCGGCTCTCCGCCGCCCGGCTCTCTGCTGCCCGGCTCTCCGCAGCTCAGCCTGCCCGCACCTCCGCCTGCAGTCCCGCCTGCAGCTCATCCTCCGCCTGCAGTTCCACCTGCAGCTCCGCCTCCACCTGCAGTCCCACCTGCAGCTCCGTCTGCAGTCCCACCTGCAGCTCTGCCTCCTCCACCTGCAGTTCCACCTGCAGCTCCGCCTTCGCCTGCAGTCCCGCCTGCAGCTTCGCCTCAGCCTACAGCATTCCCGGCGTCGCCTCCGCCTGCAGATTCCTCTGCGGTCCCGTCGTCTGCAGCGTTTTTCGAGGCCCCGCCGCTGCAGCTCGCCTCCGAGGCCCCGCCGCTACAGCTCGCCTCTGAGGCCCCGCCGCTGCAGCTCGCCTCCGAGGCCACGCCGCTGCAGCTCGCCTCCGAGGCCCCGCCGCTGCAGCTCGCCTCCGAGGCCCCGCCGCTACAGCTCGCCTCTGAGGCCCCGCCGCTGCAGCTCGCCTCCGAGGCCACGCCGCTGCAGCTCGCCTCCGAGGCCCCGCCGCTGCAGCTCGCCTCCGAGGCCCCGCCGCTGCAGCCCGCCTCCGAGGCCCCGCCGCTGCAGCTCACCTCTGGGGTCCCGTCTTCTGAGTCTGCAGCCCTCCCTCCAGAGCCTGCAGCATCTCCTGTTGCTCCGGCTGCAGCACCCCTGGCGTCACCTGCAGCATCACGTCCAGCGCCTGCAGCATACCCGGCTCCGCTTCCACGGTCCTCTGCCTCATCCCAGCGTCCTGGCCGTCCCCCAGATGACACCTCCGCTGCCTCATCCCAGCGTCCTGGCCGTCCCCCAGATGACACCTCCGCTGCCTCATCCCAGCGTCCTGGCCGTCCCCCAGATGACACCTCCGCTGCTTCATCCCAGCGCCCTGGCCGTCCCCCCGATGGTGCTCGTTCTACCGCCCCCCATCCTCCTGGACGTCCCCCTGAGGTCACCAGAATTACCCCTGGCCGTCGTCCTGGCCGCCCACCTGACATCTGCCTCAGTTTTCCCTCCTCCAGGCCCCCTCCACCCGCCCTGCTCATCCCTTGTCGATGTTGTTGGACGTCTGGTATCCGTCCCTTGAGGGGGGGGTTCTGTTAGGGTCTGTCTCTCCACAGACCATGTCAGCCCTGGCCACTCCCATTTTTCCTTTCCACTCACTCAGTCCCTTCACTCACCTGTCTCCAACTGCCTCGTCAGCCCACCTGTGAACACTTTGCCCATTACCTGCTCCCTATATAACTGGACTCCTCACAAACACAAACTGTCAGAACATTGTCATTCTTCCCTGTCATTCTACCCCGAGGTTCCTGGTTCTTGATTTTGTCTTCTCGAAAGGTTTGACTTTTGGACTATGGTTTACTGCCTTGTACTATGTAGCTTTTCTTACTGCCTTGAACTCTAGAGTTGTGCCATTTTTGGATTCCTAGTTTTCTTTGTATGTTGGAGTTTTGGAGATGCTACTTTTTGTTTGTTATCTGCCTTGAATATCAATAAAGACTCTAATTTTGAACCTTCCTGGTTTGTGGCTTGCATATTGGGTTCAGTCATTCTCTCAAACCGTAACACAACAAGGGTTAAAAAACGACCAAGGCGTTTCTGCCTGCTTGGGCCTTCATCAGGGTCAACTGTACTTAATGCTTGTTCTTATCTTTAGTCATTTCAAACATTATTACTTGGAGAGACTGTTAAAACTGTCTTGAATACATGACAAATGTCATAATACTAATAATAATATTGATAAGAGAAGTAGGAGGAGTTTCTACAACAAACTGCTTTTAATTAAAATGCTATACAAGCACACATACCGGATGAACCATGTTTATATTCAAAAATGTCTTAAACAACTGAAGCTACTGCACATTTATTCTAAAATATATATATTAAAAAAACATCTTCACATATCTTCACATACTTTCAAAATATGCAAATATAAACACTTATTTGACCAAAGTAAAGAAAAATATATAGGCCTACTGATAAAAAAAATCATCATTATCTTAAATTCTTCATAGAACAAAAAACGAAAACAGCTGATTGACAAGCTTGAAATGTGTAGATATGCGACCCCATGTGAGCTTGTAGATCACCTATTTTCCCTATTTACAAAGGATTTTAAAGTTATATAAATGTTTAGAAACAGTGCAGTGATGAAAATACGTTTTCAATGTAATGGGTCCTCGAGGCCCAGGTGTGCATGGTCTTTTAGAGAATACGAGACTGCTCACCCCTTTACCAACTCGCCCCCGCTATTTTTTTATTATGTAGTTAACAGTTAATTAAGTATTTCCCTCCCTCTCTGAAATCTGAAATGATCTTGTATACATTGATTGCATAGTAGTCGATCTCTATACTCTAATTTAGAAAGAACAACATGTCACAGAGACGGTGACTGCTTAATTAAGTTAATTTATGACCTTCTACTGTAGCAGTTCATTTCGTTTTATTAATCACATTTCTTCCATGTAGCCCATGTTTTGTAATGGCATCATCATGCTATTATGCCCGTGGATATACAGAGTGAACTTAACAATGATGAATTCATATGATAATACATTTTAAATAATCACAAACATGAATTCCCAGAGACATTTTATGAGTCCCACTTTACTGACGTTAGAGTACAGTACTGAGTACAGTGTTGCGTCCCAGTTCCCCCGGAGGGTGACATGATTGTGTCCTTTCTCAATTGAGTGAGTCTAAAGCCCAAACCACACCAAAGGTCACCATGCAACTCCTTGGGTCCAAATGGTTGCAAGGAGTTGCATGGTGGACCATTTGGTGTGGTTTGGGACATTGAATTCCATCACTTGGGACAACGTGGAACGACGTGCGTCAACGTGCACCACTGGGACGACCGCTGGGACAACGCTAAAACCGTCTCGACCCTTTGGTGTGGTCAGGGCTTTAGGATGCAGGCTACTTGCATCACTGCATTGCTTAAAATGGAGACTAATGTAGGGTTGGTGTGGTTAAAATATTTGAATAAAACACGTCTGTATAAATTCAGCAAACAATGTAATAAAAACATAATTATAAACACATCATTCTTCATTAACATTTTGGAGGCAGTACAGTAACAAAACTATGCTAAAAGGATGACGTAAAAATCCCCTGCGGGCTTGTTTCCATTGTGGTGCGCATTACACTCAATTCATCATCATGACATACACTAAAGGTCTAAATGAAGAATTGGTGTTAAAGTGTTTTCTATGAATAACCACCTTTTTTTGTAATGTGGATTCTGAAATAAGACAATGATTTCTTATAATAATATGTATGTTCACTACTTTGTATGTCTTTAATAATGTGACACGGCTGTATAGTCCCTTTTAATTGAACATGTCATTTCCGTTGCTACTGCCAATTTTGACACTGACGAAGGCCTGCGCGCCGAAACGCGTTTGTCTGTCTGGTAGGACTGCTGCTGCGGAGCACACTCTTTATGAATAAAGACTCTTACTCGACTGGAAGTGCGGATTTAATTCATTTTCTATAATATGTTCTTTTGGAATCTGCACCCGGCACACGCCTGAAACTATCCGAGTAGAGCGGGCCTTTTCCCCTGAAGAGTATAGGCTACTATTTCCACCACTGGCTTTAGAGCACCAATTAATAATATGAGGATAATGTTGAAAATGGGTGTAGATAATGAACTCAGAACCGTAGGATTGTATTAGTATAGTATCCTATCTGCTCAATGTCGTGCATCCCCATTTCAATAAAAGGAGAGTAATTCACACCAATAAGGAATAAGCAAATGTTTATTGGAAGGATTATTTTGGCAGCAATATAGCAAGCAAAATGGCAAACGTTTATAGCAGAAGATTTTGGCGTTTAGACTCCGACTGCATTTATTTAATAGGATTAGCTTTTAATAGGGAGAACCCCCCCCCCCACACACACACACACACACACACACACACACACACACACACACACACAGACCCCATTGGAGTCTAGACGCTGGTGTCGGCAGATGAACCTCCTTCCTTCTCGACACTAGATGACAAGGTGGAGTTGGGGATGGAGGAGGGTTGCCTGTTGCAAACTGAAAAGAGAATGGCAAGTGTCAGAGGCAGTGATATTTAAAGGCAGAGTCAAATCACCTGTTTGGCTGCTGCAAAGCAGGGCCGTGCAGAGAGCACTGAGGGGGCAGGGGCTCAAACTCCAGAAAAGGGCACATGTGTGGGTGAGCATAGCGCGCCCGGTTTTTGGGGGTGGTCATTTTGTGGAGTCCGTCCCTTGTGACATTTCATGCCTTTTTGGGAAAGGGCACTTTCTAAAAAAGGGCAGGTGCTCAAGCCGCCCTAGAAAAAAAAATCAAAACCCGACCTCCCAGATTCAGGGCGGACACTCTAACCACAAGGCCACTGCCTGGTTTGAACTGGTGACCCTCCAAAATAATCACATTTGAACTGAGGACCCCCCCAAATAATCATATTTGAACTGGGGACCCCCCAAAATGGAATTTAAGTTTTCGAGTTACGTGGATTACAGACATGTAATCCACACAGGTAATCAGGTATACAGGTATTTTATGCATTCTTTGTAAGATAAGGAGTCCTGTTGTTAGAGGGTGGTCTTTAGAGGAGACTCACATGGCATGCTAATGCAAACCAGTAACAATAGAGTAAATCGACGATCAAAATGCTGATTAAAGAGTATTAACGGGTCACTTCACCCCTTCTGCAACCAGATCTTATTTTAATTACGTTTGGGAGACAATAAACACTTCCCTGGGGTTCCTCACTTCCTGCTGTACAAAACGGAAACTTAAATCCTATTCTTTTACTCATTTATTTATCATATTAATGATTTTGAATGGATTCATCTAGTGGTGATTACAAGTATTTGAGGAGTTTCGCCTCTTTATATAGAATCTTTGGTCTTCCTGATACGACATATCTGAAACAGACATGTAAAGTAAGTGAGCCCAGTGTCACTTTGGACACTTTGATAAAAAAATAATACAGGAAAGTTCTTCTCGTCTCCCAAACATCATGGTTGCAAAAGGGGTGAAGTGTCCCTTTAATGCTTTGTACAACATCATGAAGTCCCTTTTGAAGAAGCTTTTGCACCCCTCTGTGGAGAATCAATGCTACTACATGGAACAGTGTTACCATGTCAAATCATATCACACCCATTCACATTGCTTCAATACAACACCATGATAGTTCCCATAACTCATATAGCATGTTGGTTAACAATAGCTGTTTTAAAAGTAAATTCATAATATGGTCATAATGTGTCACATATTATGCTAAAACCCCCAAATTGCATAATATAATGTGACCATACCATACCAAATACCAATAACGAAGGTTACGTAGGTAACCATGGTTATGTGAGCGATTGGATCACTCCAATATATGATAGTTCCGTCCGCAGGCGGAGCGTCGAGCGGACTTACCGATGATCCCGTGCTAACAGCCACGGGAAAATGACGTGTGAGTGAGGCACCGCCTCCCGAGGTTACTTTGCTCGCACACGTCATTTCCCCTTCCTCGTACCCTTTCCGAGGCGTGATAGATCTCCGCGACTATAATTGGAGTGATCCAATCGCTCACATAACCATGGTTACCTACGTAACCTTCGTTATGTAGCGCTATATTGGATCACTCCAATATATGATAGTACACTACCAGATCAGTCGGAGACCTATCAATGAGAACAAGAGCCAGGCCCTCCCAGTGGAAGCGGCCAGCCCCAGCTCAATCACAGAGAGGGGCCCACTGTCTCCGAAGGAGCAGAGGCAACCCCTAAAACGGCTTGTTCCAACCGGTTCTCAGGGACCACATTGACGCGGTAGAACCTGGTGAAGGTACTAGGCGACGTCCAGCTGGCTGAGGCACAGATGTCCGAAAGGGGGACACCCTTAAGCTGCGCCCAAGAAGTAGCCATGCCCCGAACCGAGTGCGCCACCACCGCGGGCGGCAGAACCTGCCCCGTGGTAGGTTCTGTGTGGTAAGCACAGGCAATTGTATCAACAAGCCAATGTGAGAGTCTTTGCTTTGAGAGCCCTTGGCCCAAGACTCTATCACCATAGCATACGAAGAGCTGATCAGTCAGTCTGACCGCCTTCGTTCGCACGACGTAGGCGTCCAAAGCCCTCACCGGGCAGAGGACGTGAGGAGCCTCACCCGAGCCCTCCCCACTCAAGGGAGGGACATAGGCAGACAGGTGAAGAGGCCGATTCACATGTCCCACAGACAGAACCTTCGGCAGAAAGGAAGAATTGGGTCGCAAAGTAATACTCGATTTACCGGGACCCATCTGGAGACACTCTGCGCTCGTAGAGAGCGCATGGAGCTCCCCAACCCTCTTTGCAGAGGTGACTGCCAAGAGAAACGCAGTCTTCCATGAAAGGTGCTGAAGAGAGGCAGTATCCAGAGGCTCGAAGGGAGGCTTCCCGAGTGCTGAGAGCACCAAGCCAAGGTCCCACGTGGGGACCTGAAGAGCCTTCACTGGGTGGAGGCGCCTTACTCCTTTCATAAAGCGTGACAGCAATGGATGGTTACCCAGCTGTCCGTCAAAGCCATCAGAATGGCATGCAGAGATAGCGGCCATATACACCTTTAGAGTGTTGGCCGCCCTGCCCTCGTCCAGCAGTGACTGCAGAAAGTGTAGCACAATCTGAACATCACAGTGCTCCGGGTCAGCACCACAGGTCGCGCACCAAGTGCGGAACCGGCGCCAACAAACCTGGTATGTTGCAACCGTAGACGGGGCTCTGGAACTCTGCAACTTATGTAGAACTCCCTCTGGGAGACCTAGACCCGACCACCTGCGCCTCTCAGGGGCCAAGCCCATAGCTGGAGGCGATCGGGGCGGGGGTGCCACAGGGCTCCCTGAGCCTGCGAAAGCAGGTCGGGCCTCTGAGGCAACTGCCACGGTGTCCCCGCGACCAGAGACAGTAGCACCCTGAACCAAAGGCGTCTCGGCCAGCGTGGGGCTATCAGAAGCAACCAATGTCCCTCCCTCCCGACTCTGTCCAGCGCAGCCTGGATCAGGGGAAATGGAGGGAAGGCATAGAGCCGCGTCAGCGGCCAGTCGTGAGCTACGGCATCCAGGCCCAGAGGCCCTGGAGGATTTGCCAGTGAGAACCAACTGGGGCAGTGAGTGGTTTCCTGGGAGACAAACAGGTCCACCTGTGCCCTCCAAAACCTGTTCCACAGTTGTTGCACGACCTGAGGGTGGAGACGCCAGTCCCCCTCTCTCGGTCCGTCTCTGGACAGCATGTCCGCTGCAGAGTTCTGGACCCCCGGGACATACGTGGCCCGAAGAGATGGGAAGTGAGCCTGAGCCCAAACTAAGAGCTCCCGCGTCATCTCGTGGAGACGGCGGGACCTCAACCCAGCTTGATGGTTGATGTAGGCTACAACCGAGGTGTTGTCTGACCGCACCAACACATGCCGGCCTTCCAGATGCCGAAGAAAATGCCGAAGCGCCAGGCACACAGCTCTGAGCTCCAGCACATTGATATGTTGGACAGACCATGGCGGACTCCAGCGGCCGCTGGCCGCCATGCCCCTGTACACAGCACCCCAACCTTCCAGAGAGGCATCGGTGCACACCAGTTCCCTGCGTGTCATCCTGCTGAGCGCCCTCCCTGACTCCAAGAAGGAGCGGGCACGCCACAGAGTGAGTGCGAGCACACAGGACTTCGTCACCAGGAGACGACGATGTCTGTGTCGCCGCCGATGCAGCTTGTGGGCATTGAACCAACGCTGCAGCGGCCTGAGATGAAGGAGACCTAAGGGGACCAGCGACGAGGCCGCTGTTAGCAGGCCCAGTAGGCGTTGGCAGTCCCCGACGGACACTGTCCGTCCCAGGCGGAACCGGAGGAGAAAGGACAGAATCGTCTCGACTCTCTTGGCGGGCAGACTCGCCCTCATGAGAGATGAGTTTATAGCCATCCCCACGAAGACCACGTCTTGTGAAGGGGACACACGGCTCTTCTTCTCGTTCAGGACCAACCCTAGCTCCTGGATGTGTTTTAACAGGAGGCTGGTGTCCCTGGCTGCGTGCTCCATGGACGGAGCACAGAGGAGCCAGTCGTCGGGATAATTCAATACCTGAATGCCCATGGAGGAGAGGGGCTCCAGAACCGCATCCATGCATTTTGTGAAGGTGCGTGGTGCAAGAGAAAGCCCGAAGGGAAGTACCTGGTATTCGTAGGACTCTCCCTCGAAGGCGAACCGGAGGTATTTCCAGTGGCTTGGATGGATGGGCTCTTTCATGAGCCCACACTAGAAGCTCCCGCGTCATCTCGTGGAGACGGCGGGATCTCAATCCACCTTGATGGTTGAAGGCCACCACCGTAGTGTTGTCTGACCCGACCCACACATGCCGGCCTTCCAAACACTGAGGAAAATCCCATAGAGCTAGGCGCACAGCTCTGAGCTCTAGGACGTTGACGTGTCGGACCATCCGTCCCAGGTGGAACCGGTGGAGAAAGGACAGAATACTTTCACTGCTCTGTCTGTCCTGGCTTGGCCGGCACCTTGGAGCGTAAAGACCAAGTGTGCAACATAGGAGCCCAGCAGCATGGCTGCATTAAGGCGGGCCACAGCGGCCAGGACATTGACGTGCCGTTCAGGAGCTGGTGACTTGTCGACTCGTCGCAGGTCCCAGCAGCCATCGTACTTCTCTACGGCGTCTGACAGCCGGAGTGCCCACAGCAGGGAGACTGCCACCGCCGGTGGGGTCTTGCCCATAATCTTCCACACTCACAGGTGGGAAGTGGCCATCCCGGTGCTGCACCGTCCCAGATGGGGGAGGCGATTGTCACCAGGGAAGGAGCCTTGTGGGTCGACGGCCTCTAGCCAGGAT
Source organism: Protomyctophum bolini (assembly GCF_963924005.1). NCBI lineage: Eukaryota > Metazoa > Chordata > Actinopteri > Myctophiformes > Myctophidae > Protomyctophum > Protomyctophum bolini. Next base: position 3,141,140 of record NC_137880.1, on the reverse strand, counting down.
GCATAAAGCGAGCCAATAGAGCCCGTCAGGTCGCAGGCTCGACAGCGCAAGGGGAAAGGTTGACTACCTAGTCACCTCCCTACTAGGTCACGCCTAAATGTCGTCGGGATCGGACTCGAGCCCGCGACACGCTGTCGGGCCGGGATACCAGCCTAGATGCCTGGACCACAAGGCCGGCCCAGGCCAGAGTCCTGCCACCACTGGGTGTGCATGCTCTAGACCCAGGCAACAAAGCAGACACAGTGCCCGATGGGCTGTGGCCAGCTCTAAGCTAACAAGCAGCGAAGGCTATCGCCAAAGCTAGACTGTATAAACCTGCATCACACGTCGTATATCAGCCTTCGGCTCATACGGGTGACAGGACAGAAATATAATATGTACAGTATATTATATATAAAGCTTCATCGCACTTATTCAGGCGATAGGACAGAAGTATAATATACACCGTCACTGATGTAATGTAACGTACACATACACATCAGACTTCACCACACACCGAATATCGGCCCTTGGCCTATACGGGTGACGGAAGTCAGATATATAGCATTTAAAGCTGCATCAAACACCGCATATCGACCCCTGGCGTATACGCATAATAGGGTAGAAGTATAATACATAGTTACTGTGTAACGTGCAATATACTGGCAAATAAACCTCAGCACCCACCGTATATTGGCCCTGGCCTATACGGGTGATAGTCTACAGACAACAGTCACCTGTCAGCTGTGCAACACAGGAACACATAAAGCTGTATCACACACCGTACATTCGCCTGTGGCTTATACGGGTGATAAGACATTATATACCCGGTTACCTGTGTAACGTATATAATATACAATATATTCTATATCACACACCATATATTGGCCTAGCTTTAGCTCATATGGGTGACAGCACAGAAAGAGTTAAATATACAGATAAACAGTTACTATTGAACTCACAAATGTATAAAGCTTTATCACACCGTACGTTAGCCCGCGGCTTATACGGGTGACAAGACAGAGAATATTATATACCCAGTTACCCTGTAACGTATATAATATACAACATATGCTATATCACACACCATATATTGGCCTAGCTTCAGCTCATATGGGTGACAGGCAGCACAGAGAGATAAATATACAGATGAACAGTTACTATTGAACTTACAAATGTATACATAAAGCTTTATCACACCGTATATTGGCCCTTGGCTCATACTGGTGACAGCACAGAAAATATTATATACGCAGACACCCGTGTACGTATAGAATATATAGTATAACCATATCACACACCGCATACTGGCCCTTGGCTCATACGGGTGATAGAATACCAACAAGAGTCAACTGTGCAACGTATAAATATACAAGGCTGTACTACACAGTATATTGGCCCTTGGCTCATACTGGTGACAGCACAGAAAACATCATATACGCAGACCTGTGTATATATAGAATATACAGCGTAGCTATATCACACACCGTATACTGGCCCTGGGCTCATACGGGTGATAGAATACCAACAGGAGTCAACTGTGCAACGTATAAATATACAAGGCTGTACTACACAGTATATTGGCCCTTGGCTCATACTGGTGACAGCACAGAAAACATCATATACGCAGACCTGTGTATATATAGAATATACAGCATAGCTATATCACACACCGTATACTGGCCCGGCCTGGGCTCATACGGGTGATAGAATACCAACAGGAGTCAACTGTGCAACGTATAAATATACAAGGCTGTACTACACAGTATATTGGCCCTTGGCTCATACTGGTGACAGCACAGAAAACATCATATACGCAGACCTGTGTATATATAGAATATACAGCATAGCTATATCACCCACCGTATACTGGCCCGGCCTGGGCTCATACGGGTGATAGAATACCAACAAGAGTCAACTGTGCAACGTATAAATATACAAGGCTGTATCACACAGTATATTGGCCCTTGGCTCATACTGGTGACAGCACAGAAAACATTATATACGCAGAAGACCCATGTAATGACGTACGTATATACAATATAACTATATCACACACCGTATACTGGCGCTTAGCTCATACGGGTGATAGAATACCAACAAGAGACAACTGTGCGATGTATAAATATACAAGGCTGTATCACACGCCGTATATTGGCCCTCGGCTCATATGGGTGACAGCACACAAAGAGTTAAATGTACAGTTTCCATGTTAACTTCATAATATGTGTAAATAAGTATAATATACAGTCACTTAGTTGCAATGTATAGTATAGAGAAACTGTGTCACACCACTTAGTAGCCTTGGGCTTTACAGGGGTGACAGAATACAAATAACCAGTTGCTCATGAAACTTACAAATGTACAAAGCTTTATCACACATGATAAAAGCCATATGATACAGACACTTGTGTTAATGATATAGTATAGGAAGACCTTATCACACACCGTTTATTAGCCTTTGGCTTTATACGGAGAGACAGGACAAAACAAGTAACAATACTTTGTGTAGTGCTTGTGCAACTGCAATGTGAATTAGCACCGCAGCCAACTGAGCTCTCGATCTCAGCTGTGCCTGGTGTACTGCGTCATGTGAGCGGTCGATTTAATACCCGCGCTATTCTGACGGATTTAAATCACCACAGCTCCTCACGGAGAGCGAGTCACAGTAACGAGACGGGGGGAGCAGAGAACGCGTGGCGTCTCCTTCTTTCCCTGGGAGACGAGCTAGCTGCCGAGTGGCTAGCGAGACCCGCTCCGCAGCCGTCTAGGGAAGGCGTCCGTTCCCGAAGTAAGAGCCGTGAGGGACCGGCAAAGCAGACAGACCGTCAGACAAACGAAAGACAGCTAGTCAACAAGGGCAACCTCCTATGACGCCGTAGCGCGAGCGACCGGCTCGTGCCACCGTAGCACGGTGGTGTTTTTAGCTAGTAGCTTCCAACACACTGATACAAGAAGGCAACTCAGAGAGGAGCCAAGCTGGCTGCTCAAAAGGAGTTATACGCTTCTTACGGTAAATACCTTAGTCCTTACCAATCGACGACGCCGAGGAAAGGAAAGAGGAAGGGGAAATGACGTGTGCGAGCAAAGTAACCTCGGGAGGCGGTGCCTCACTCACACGTCATTTTCCCGTGGCTGTTAGCACGGGATCATCGGTAAGTCCGCTCGACGCTCCGCCTGCGGACGGAACTATCATATATTGGAGTGATCCAATATAGCGCTACATAACTCAAATTGCTCACCGTGCAACTTTTAGCAACCAAGCTTAATCTCATCTGCTAAGCCTATAGATGACATTTTAATCATAACGTTTTACATTAGAAGAAGTCAACGGACAAACTCCAACTTGTTCAAAATGCGGCTGCTAGAGTACTAACTATAGAACTAAAATGAGAGAACACATCACCCCAGTTCTATCATCACTGCATTGGCTCCCAGTGGTTTTTAGAATTGATTTTAAAATAATTTTACTTGTTTTTAAATCCCTAAATGGTCTTGCACCTCCGTACCTCCGTGACTGCCTACCTAGCTATGTCCCTAACCGCCCCCTCAGGTCCTCCAATGCTGGCCTACTTGAAGTGCCTAAAAGAATGCGCACAAAAAAATATGGTGAGGCAGCCTTTTGCTTCTACGGCCCAACAGCCTGGAATGAACTTCCATTCGAGCTCAGACACGCACCCTCTGTAGACATTTTTAAATCTCAACTCAAGACTCACCTCTTCACTCTTGCTTTTAGTTGAGTTTTAATATGCACGTTCCTACCCTGTCCTGACTGATTTGCTGCATGTGGTGTTTTTATTTGTTTTTATTTATTTTATGTTCTTATATTCAATTTTGTTCTTTGCCATTGTTTTATCATTTTAACTACTTGTGTTTTATTGTATTCTATTTTTGTGTCCTGCCCTGTGAAGCACTTTGAGCTGCATTTATGTATGAAAGGTGCTATACAAATAAAGTTTATTATTACTATTATTATTATTAAACAACATGTCAGGGTCAAACATGGGACCTATGGGGGCTTCCAGTAGACTATTCTCGGATCCAAATATTGTACTTTTACTCCACCTCATTTATTTGAAAACTTTAGTTACTAGTTAGTAGATTTGGATTATTATTACAAAACATACATTAACTACTTCAGCCCAATATACATTTTGGCTATTTTCAAAAGACTTTTATACATTTGAAAACTTGAAATGAGACATTCTGCATAATGAGTATTTTTTATTTAGGTTCTACGAAGTACATTTGATGCCAATACTGTTGTACTTTTACTCAAGTACATTCTGAATTCACGTGAAGTCACGCGCTCCATCCCTGATGATGTCAGGTGATGTCATGTGATGTCACGTAATGTCACGCGCCCGACTAACACACAAACTGACGGGAAATGCACCATTCCATAATTAACTGCGAGCTTCAGTTGCCTCTGTAGACATTTTTAGCTCCAGACCCACTTCTACAAAAAAAATATTGCATTGCTGCTATTATTACTCGCGCAAGCAGAGCGCGCAAGTAATAATTTCGCCCGGTCTCTTCAACGTGACAGCCGTCAACCATTTGATGGGTATGCAAAAAAAACAGCAAATCTGTGCCTGGTTTGCTGGGACCAGACTACACAAATGACCATGTGTCTTACGTCATCATTTAGAGCTAATGTTGCATTTTTGATAACAGCATTTTTAGTTTGCTTTTTTAACAGTTAACTGAGCTGATCATGTCGACCACTTTTTTGTCTTTCCCTTGCAGCTCCAAGTTAAGCTCATTCAACACGTTTGTCAATTCCAAATCTAGCAGCCACTCTGTGCGTCATCAAGTTGTGTGTATTCTGCATGTGAAGCACCAAGGAGAAACTCTTTTATCTCTGGTAGGAGCTCCCGGAACCTTTGCAAGAATTTGCCCCTACTAAGCCTTCTGACATCGGTGTGTAGCAAAAGGTCAGTGTGGTCGCTGTCAGCCTCTTCCAGTTGCGCACGGAACAACCGTCTCTGAAGTGCTCTGGCCCGGATAGAGCATGCGACTTTCAATGACACATCCATCACCTCTTTCATGTTCAACATTTTCGCACATAGCGCTTGCTGGTGTATTATGCAGTGATAGTTAACAAAGTCGGGGAAATCGTTGTCTTGCTTGCATTTGGCGATGAATCCATTTCTGCGCCGCACCATTGCAGGTGCGCCGTCAGTGGTGATCGAGACCAATTTAGACATTGTGATCTGGTTTTTGTCAACAAAGTCTTTGACGCTCCACACGTCCCAAACTCTTCTCCCTTCTGGCTCCAAAACTGTGGAATGCACTTCCCATTGCAGTCAGAACTGCAGCATCACTCCCAATCTTCCGCCGTAGTCTGAAAACCCACCTTTTCAGACTCCATCATGGCCCATAGCACTTACCCCACCCCCTTAGATAGCAATTCTAGTAGTCATAGCACGTCATAGTACATATGTGTAGCATAGTAGTATAGATGTATAGCTTATATGTATAGTTTCATTATAGATATTCCACTGTTACTTTCTTAGCTACGCATGCTTCATGATAAATGTCTTTATGTGATGTATTCCCATGCTTTTGTTCTTGCTTAATGTAAGTCGCTCTGGATTAAGAGCGTCTGCTAAATGCCTAAATTGTAAATTGTAAATTGTAAATTGAATGTCTGAAAAATGTCCTCGCCCCGAGTGGTTGCCTTCATTGGTAGGATTGTTAATAGTTCCTCTTTGGCTGTCATATCTTTAAACACCATTCTGATGAAAATGCACAATTGTGCCACGAAATAAGGAGTCTGCTGCCACAAGGAAGGCATCTTTTGCCATCTGTCCATCTTGGAAGGACTTCTTACCTCGAATGAGCATGTGACTGACCCGGAATGACGCTTCAGTGGCTGCCTTTGCTTTATAATTGGGCTTTGTGAATTTTAACTGCTGCTCTGTTAACTGCGTTTTCAGGTCGCTCAACTTTGTCCTTCTCAGTTCACTGTTGGGAGGGAATTCCCATTCTCATGCTTGACCTTTCCAAAAAAAGTATTAGCCTACTCCATTAATACACTGTGTGTCTGCGCCATGGCTGTCGACAGCTTGTAGATCTGTTCTTTTGGCCGAGGTGAAACAGCAGCAAAATTATAGTTCAGTCAGACAACTCACGAATAGATTGACCAATATTTATTGCAAGAATGAGTAACAAGTGTGCATATGATATTTGACTTGGCGTTCGGCTCTGCTGGATTTCTCCCTGCTCGGCACGATTAAGCAACAACATAAAACATAAAGAGCAGGGAGATAGATATACAATAACCCCTCCATGGGGCGCATAAATAGCAGAGCCCACCGGTGGTGCTGGGGTGGTGGTGGGAGAAAACATAACATACAACCGGGAACCATGAGCAGAGGAAGGCAGGAAGGGCATGGAGTCTAGTGAGCTTAAGTAGCCTGCCCGATTGGTCAGCTGACTGCCGCATCGGCGAATGACGCGTGAGACTTGCACACACTTATACGCCCACATAGTAATGCAGCATGTTAACCCCTTGAGTATAGTATGTGCCCTTGAGCATGTCATGAACCCCCTTGAGGTTGACTGACTGAACTGCCTCGCAAGCTTCGTATTATTTATAATTCTCCTAAAAAGGCTGTCACGGGTAATCAAATAATTCTAAAAAATATATAAAACATATGGCAAGATGGCTGAAATTCTCTAGATGATTCTGATATAAAAAATATTAATTTAATTACGACATTTTTATATTTAAAAAGGCTTTAGGAAAAACGGGGTTGCTTCTAAATTCATTCATGCAGGAGGCCTCACGTAAGGCTGTGTGCTCTATCGGTATTCTATGTTGTCGTGTTTGACGGTGTTTCCCAAAAAAGTACATGGTGTCTGATTAATTAGGCAGCAGACAGGCTTCTGTGTGCGGCCTAGAGCGCATGTGAGGCACTACAAGTCTTACACTAAACCTGTTTGAGAAATCCGGTCAGTTCTGTTACATATAGCTACAGTAAGGGGTGGTGTTAAGGATGGCAAAAGAACCTCACACAACTCTGGGTTTGTAAACCTTTTTATAGGAGGCTCGACTGAGCAGGGATATACTTAGGTCACATTCTCACCTAAATGACCTAATACTTCGGTAGACTCGGATGCGTATGGGCGGAGAAATGGGATTCTTGCATATTTAATTTGCTGCGGTTTGCCTTCACACTGTCATGATCCGCAGCAATTGGAAACGCAGCAGGGGGGACCTTTATCAATATGTTCCATTCATAAACCAGCCTACACAGGCTACACAGTGATGAAATGATAAATCTATGTTGATAAAATTATACTCATAACGTGCATGTGTCGTGCCGTCTGGGACTGGACCCCCCCCCCCCCCTCTCTCGCTCTCTCACTATACGCAGGCATGCACTGTTCTTTTGGGCATGGAGGCATGCACACTGCGTACACAGCGCGTGCACTGCAGTGTTTGTGTTTTCTTAAGCAATTGACTCGTCCTCATTTCGATCAGGGCTTCAGTCTCCTCATTCGACCACGTCTATCCATGGTAACGGGACATCTTTGCGCTGCGCAAAATATGCCTTCTCCGTCTCCAACTGTGTTCAGCTCCTCACCCGCCACATTGTTTGCTTCATTTCCTTTATTTACTGCGGATTGCAACATTGCATTCACACCTGCACCGAATCGTAATCAAGTGCGATTGGAAGCGAAGCGAAACCCCCGTTTTTGCTCTGAGCATAATGCGGTTCTTTGATACGCATTACGATTCGAATGAGCCTTTCACTAGTTGGAATAAACACACCAATGTTTAAAGGTTTTATTGAATGAGAGAATGAAGTGATGAGGAGAAGAGTGATGAGGAGGAGAGCGAGGCGTGGGTTCCGGGGGGGTTCGCCGACCCTGAAGTCTTTGGGGAGGGGGTCGTGTGGCGGTCATTCCGCGGTACACGTGGGGGCGTGACCGCGTGTCGGTCAGCCCGCGGTACGCTTGGAGGCGTGATCCCCCGTGGGAACTGTGAGGAGGTGAGGAGAGAAGGAGATGGAGCAGTGGAGATGCTGCTGGTCTTGAGGTGGTGATGGGGATGGTGGCGGGATACGAGAAGCATAGAGGATGCTGGGTTGTCTGGGGCGGGTATAAGTAGGCTCAGGTAGATTGTCATGGAGGGCGGAGGATGGCGTGAAAGTATGGTCATGGTGTGTTAACTCCGCCTCCTGAACATCAGTTGTTCCAACTCCATTTCACTAGTTGGAATAAACACACCAATGTTTAAAGGTTTTATTGAATGAGAGAATGAAGTGATGAGGAGAAGAGTGATGAGGAGGAGAGCGAGGCGTGGGTTCCGGGGGGGTTCGCCGACCCTGAAGTCTTTGGGGAGGGGGTCGTGTGGCGGTCATTCCGCGGTACACGTGGGGGCGTGACCGCGTGTCGGTCAGCCCGCGGTACGCTTGGAGGCGTGATCCCCAAAAGGACTACGGGGGCGACCACTAGGCCAGGGAGTTGTGGGCCTGCTTGATGTCGTGGAGGGAGGAGCGGATGAAGGTCAGGTATGCCTGGGATGACCATCTGCCTAGTAAGCGGACGGTGTGGTCCTGGAGGCCTCGGCTGGCAGCTGTGGAGGCGGCGCCGATGCGGAAGGAGTGGCCGGAAAAGTTTTCCGCGGGGTAGCCTGAGATGGTGAGGATTTGGCGGAGGTGGAGGAGGAACCAGCCGCGGGTGGCGACGGTTCCGTGTTCGTCGGTGAAGAGGGGGTCCGGGGGGAGAGCGTGCTGAGATTGTCTGAAGCGGACGTGGTTGGCCAGGGATTCGAAGGGACTGGTGGGAGAGTTGAGGCGGAAGAGGTAGATGGGAATTGGGCGATGCTGGGAGGTCTTGCTTCGTTTCAGGGTGAAGACCAGTGTGTCGTGGTCGTGGGAGGTTATGTCGGAGAGGCAGGGGTGGATTGCGGGGTCGAAGTTCCGGTTGGCGGCTGTGAACTCCGAGCAGCGGAGGAAGCCGTAGAAGGCGAGGAGGAACATGGATTCGAGGGTGGAGTTGAGGGTTTGGTTGGCGTAGCCGGATCTGATGGTGTGGATGCAGGAGGCCAGGATCTCTATGGTGAGGGGGAGGCGCCGTGGAGGGAGCCGTGGTTCACAGCGCTGTAATCCTTTGAGTTGGAGAAGGATTTGGGGGTGCTGAGTGAATGGATGGGGTGAACCGGTTAGGAGTTTGGTGAAGAAACTGATCCCGCAGAGGTAGACACGGATTGTGGAGGAACGGGTGGAGAGGGCAGAGGCGCAGTGGCTGATGTAGGCGGAGAGGGAAAGGAGATCAAGGGAAGGGAAGGGTAGGTTGTGGCGGAGGTGGAAGGACTGAAAGTTGTTCCATGCTGTCCGGTAGGATGAGAGGGTGGAGTCTGCTATGCTCAGCAGAATGGATTGCTGGGACTGGAGGATGAGGTGGTGGAGAGGGTGCTCTAAGGGAAGGTGATGTCGGAAAATGGAGGGACCGGGACCGGAAGGGGATCGGAGTGAGGGGCCAAGGTCTTGAATTTCTGAATGAGAAAGCGAGAAAGGGAGTCGGCAATGGCGTTGTGGTGGCCGGGGACATGAGCAGCACGGAGGAGAAACTGGTGGGTGACTGAGAGCCAGGTTAGGCGGCGCAGGAGGGACATGAAGGTGAGGCGGACGGCGAAAAGTAGGAGTCCTGCCAGAAAACCCCCAAAAAAGTTTCAGCTGTCGGGGTGGAGGGGGAGGACTTTGAAGGCTGCGGTGATGTCGGCTTTGGCCAGCTGGGCGCCTTGGCCGGCGAGACGGATGAGACGGATGAGTATTTTCGGGTGGCGATGCCGAGGGGGCTGATGCGGTAGATGGGGAATGGTGGGGTGGAGAATGGGCCGATCATGAAACCGCTTGTGACTTCTTTTGCGAGCAGGGTGGTGACGGAGTCGGGGTCGGTGATGGCGGACTGGAGGTTTTGGCGGGTGTGGCTGTTGGTGGGGAGGATGATGAGGCCGGGGGAGAAGCCGAAGTTCAGCCTCCGAGGAGGAAGCAGGCGGTTGCGGGGTCTGGGTGGCGTGAAAGTGCGGCGGCCAGGGCTGGGATGTTGATGGGGGTGGAGAGGTGCCGGGATGGTCAGCTCTGTTTGGCAGGATTAGTGGGGTGTTGGGGGCAGGTGATGCGGGCATGGGCGCCCCCGCAGTGGGTGCAGACGTGGAGCATCTTGCAGGAAGAAACAGGGCATCCTTTGGAATTGAAGTTATTGCAGATGGCTTGTGTGCCGCAGTAGAGGACTGGGCGGCCCAACCTGTCGGTGGTTTGGTTGGAAGCTGGGTATTGGGGGGGTCGTTGCGGGGGCGGGCCGGCAGTGATGGCGAGGAGGGAGGGAACGCTGGAAGCTGGTCTGGTGGTGGGATTGGTGGTGGGTTTGGCGGCGGCGTGGACCTGCTGGCTGGCGGCTGAGTACTGGCTGGCGGCGGAGGTGCGTGGGGCTGCGTGGATGCACTGGCTGGCGGGGTGGGTGGGGTTGCCGCACAGATTGCAGGCGATGGCAAGCCTTCCTGCGAAAATACGGCAATAGAGTTCTAGGTCCAGTTGGCCCCAGTAGGTGGCGGTGTTAAGTTGATTGAGCCTTGCTGCGGCGGTGGCGGAGAATTGGCGGTGGTACTCTAGGAAGAGTGAGCCGCCGAACCTCACTGCAAGGTCGAGAATGATGGTGAGGTAGTCGTCCAGCTCCTGGCGCCGGGCTGGGAAGGTGGAACAAATTACGTCTCTGAAGAGGGAAAAAGCCAGGCCGAACTCGGCGACAGTGAGGATGGCGGAGCGTGAAGGGGTGGGGTTGCGGAGTTGGATGGCGATGTCTCCGCATTCTATTATACGGGACTCGGAGTTGGTGGTGGAGGGGCGGAGGAGGGTGGCTAGGTCTATGTCGTTACCTAGGAGGATCTGGTTCCGGAGGGTGGTGCCGATGTTCTGAGGATTTCTTGCTGGGGCATTGGGCGGGATGGCTGCTGGGGTCGCTGTGGAGAGAGAGAAGTTGGGAGGACGGGGGGGGAGGGGGTAGGAGGGGTCGGAAAGGACGCTGGGAGGTATCAGCGTGGGGTGGTAGGTGGCCGGGAGGGGCGGGTAGGCGGGTGAGGCCTGTGGGAAGGCGAGAGAGGCCAGAGGAAGGGTGGGCGGAGCCTGGGGGAGGGTGGCCGGGAGGGGAGGGTAGGCGGTTGAGGCCTGTGGGATGGCGAGAGAGGCCAGAGGAAGGGTGGGCAGAGCCTGGGGAGGGGGGGCCGGGGAGGGCAGGTAGGCGGTTGAGGCCTGTGGGATGGCGAGAGAGGCCAGAGGAAGGGTGGGCAGAGCCTGGGGAGGGGGGGCCGGGGAGGGCGGGTAGGCGGTTGAGGCCTGTGGGAAGGCGAGAGAGGCCAGAGGGAGGTTGGGAGCCTCGGCGGAGGCCTGAATCAACGCAGCCACGAGAGCTGCGATGGATGGAGGGCTGGGAGGAATTTGAGTGGGGGGAGGGGGGGGGGATGGTGTGGCCTGCGCGGCGGCGGAGGTCAGGAGGGAAAGGAGGGACGTGAGGATGTGGGGGGCGGGCACAGGGGGGGTTTCACTGATTGGAGGAATTGTGATGGCGGGGGGGAGGGAGCTTGAGCTTGTTGGAATTGCGCTGTTTGGGGAAGGTGGAAAGAAATGAGGTAGGAATGGGGGGAGGGGGGGAGGGGGGGGGGGGGGGGAGTTAGAGGAAGCCAGCGTTGGGTGACCACACTATGTAACTTAATGCTTGGAAATCAATTATGATTAATTAATTCGAGCAGAAAGTAATCTGAATATAATGCAAGACGCCCAACGCGGGCAGTGTTGGGTAACTAACACTGCGTTACTCAATGCTTGTAAACTAACCAAGATCAATTAATTAAGCAGAAAGTAATCTGAATGTAATGCAAGACACCCAACACCGGGCAGTGTTGGGCAACCAACACCACGTAACTCAATGCTTGTAAATTGACCACGATTAATTAAACAAGCGGAAAGTAACTCAATATAATGTAAATACCCAACACTGGAGGTGGGGGGGGAGAGAGAGGTTGAGACGGCACGGGACCGCTTGGGCCGGCGGGTGACGTCATGGGTGGCGGCCGCGCTGGGAGCGCGCCTCGTGACGTCATCGGTGGGCGGGTTTGAGAGAGTTGAGGAAGTTGAGGGAGTTGTTGCGGTGTTGTTGTTGTCGTTGCTGTCCATGGTGCTGTCGCAGAAAAGTTTAAACAAGCCCGCCTTGTTGGTGGAGCGGATGAACGGGATGTTGAGCGTGCGTAGCTGTCTTTGGAGTCCTACGACGGTCCAGTCAGAGATGGAGGGTTGTGGCGGGCTTGGGTGGCTGGGTTGGTGCGAGGTGGCGGAGCTGCGAGCGGCGGTGTGTACGCGCCTGGAGCGCAGTGCCACCTGGGTGGGTGGAGGGAGGGTAGGTGCCGGTGGTTGGTGGCGAGACTCACGGCTCTTCCTTTTCTCGGAGCGGATTTTTCGGATTCGGTTCCGAATCCGGCTCCGGATCAGGCTGAGCCTGGATGGCTGGGAGGCGGCGGCCTCGGGAGCGGTGGTAGGACAGCTGTCATCGTTGCTGGATGAGGCAGTGTCGGGGATGGGCGTCGGATAGACCTCGGGGAGGTCGTCGTCCGAGGTGGAGTAGTCCATGGCAAGGTGAGCCGATGGTTGCTGGTTGCTGGTTTTGCTTGTTTGCTGTTTGCTTGTTCCTGCTTGTCTGTGTACGTGCGTTTTCGTGTGCGCGCATACGAGAAGCATAGAGGATGCTGGGTTGTCTGGGGCGGGTATAAGTAGGCTCAGGTAGATTGTCATGGAGGGCGGAGGATGGCGTGAAAGTATGGTCATGGTGTGTTAACTCCGCCTCCTGAACATCAGTTGTTCCAACTCCATTATTCACACCTGCCAAACGAAGTGCACTTTCTGAAAATGCGCAGCAGGATTCGTTTTAATCGCAGCAAAGCTCTCTGGTATGAATGTGACCTTAGAGGCTGCAAAATGTAGTTTTAGGGAAACACTGAATAGACAGAAATCACAGATATGAGATGCATTTATTTAGTACAAAAAAATGGATACGAGAAGCAAGGACAGCAGAAGGAATGACGCTCCTACCAAAATGGCTACTGCATGTTGCTAAGCTAATTGCGGAACTGAAGGTCAACCTCAAGTCGCCCTCAAATTCAGGACGGGCTTTGCTTCGCTTGAGACTAAAGTTTACTAAACTAGATAATCGTCGCTGACCAGGGTCAGAGTCTGACCACTTTGATACGGAGGAACGGCAGGTTACACATTTTTTGTTTGTTTTTCCTCTTCGTAATTATATTTGTGCAGCCCAAAATGTGTTTGTTGTCATGATGATTTGTCACAACTCCTTTGTCCGCGGAATAAATGTCTTTAAATAAATACTTTTTGAAAAGCCTATGGGGAAAATTAACGGGGGGAATTCACTTCTGGGTCTCACGTCGTCATGAAAGGGGGGAATGCGGCACTGACTCACATAATTATTGTGTATTATCATGTAATCTACTTTACTTCCTTTGTTTTCTCACTAGTGCACTGTCCTAAGACAGTAGTGGCTGTTTCTTCAGCTCTTTATCTGACCTAATCAATCAACAGACCCTCATGTGACCCTCATGTCTGTTTCCGAGTTGCAGCTGTGGGCAGGTATAAAAACTGTGAATCCCTGTTGTTCAATGAGCCACACTGGGTTTCCATTGCATCGACAGGTCATGTAAGTTTTGGCTTCTTTATACTCAAGTAAAATTATTATTTTTTTAAGTCTGAATTCTTGCCTTATTGCCTCATTTGTGTATATTATGTTTGAGCATCGTACTACTGATTCTGCATCCACACGCTTGCGATGTTCCCCTTTGAAAGAAAGCATTCATATTATAATCATTTAGGTTACTAGCAGTGTACATTATCGTCCTCATGTCCTTTTGTTTTTTTGTATTTTCTCCACTAGCAGTGCCAGTGACCATCACCATCATGGCAATGAAGGAGCCAGTATGTCTGATAGAGAGTGACAGCGATGGGAGACTGCGTATGGTTCCCAGTGCCCTGGAGATTTTAGAGCAGATCGAGCAGAAAGTGGTCGTGGTGTCAATAGTGGGCATGTTCCGAACCGGAAAGTCCTACCTCATGAACAGGCTGGCTGGGGCAAACAAAGGTGAGATTGACATTATAATCGAGCTCACTCTTTGTGGGCACTAACAGAGTGACTTTGCGTATGCTACATGCCTGCATGCCTGTCACTTGTGGAGCAATATAGAAAGCTCCTGTTGTAAAGGGATTTTGTGTTGTGTATTGTATATTTTAATGTATTGTAACTTTTTTTATTATTGTTTGGGCCCAATGTTTTATACATTTGTGTCAATAAAGTAACTAACTAGGCCTACCCTCATGATATAAAGTATGGGTTCCAAAGTCCACTAAATAGAACATCCTAGTTCAGATCATTATCAAAAGCTAGAATGGCTTGGAACTCAATTTGGTATTTCCCTTTAAGACTCGGCATCCAGTGGTGGATTTTTACTTAAGTAAAAGTATCAATACTGCAATGTCGATGTACTCTGTTCGGCCTCACTCATACCTTCGCAACAGACTGATATGCTTGTTATATACAAAGGGTGTGATACATCTTGCCCCAATGCATTTCCAATGGGAGTCACATGGTTTGACACAACATTTGTGTTGTATGAGGGGGAGGGGGGCAGTCGAAACACAGCCGAAAGCCATACAACAGCTTGTAGTCCAAAATGTTGTATCAAACCATGTGACTAACATTGGAAATGCATTGTGGCGGCCATGACGCTTACATCTAGCGCATCAATGCTGTATGCTAGATCGAAAGGTAATTAATGTACTTTGGTTTGGTTTCAATGTAATTTGGTAATTTGTAAATTGTCCCATATTATTCCATCGTCAAGGATTCCCTCTGGGATCCTCCATCCAATCCAAGACAAAGGGCATCTGGATGTGGTGTGTACCTCACCCCAGAAAGACTGACCACACTCTGGTGCTGCTGGATACAGAGGGACTGGGAGATTTTGAGAAGGTGAGACACCATTTTGTGTGTTAAATACATTTATATTAATGATAAATACGTTATTACAGGAAGGGATTGGGGATGTGGCGTCAGAACCTGGAGTAAGTGGAGTTGGATATGTTCACACCCATCAGTCTAATCCCCATTCATCTCATGAAAATAACTAAAATCAGTCAAGGCGCCAACCTGCACACCGGGAGCAATTAGGGGTTCAGTGTCTTGCTCAAGGACACTTATTAACTAACACTAACTATAGTGCAGTCAAGACTCCTGCACACAGAGGAGGAGCACAGTTGTGGCTGTCTGTTTAACACTTTAACACAACTAAGGGACTGATCGTTATTTATCAAAGGTTGGTATGGTGCAAAAAAGGGGGGGGTCATTAAACTATTTTTTGAGCCTGAGGGGGGGATATGTTTATTTTTATTTTGGCTTGGGGGAGGATGTACAACTTTATTTTGCTGAATTTTGTATTTAAAAAATGTTTTGATTATTTTGTTTTTCATAGTGTTTCACTCATATATATCTATATAAAGTTTACCCTGTGTGGCGAGTGTACTTGGTATCTTCCATGTGTGCGCAACTGCCCATGCAAATAGAACAGATCTACAAGCTAACAACGTGTTGCTTGGTGACACGTTGTTAGCTTGTAGATCTGATTCTGTTCTACCAGCAAAGGTCCCTCCCCCGGCCGCTGATGTAGTTTACGTCTGACGTGTACCCACTTCAAAACAGCGCGGGACAGATTGATTCTGCGTTCATAACATTTCCAGTAGAAAAAGCGAAAAATGTTTCAAGCTATGAACCGCGATGTTTGAATTGTGGGCCAGCAGCAGCAGGCCGCTGTAAAGAGCGAGTGTTGTCGGTCAGAGAGGAGGAAGGCGAGGAGCAGGCTGACAGCACCGCTGCAACAATAATAATAATGTTGGGGCTGAGGTCGTGGATGATGTTACGATATAAACTTCTCACAAGTTACTGTTTGTGACTGAAATTGATTGTGAACGAACATAGAAAGTAGCAAAACATCACAGGAACACCTTGAGGCCTTTATGTTGATGGGCATGGAACATTTTGATGGAAGAGACTCTACCGTCTTTGGACAACGCATCGTCAACATGGTGGCATGCAGGCGAGACAGATTCTCATTCAGAATACGGTAGGGCTGGTCTAAAAGCATGCAGCTATCATATCTTATATATATATGTATATATATGTGCATCTTTGCGCACTCGCATTGCAATGGTGGATTGTTGGTGTGTGCGTCACAGTAGCCAGGGCTGCCATGTCTCACCCTTTGAGTGTGACAGTCACGCAATTTAACCCTTTACCA
The DNA here is from genome assembly GCF_963924005.1 of Protomyctophum bolini. Taxonomy (NCBI): domain Eukaryota; kingdom Metazoa; phylum Chordata; class Actinopteri; order Myctophiformes; family Myctophidae; genus Protomyctophum; species Protomyctophum bolini. Next base: position 3,124,801 of record NC_137880.1, on the reverse strand, counting down.
CGCACCACGCCAGTGACGCCACACATGCCATTTGATTTCACACGCATTATAAATAAATAAAATCTCCGCGGCTCCGCCGCGTAATAACGCGCACTCATGTGTGCGTCCTCACAAATGGAAAAATAGCCGATCTGCATGCAGCGCTGATATATGCAGTAGGAGGGTAAACAGTGGACCAAATCCTCAGCAGGGTCCCTGACTGTGTGACGGATGGAAATGAGCCACAAGTTTAGTAGCCTACTTGTGTTTTGTCCGCGGTGCCATGTACTTTTGTCTGCGTATGTGGTTGTAATAGATTAAAGAAAGAGTTATATATTTGGTGGTGCCTGGCTGGCTAAATGAGCCGAGCAGGCAGTTGAACGTTGGTGTTGCGCAAATTGTGCTTTTCTCTGTGGAGTATGACGCTGTAGTATTATGGTATGCGACTGCGTGACATATTTATTTAGCATTCATTCATGTTCATCATCCTGGGCTTGGGCACAGAGGCGAGGGGTGCCCACTGCCTTGGCAGCTTGGCTAGAATGACTTTACGCACGAGGCTCACCTTAAAAATAGCCAATCTAAGCTCATACATTTGCGTCGCGTCATCAGCGTGTTGTTGTGAGCTTGTAGGTCTGCGTATGCTATATTCGAAGCTGCCAGATTCATATTTAAATCTTTAGTTGGAAGAATGCAATGGCATATCATCAGTGTTGAGTGTTGACCATAATGTAATGACGGATATGGAACCAAATGAACCCCAGACGGCCGCCGCCTAATAAACGATCAGCGTTTACTTTATGCTGCTATACTGTTGGTGTGAATATCAAATAAATATGGTCTATATGGTGTTGGGGGGGGGAGGTCATATATATTCTTCCAGTCCCTGAGGGGGGGTCCCGAAAAAATATTTGGAGGCTGGGGGGGGGGATGAGGTAAAATAAAAAAAATTAATCACATCTGCACCACCCCCCCCTGGTGGATAAATAACGATCAGTCCCTAATGAGAAAGTAAATGGTGGCAAACTATGAACTACATGTGATCAGAGTAGGGATGTGCCGATGAGACATTTTGGCCGATATCGATATCCGATATAATTAATTGCTGTTATGGGCCTGGCCGACAACCGATATTACCGATGTCGATATGATCTCATTCTGTATTAAAAAATTATAATAATTTTGTCCATTCTGAAAAATACATGCAACAGCGTATCTGCACTGCAGGTATGTCAGATTTAACTTTAATACCTTTATATTTAATATTGTGAGCTTGTAGATCTGTTCAAGCTATTACTTTGGGCTTGTTTATCAGTAAAGACAGACCGATTAATCGGTCTGATTAATCTAAAAACAACTAGAATCGTCCGATACCGATGTGTTTGCTGATTAATCTCCCATCACTAGATCAGACTAATCTAACACATCCAAACAATTTATTCTGGTTTCAGGGAAAGGCAGAGCACGACAACTGGATCTTTGCCATGGCAGTTCTGCTCAGCAGCACCCTGGTCTACAACAGCTTGGGTGTCATTGATAATAAGTCCATGGAGAACCTTCAGTATCCTTTTGCTCATATTATACCTGTGAATATTGAGTCGTATATATTTGCCACGTTTTCACTGTTTTAGTGGTGCTAACCACTCCTACACGCAGCAATGTGTGTCTGTATGTCTGTCTCTGTGTCTGTATGTATGTCTAAGCACGGAAGTACGTTTTTTCACCACCAAGTGTCACTGTTGTGCAGCCTAACACACGTACAGTACAAATATTCTCAGATATAAGAGCTCACAACGTGTTGCCGTGCAAGTACAGTACAGTACAGTACAGTACAGTACAGTACAGTACAGTACAGTACAGTACAGCTTTTTTAATGTAGGCCTGTTAACTCTAGAATAATCGTTTCCAGTCCCTTGTATATTTGGACAAGCTCAAGTATATTGTTTTAATGAATCCATATAGGGCTGTATATCCCCACTCAGTCAAACCCGCCTGTAAAAAGGTTTACAAACCCAGCGCTGCATGTGCGAGGTTCTTTTTGTCATCCTTAACGCCACCCCTCTTACAGCTATGTGACAGAACTGACAAAGCATATGAAAATGAAGTCCAATACGGATGAGGAGGATGACCGTTCGCATGTACGTTTCACTACCTCCTTTGTGTGGACTCTGCGAGATTTTTCACTGGCGCTGAAGATTGATGGTAAACCCATAACAGCAGACGAGTACCTGGAACACGCTCTAAAGGAGAAACAAGGTGAACTGCTGACAATTATTTGAATATAATTGGGATTTAAGTAATCTAAACTATAGCATTAGAAGCTCTTTCCCACGTGACTAACGGTATTGTGTTTGGTGTGTGTTTCATTTTGTCAAAAGGCGAAGAGAACCAGTGGTACAACGAACCCCGCGCCTGCATTCGTAAATTCTTCTTGCCTCGCTCATGTTTCGTGTTTGAGAGACCGGGCAAGATCAAGGTAATGAAACAAATGGAGGACCTGACTGACGCTGACCTGAATCGAGACTTTGTTGAACAGGCCAAAACGTTCACTGAACACATCTACACCAAGTCTGACACCAAGACTGTCGGGGATGGCATAAAGGTCACCGGCAGATGTGAGTGGGATTTGATCTATGACTGCTATATCTGTGCTCACTTTGCATTCCGACAAATCAAGTGTTCATTGTCAAGAATATAAGTGATATGGTCAAAATATAATATACTGTATATATATATTTTTTAAAGTACCTATAGTATTCATGACCGTATACCGTAATATTCTGTATACCTCGAAGCGTCCCCTTTTCTGCTGTTGTGATATTTGTGATATTGGAATTAGCAACATCAGATTTGTGTCTGCTCCAGCATAACCCATTTCGGGGGGGGGGGGGGGGGGGGACCCCTTTTGGTGTTTTAAGCATGTTATACTTTAGCTATTGAAAAATAGCAGATCAACAAGCTCATTTGCTATTTACAGTATATTATATTCCAGTGGTCCCTGGAACAACATACTTTCAGACGGGGCTCGGCGGCAAATTACATATATTTTTGGGGGTCCTTGACATTGGAAATGTTTGAGAACGGCTGACATAGAAACATGAGGTTTTTCAGAAAACTGTCAGGACTGTTTAGAATTTTAGAATTTTAGAATCGTCCTCAGGTCTAAAATGGGATAAACATCGTTCTCTGAACTATATCATGGACTAGTTGAACACTTAACTGAACGGGGGTCTCTTCCTTCCACAGTGCTTGGTCAACTGGCAGAGACATACGTGGAAACCATCCGTAGTGGAGACGTTCCCTGTATGGAAAATGATTTGAAGGCACTGGCTGAGGTCGAGAATGCCAGAGCTATTGGGAACGCCCGGGTCCTGTATGTACACAGAATGATGTCAGTACGCTTCCCCACCAACACCTCGGAGGAGCTGTCTGCAATCCATGCGTCCAGCGAGAGAGAGGCCTGGTCACTCTTCACGGAACGTTCTTTCAGCGAAAACAACCAGGAGTACCAGACGAAGCTTGTGGTATGCGTTGGAAATCATTATCTGTCACCTTGATTATGCAGCACAATTTAAAATCCTTTAGAGCTCAGTCAGTGCTTTTAGTCCCTCGTTTAATACAGTTATTGTTTAACTGCTTCCCCTTGTATCCCGATATGCATAGTTCCTGTCTCTTGTCTTTTCACTGTGGGAGCCCCTCCCAATTGTCTTTGTTAATGGGATGCACTGCGGTAACGATAAAATCTTTAATGCCGTCACATAGCAGCGACCCCTAGCTAAAAGAGCGACGCTTCGTCCTGCGTGGGAGTGTGTTTGTCTTGTGAGTTGTCTTCCTTTTGTTGTTTACCAGAAAACTTGAAGGGGTTTTTCTACTGATATTTATCTTCCAGTGACATTCCTTCAATGCAAACTATGTTAAAATGAATAATTAATTTAAATAGATTTATATAGGCCCAACATGGGCGGGGCCCACCACTTTTCCAACCCGGGAAGAAGGGGTGAAAAAGGAGTATGCGCTTCGGGGTGCCATGGCCAGTAAAGCACAAGAACTGAAGACAGGTGCAATACCCTTTGGAGCACACAAGTGCACAATACCAAAGAAACAATTTGTGAATATACGTGTTCATTTTGACCACTGTTTTTTTTAGAGTGTACTTCAGGGGGAATACAATCAGATCTGCGAGAAGAACTTCAACGAGTCCAGGAAGGCATGTGAACAAATCATCAAACGAGTCTTTGAACCTCTGGAGAACAACCTGGGAGCTGGTCGCTACTCAGTCCCTGGAGGATACAAGACGTTCTGCGACGATCTCCAGAAGATGAGTCATAACTACGGACGTGCAGAAGGCAGAGGAGTCAAGGTGAGTCAGATTCCTGCCAACTTCAGATCTGAGCCAGAGAATGTTAAAATAATGCAATAATAGCTGTATGCCTATTCAAAAGAAACTGTTGTGTCTTGGCACTTAAACGCCACTAAGTTCCATTGTCCCATTGTTGTGTGTGTGTGTGTGTGTGTGTGTGTGTGCGACTGTGCGACTGTGCGTGTGCATATGCGCGCGTGTGTGTGTGTGTGTGTGTGTGTGTGTGTGTGTGCATGTGCGACTGTGCGTGTGCATATGCGCGTGCGTGTGTGTGTGTGTGTGTGTGTGTGTGTGTGTGTGTGTGTGTGTGTGTGTGTGTGTGTGTGCGTGTGTGTGTGTGTGGTACTAGGCTGAGGAGGTGCTGAAGACATACCTGGATGAGAAGGCGATAGTCGGCAAGACCATACTGGCAGCAGATAAAGAACTCTCCGAGGCACAGCAGAGAGAAGAAGGTAAAGTATATTAAAGAAAATCAAATGAATCGCCCAGCTCTGGGACTCAGGGTTAGTTTTGTGGCTGGGGTTAGGACTGTGGTTATGGCTATGGTTGAGGGATCAATCATATAGGGCTGATGGGACATTGGTACAATCCCGACTTTGTAGGATGGTAACAGTGTTTTTTTCTTTTGAATGGTTCTGTGTTTCCTACAGAGTTGAAAAAGAAACGGGAGGAGGCAGAGAGAGAGAGACGGGCCATGGCGGAGAAACAGAGGATACTGGACGCGGAAATTGCTGATCAGAAGAGATGCCAGGAGGAGATGTCGAATCCTTCGCTAGTAGGTACCCTCACAAAAACATGCAGTAATCCTGGTCTCTAAACTGCCTCCCCCTGGCCAGCCGGGGTGCCTGATGGAGGGGAAAGGAACTGGTTGGAATAACGTGTTCCTTCCACGCGCTACGTCCAACCAGGGAAACTCCCCCCTGTCAGGTGTAAAGGAGCAAATTGGACACTCAAGCATGAAGGAAGCATGAGTTAAGTCCGTTGCTCTCCCCAGGTTGGCGGAGGATGTGTAGAGCCCAGGATCACATTAGATGATTGACACAGGGGTGAAAAATGGGTTACAAATTCGTGGGATAAAAAATATATATTAAAAAAAAGAAACCTTTTTGTACAGAGCAATCACATATCTATTAAGTACTGTATGTATATGATTATTTACCTTGATTATTATAAGTTGCTGCTGATAAGAGTGTCTGCTAAAATAGCACAACTAAATTGCAGCGATAACATGCAGGGCCAAGCAGTTCTACAAGTTGCGTGCACAGACATTTAGAGGGGCAGGTGCTCAAGTGAAAAAAAGGGCACCTTGTACATACTGTACAGTGTACACTGTACAAAGAAAGGGCACATTGCCATAAGGGCAGGGAGTGCTCTAGCACCCCCTCTATCTGTGCACGCCACTGAGTTCTACTATAGTTCACCTCACAGTTGTAGCGTAGCCACGTGGAACATCTGTAATAACCAGTGGTGGAAGGTAACTAAGTACTTTTATTCGATAGGCCTCTGACAGGGCCAAGGCTTTCCTCCTACGGGGCGTGCAGGAGTTTGACATCAGGGGCTCAAGGGTCCCAGGTGAGCTGCTGGTCTACGGATCGCGGGCCTTCCCCATCGGGACTAACACGGACGGACGGGTCTTCATCGCCGGGGCCTACTACGGGCGGGGCAGGGTTGTTGTGCTCACGCACGAGAGCTACTTAGGACGACAGGTCAGTGGTGGAAAGTACTTTTACTTAACTACTATACAATTTTGAGGTATTTGTACTTAAGTAAAAGTCCAGTACTTTTACTTGTACTTTACTACATCTCGGAGGCAACATTTGTACTTTTACTCCATTACAATGATTTGAAAACTTTAGTTACTAGTTACTTTGGAGATTTTAATTTTGATCAGAAAACATACATTAACCCTTCAACCCTATACATTTTGGCCATTTGAAAATAGCAGATCTACAACCTCACAATGTGTCGCAACGCGGTGCATTGAGGTAATCAAACATTTTTCGTAATAGTCGACAAAATACGACAGGTGAGGTGTGAATTAGACAAAAACTCATCATATACTGCATAGGAGCCTATGTTCATATTGATCAATATATATGATATAACTGCAGTGGTTCTCAGACGTTTTTTGTCTCAGGTCACCCCTGGAATGTAACTTTTCCATCCAAGGCATCCCCTGGATTACATTGTTACTTTATAGGACGTTACATTTGTGGCATATTAACGGTACGCAAAAATGTAAATATTTCCAACTAAGATAAAATGTCACGAGGAAGCTTCCATTACGGCGAGTGGGAAATCACACTTGACATTCAACCACTTGAATCCCAGCATCCCTACTGTGGGAGGGGGGACATTCACCAAAGATATCAGATCTACAAGCTCTCAACGCGTCACGATGTGACACGTGGTAAGCTTGTAGATCCGCATTTTTGGGCAAGGTTGTTTGGTAGTCTGTCCGATCTAACTGAAGTGATATTGATGAATTCCATGACGAATTCCAAATATTATCAAAGTATTCTGCGGTACACCTGTACTTGCATCACAGCAGTCAGTGGTTCTCAACCTGTGGGTCCGGAACCCCAGGGGGGCCCCTACATGATTTCCGGGGATTCCCAGGTGACAATTAAAGAGACAAGGGGGTCTATTAACCACTTCCGTTTTACACTGGGGTAAGACATAAATTGGCCTCGGTCTGCGCACAATGGTATTATAGAAGCCTTATCGTCCCGTGTTGAACGCACACACGTATGGCATACGGCGTTCCTGAATATTTTAGCATTGTGGGAGTGTCCATATGTTAATTATTTTCGCTTTGCGCAATTTGCTATTAAGCCCCTTGACCTACAAACACTTAACGATTAGACGTGGGTCTGACCATCTCATAAACGCAAAAAGCAATGTTTGATTTTACACTTGAGCAGCTCTGGGAGGGTTGCCAAGTCTGTTCATTATAAGCGGCTTATTTTGTTTAAACCAGTGATCCTCACACAGCACATTCCCATGTCAAGGATCCCCAGATGAATGCATTTGCCAAACTAAGGACGGCTAATCCAAAAATGTAATTACATTTTTCCAAGATTACTTTTGAAAATAGCAGATCTACCAGCTCACAATGAATCACATTCATTCATTAAAACTATGAACTCTGACTGCAGGCGGATATATAATGATCATTATAACAATGTGCAAGAAAATATTTAAAAAGATGGAAGAACTTTATATTTGTGGACAATCAAAATATGTTTTTTATTTTAATGTGGTGTCATTAAAATTAATCTGGATATGGCAGACTCACTATCTAGAAAATAAAAACATGGCACTTCATTTAAAATAGGTTACAGACCCCTGTTATATGCGCTTATTTTGGGATTATTTTTATAGACCTATTTACATGTTTCTATGAGACATGGCAACAGCTTTTTGGATGCGTCTTTCTTTTGTGAAATGTTGAGATTAGAAACGGCCATAATTCTTTCATTTCTCAACCTTAAAAAAGAATAAAAATATCTCCATAATCCTTGGGAAGTTTGCTTTCATACGCTGTATCACACTCGATCCAAGTCTTCTTCAATAAAATGCTACGAGCGAAGACCATACCATCACGGGACCATACCATCACGCGCATACGCACCACGCATTCAACTCATTACTCATTTCAAATATAATATAATTATAATTTAAATTAAAATATAATTTTACTGGTGTTTCTCAATAGAAACAACTTATTTTGAGGCATAAAGGTGACAGCATGCAGTGCAATAGGAATAATTAACCCAAATGTCATGTCTTCTATGGTGCCAGCCTGAAGAAATGTAATATAACGATCCCCAAAGTGCGCATTCCGTATGTGACATCAGCTGACTGGTAAAGAAAATAGTACGGACATGTTGATTGGGTAACTCTCAAACACGCCTTAAACACTCCCATGACTAATTCAAGGCCGTTTTGCGCACCCCACGGGGTGTCGAAAGCGCTTCTTAACATGCTTAAAATTGCTATATGACATACCCCACGCCCCCAGCTCATAAAACTGTAATCTTATATGTCATATTATTGGAAGTGGTTAATAGACCTGAAGGACTTTTAAGACCTTTTTAATACCTAAAAAGAAGAAAATAAATGCAAAAGACTGCATCAAAAGTAATCACCGAACTGTAGACTACTATACTATTAAAATAATAAGAAGAAATAACATTGGCCGAATTGTCAAATAATATGACCTAGAACATATGTGTCAAAGTCACGGCCCGCGGGCCAGATCAGGCCCGTGAAGGAGTTCTCACTGGCCCGCGGGATATTATTTAATTACTATTAAAAGCGGCCCGCAGCATTATGTGCCCGTAGCACCATAATACTACAAGTCCCAAAATGCACTGCGAGTGCATTGGCGCCTATGATTGGCGCGTATCGAGTGCCCGTGAGCGAGCGCGACCCCGCGTCTTCTCTTCACTTCAATACTAAAGTCAGCACATGCAGTCAAACAGTAGCTAAGCCTGTGGATATAATTTCATCTCCGTCTCTCCCAAAATGGCAAAACGAAAGGTAGACGCTGAAAACAGGGGGTTTCAAGACAGGTGGGAGGCACAATACATGTTCACCGAAGTAAACGGGAAACCTGTGTGTCTTGTGTGTGGAGACAGCGTGGCTGTAATGAAAGAATATAACTTAAAAAGGCACTATGAATTATCACCGAAACACCCAGACAAATACAAGAATATGGACACAGAACAAAAGCTACAGAAGGTACAAGAATTAAAAAGAAATCTGAAGTCCCAGCAGGCTATGTTCACAAAAGCCAAATCACAAAGCGAGGCTGCTGTCAAGGCCAGTTTTATTGTGGCAGAAGAGGTTGCAAAATCAGCCCGGCCATTTACAGAGGGAGACTTTGTTAAGAACTGCATGCTCAAAGTTTGTGACGTTGTGTGCCCAGAAAAAAAGCAGCTATTTTCAAATGTGAGTCTGAGCAGAAACACAGTTGCTGACCGTGTAAACAAGCTTTCCACTAATCTTAAACAACAGCTTGTGGGAAAAGGAAAAGATTTCATTGCATATTCCCTTGCTGTGGATGAGAGCACCGATACATCGGACATTGCTCAGCTGTCCATTTTCATCCGTGGAGTGGACTCAAGCCTGTGTGTGACAGAAGAGTTTTTGGGATTACGTTCGATGCATGGCACAACTACAGGAAAAGATCTGTATGAACACGTATCCGGGTGTGTAAATGACATGGAGCTGGGATGGGATAAACTTGTGGGAATGACAACAGACGGAGCACCCGCAATGTGCGGTCATAAGAGCGGCTTGGTGGCAAGAATGCGGGAGAGAAAAAAGGAAGAAGACGGCACGGGTGAGCTGATATCTTATCACTGCATCATACACCAGGAGTCGTTGTGTGGCAAAGCTTTGAAAATGGCAAATGTAATGAGCACCATAACACGAGCAGTTAACTTCATTAGAGCCAACGGTTTAAACCACCGCCAGTTCAAGACGTTTCTGGAGGAGATAGATTCCGAGTATGGTGACTTGCCCTATCACACAGAGGTGCGGTGGCTAAGCCAGGGAAAAGTGTTGAAAAGGTGCTTCGAGTTGCGTGAGGAGATCTGTCAGTTCATGGAAAGCAAAGGGAAAGACACTACAGAGCTCCGAGATAATACATTCCTGTGTGAAGTGGCATTTCTGTGCGACATCAGTAGCCATCTGAATGAATTGAACCTGCAGCTGCAGGGGCGGGGCCGCATTATCTCTGACATGTATGCTACTGTGAAGGCATTTAAAATCAAGCTAAGCCTGTGGGAGACGCAGATGCGGAAAAATAACTTTGACCATTTTCCGTGCTGCAAGACCATGAACGAGCTGATCTCTAATCAGCCTACTGAGCCTACCGTTGTGTTCCCGAGTACACAGTTTGCTGACAAGCTTGTCATACTTGGTGCCGACTTCAGGCGGCGATTTTCCGACTTTGAAGCCCAAAAAAGCAGGCTTGAACTGCTCAGCAATCCATTTTCAGTTGACGTGGAAAGCGCACCAGGAAATCTCCAAATGGAGCTGATTGAGCTCCAGTGTAATGACACACTGAAGGCAAAATACGAATCCGTGGGCGCTGCTGAGTTTGCACGTTTCATCCCCGTCACAATGCCAGAGCTGCGCACCCAAGTTGCACGGACGCTGTCTATGTTTGGCAGCACATACCTTTGTGAACAACTTTTTTCTATAATGAAGCTAAACAAAACCTCACATAGGAGTCGTCTTACTGATGAAAACCTTCACTCAATCCTGAGGATTTCCTCAGCTCAGAGCCTGACCCCAAACATTGATGAACTTGTACTTAATATGAGACACCAAGTATCTGGCTCAGCCTCAGACAAGTGAGCATCATAGAGCAGCAGAAAGGACTTTGATTAGATTTTTCTTTGAAGGGAATTATTATTATTTTCTCCAGTTGAATGGACTCAGGAAACGTTGCCTAAAAAAATGAATGCACTGATTTAATTTACTTTCTCATTTTATTATGATTAATAAAGACAGTGATTGGTGAGGATCAGAGCAGCAAACTTAATGCATATTTTGTTTTTAATGCATGCTGTTTCATTCTTGCATTTATCTTGCCATTAAGGGACATATTTAAACAGAAAATAATATTTAGCTGTTTACCTGTTAAAAAAAAAATTTACTGAAAGAGCCTTGAGAAAATATTGCAAGTGATTTTATTTATGTTTTACTTTCATTTAATGATGTGCAATACTATTATAAATAGGCTGTGTTATTGGTATTGGTTCAATAATTGCACGTTTTAATAAACATTGAACCAGCCCGGCCCTCCACTTGTACCATTTTTTACATTTTGGCCCCCTGTGTATTTGAGTTTGACATGCCTGACCTAGAAGCTCACAACGCTTCGTGATATTTAGTCGACTAAAACTATAAACTAAAACAATTCAGATGACTAAAACTAAATGGAATTTTATTCAAAAGACTTTGACTAAAACGAAACCAAAATGTGCTGTTGAAATCAAGCCTGTGTGTGTGTGTGTGTGTGTGTGTGTGTGTGTGTGTGTGTGTGTGTGTGTGTTTTTAACAGGAGCTGCGTGGATTCCTGCACAACGCCCTCTACTGGTTGGACAAGGGACGGCAGGGGGTGCTCGGTGTCCACCCGGACGTTGACTTTGCCCGTCCTCTGCTCAACCAATCAAATCTGCCGTCGGCAATCAGGACGCGCTTCCATAAGGGCCTGAGCGTGTTTGTGTGCGACTCCTACAGGTGCAAGAAGGTCCTAGACAATATATTTGCATGAGACACGAGCAGGTGCACGTCCCAAAAAAGAATGTTTGTATGAGACACTTATAGGTGCACTATAAAACAGACCTGTCGAGGAGCACATTTTGGTACACTCTTATTTCACTGTATACAAAAATCCATTTACATTATCGATACTTTTACTTAAGTAAAATAGCAGATCTACAAGCTCACAACGCGTTGTAGATCGGCTATTCTTGGCATAGTGTTCCTTCGCCCCAGAATAGGATTGCTGGGTATTTTGATTACCGCGATAATAATCGTTGTTCGCAATTGTGTTTGCCACGATAGTGGCGACGTGTAATTTTCATATCTTCCCATCCCTGCCATGTACCACCTATAGTGATGAGAATAAAGACGAGATCCTGAAGTTTGTGGAGGAAGGAGGAGGTCTGTTGATCGGAGGACATGCCTGGCACTTTTGCTACACACACTCTCTGGCCGACTATCCAGGTATGTATGTATGATTATTATTATTATTATTATTATTATCATTATTACTTCTTGGTCGAAACCGAATACCGAATATAGGAAACAGTTGGCTGAAAACTGAATACCGACTATCCGAATATGATTAATATTATATATCTTTTTGTCCTACCATTGCTGTCATGGCCGTACCTTAAAGGAAATGGTTATGGCAAAACTTAAAATTAAATAATAATCACTATTATGGGTCCATAAAACATTTATTTCAGCTCTTTTGAATGCATTCATTCATTGCATACACTATTCGGTGATATATCTTATATCTATAGCCTATTCGGGGCCGAAACCGAATAGGCCGAAAATGCATTTTGAGCCATTTTCTGCCGAATATCTTCTACAGCCGAATATTCGGTGCATCACTAATTATTACCATGGACTAAACCCTGGAGAATAAAGGAAGGTTGCAGCCCTATTTGAGGCGTATTATTGTGCGGTGCAGTGAATGGATATGGTTGTAGCCCTATAAAGCATGCTGTGTGTGTGTGTGTGTGTGTTGTGTGACGCAGGGAATCGTCTCCTGTCCAGGATGGGTGTCAGTCTGACAGAACGCACGCTGGACGCTGGCTGCTACCGGGTGCCACCGATCAGACATCGATTTTCGATGAACTTCGATGAACTTCTTTTAGGGTTAGGGTTAGGGCCTTTTACATCCTGACAGTTTTCTGAAAAAGCTATGTTTCTATGTCAGTCGTTCTTCGATTTTTCAAAAATAGCAGACCTTGTAGATATGCTATTTTTCAATAGCTAAAGCATAACATAATGCTAACACCAAAACTGGTTCCCGCCCAAAATGGGATAAGGGTTCCTACATCATTGGATCATTTGGTTGACTGCTTTTGTTATTTTTGTTGTTTTCAATTAAAAGTATTTGTGTGATGATCGGGGATCATTATATCATTATAGTGTATATTTGGGAGGATATATATGAATATTTATCAGAAGTTCTCATATTGTTCTCAACTACACAGTACTAGGGTGGGGGGAGTGGTGCCTGTGTGTGTTTTCCCTAATCATCCGCAGGTGGACTGATTGATGATTGACACCTATGAGGCTGGCCCGTCTGTCAGGGAGTGATCGGCCCTGACTGGCTGTCGGTCTGGAGTGGGAGTGCTCCTGATCATGGTTCTCCTACTCACCTATACTATATGAGTCAGTCTGTTCCTGGAAGACAACGGAGAGACAGGCCGGAACCCTCTCTCTCCCAGCCGCCACACAGTTGTGGACTTTTGATTATAGTTATTCCTTAATTTATTCCCTTCGGAAAGGAATTCGTTATGCTTTAGTTGAAGTATTATTTTGTGTCTGTTTGTTAGGTTTTCTTTTGAGTTTAATCTGTATTCTGTAAAACATTCGTCTTTTCCCTATTTATTCATCCATATATAAAATAAATGTTCGCATTTTGAAGCTGGTGTCCTGTCGGTCCATTCAATGTTACACTTAATTACCCCTAGACTAATTGTGTCGTAACAATTTGATTCATGGTTGTGTTTATGGCACTTTTGTTTGCATAAGACGACCGATATTATGAAATATTTTTGTATTTTTATCAATTAAGACAATTAAAGCATGCATGCTAGAAACTGATTGAGTTAGTGGGAAACTAAACAAGTATAAAGAACACATGTATACGTTCTTTACTCATGAATCGATAGTTTCATTGATGTTGTACAACAGTGATTTTGAAACAAACACTGATTTGGACACCTGGCCAAGTTGGACACCTGTTTTTTTTGCTTCCTCCCTTATTCCATGGATTGTTCTGGTGAGCCGACCCGGAACTCTTAACGGGAACTGCCCATAGATCCGAAGTCCCGTTAGTCCGAACATGCACTGCTCCCGTGCTTGCGGTTAGGTTTAGGTTAGGGTTAGAGGGATAGTGTCACGGTAGCAGAAAGTTGAACCCAAATGCAGAGCCAAACACAGGAGCAAAATTCAGATATTTATTCACAATATGGTGAATTGCAGATTGTGGAAGATTGCATGGCAAACAAACATGGAGGATGAGGAAAGCAGTCCAGGCAGGAAGCAGGCAGAAGAGCAGGCAGTAGAATATACCGTAGGTGAGCTGGGTTCTGGAGGAGAGGAGAAGAGCTTGAGTTTGCAGAAAACACAGGAGCAGATACTAGGAAATATAACTAGACTATAACTTCACTAGAACATAACACTGGCTAGAATCAAGCTATAGTACTACCATGAAAGGTTGAACAATGATCTGACGATGAGTGGAGTGAAGACCAGGGTATAAATACTGTCAGGGCTGAAGAGTTGATGGCCGGCAGGTGTGTCAATTGAGTGCGATGAGGTGACCACAGACAGGTGTGCCAAGGCTGGAAGCTGGGTGGAAGGGCGACGCCCACACATAGCCACAGTATGGCAACACAGAGCCCCATACTGTGACAGTACCTCCCTCTTAAGGGACGGCTCCCAGACGTCCCACAATGCCGATCAGGAACACCAAGCAGGGTGGGTGGAGGGGGTCCGGAGGAGGGAGACCAGGGCAAGGGACTAGGCACATGCTGTCTGGAAACCTGGACACCAGACAGATGGCCTGGACGCTGGTTCGAGGCAAAACTGGAGTCATCAGGGGGGCGGCCTGGCCTCTGGGATGAGGCAGATCTGGAGTCATTGGGCGGTCGGCCCGGAGGCCGTGACGAGGCAGATGCGGGGTCATCAGGCGGTCGGCCCGGAGGCCGAGACGAAGCCGAACTGTGGTCATCAGGCGGTCGGCCCGGAGGCCGAGACGAAGCCGAACTGTGGTCATCGGGCGGTCGGCCCGGAGGGCGAGACGAAGCCGAACTGTGGTCATCAGGCGGTCGGCCCGGAGGCCGAGACGAAGCCGAACTGTGGTCATCAGGCGGTCGGCCCGGAGGCCGTGACGAGGCAGATGCGGGGTCATCAGGCGGTCGGCCCGGAGGCCGAGACGAAGCCGAACTGTGGTCATCGGGCGGTCGGCCCTGGGCCCGAGACGAAGCAGAAGACACCGATGGCGATGCCAAGGAAGCCGCAGTCGGGGGCAGGGAAGCTGCCCACGGAGGCAATGCCAGGGAAGCTGCAGGCTTGCGAGGCGATGCCAGGGAAGCTGCAGGCTTGGGAGGCGATGCCAGGGAAGCTGCAGGCTTGGGAGGCGACACCGGAGGTGCTGCAGGCCTGGGAGGAGACGCCGGAGGTGCTGCAGGCCTGGGAGGAGACGCCGGAGGTGCTGCAGTCCTGGGAGGCGACGCCGGAAGTGGCAAGGTGGGTGCTGCACACCCTGGAGGCAAAGTGGGTGCTGCACACCCTGGAGGCGAGGTGGGTGCTGCACACCCTGGAGGCGAGGTGGGTGCTGCACACCCTGGAGGCGAGGTGGGTGCTGCACACCCTGGAGGAAAGGTGGGTGCTGCACACCCTGGAGGCGAGGTGGGTGCTGCACACCCTGGAGGAAAGGTGGGTGCTGCACACCCTGGAGGAAAGGTGGGTGCTGCACACCCTGGAGGCGAGGTGGGTGCTGCACACCCTGGAGGCGAGGTGGGTGCTGCACACCCTGGAGGCGAGGTGGGTGCTGCACACCCTGGAGGAAAGGTGGGTGCTGCACACCCTGGAGGTGAGGTGGGTGCTGCACACCCTGGAGGAAAGGTGGGTGCTGCACACCCTGGAGGCGAGGTGGGAGCTGCACACCCTGGAGTTGAGGTGGGAGTTGCTGTGGCTCTGGACCGGTTGGGTATGGTGGCTTGGCGACCCAAGGAGAGTTTTGCTCGTTTGGTGGTACTACGAGGACCTCCCCGGGCCAGCCTGGTGCCCAGAAATGGGTCTACAGCTGGCTCAGAATATGCTGGGATTTGGACCCTACTGCTGAAATAGGCCAGCAGACTAATTGACTGGGTGTTTAGCTGGTCCGATTCAGTGCAGGCGGGCTCATTTAACACAGAAACAGGATGAGTAGCTGACTGCTTAGGCTCATAAAAGGCAGGTTGAAGGGCCACAAATCCGAGTCTAATTGACTGGAGATCTTGCTGGGAAGCAGTGGAAACTGAACTGGTATGCAGAAAAGTCTTGAGCCGATCACGGATAATGTCAAGTTGGGGAACAAAATGACTCACCCATGGCCTCTCTGCGAACCACTGTTGTTGAGTTGAAATCTCTCTGTGGAGCGTAGTATGCTGGCTCGGGGGAGAGGCCATGAGGCGTGCCACCACATGGTCAAAATTGGCAACCTTACTCTTGAATAGCTTTAGCTCTGCTGGGTTCATTTTGGTCAGATCATTCTGTCACGGTAGCAGAAAGTTGAACCCAAATGCAGAGCCAAACACAGGAGCAAAATTCAGATATTTATTCACAATATGGTGAATTGCAGATTGTGGAAGATTGTGTTGTGTATTGGCGCCCAGACATATAGGCATTATACAGTAGGCATATAGATATATAGATAAATAGAGGTGGAGACACACTCTGGGATAGATATGTGAAGAGACCCAGTAATTTGACTGCCTCCAACTAAAACAGCGGGAGGAACTCAAAGTGGGTATGCAGAAGAGACCATGACCACCCCCTGCCCTAGGCTTCTCCCCTTTGGAGAGACAGAGAGAGCCGTTCATCTTTAGTATGTTATAATTGTTTGATCAAGTCATGAGTATACATAATAATACACCTGTATTTGCATACACAAACACAATGTCATATGGAGTATGTGCTGCACAGGTGAGAGACTTTACATTGAGATATATGGAGTTATATTCCAGGAGGCCTGAACACAGAGGGTCTATTATGGCCAGGGTCATACAGGTCAGAGAGCCGGAGGAGATGAGGACAAAGCTGAGTTTGGGCGAGGTGATTTATTGATAGTGACTCAGACAGTTTAGACCCATAAAATAAGGGGTCAGCACCAGGGCATGAGAGAGCAGAAGGTACCAGAAGGTAACCTGGGTCATTAGCAACTAGAAGCACACACACCTCTGTCACACAGTAACACCAATGAAAGTCTACTCACATGCACGTACATGCACTAACTGGAACTGGACAATTGAATGTATATGTGAGCGGAGCATCATGGTGAGAACTCACTTGCAAGGATGCATTCCGCCTTGTATGTCACATGTTTTGGCTAATCCGAATAAACTTGTATACTATTTGAAAGAAAGAGATGTGCCTGGATTCTCGATATGTTCTACTGACACCTGCAAGGTATATTCTCCACCATTATGGCATTATCCATATTTAATTTACTACAAATCTGGCGAGCTAGCTGCGGACGATCTCAGCCTGTTTTTTTTATTTTTTTGGGGGGAGACCTGGTGAGTTGACTCACTGCGTTTCCAGGAACAGGTTAACGGAAAGAACCTACGTTGATTTGGCGTCGGTTGCATAATGGTGAGAGTATTACTAAACTGCGGGCAGTGAGAGTCCATGATTAATAATAATAATTATTATTATTAATTATTATTATTAATAATAATGATTACCTACTCTATTTCTGGGAATCGCAATTGCCAGAGATAAAGTAGATTGATATAAAATTGTAAAACTAATTGAAAGTGAAATTGAATTAAATTAAATGGAATGATATAAAATATAAAACTAAAATAAAAAGTGAAAACTGAAATGTGATGACACGGGGTTTCCCGGATCTGTGCGATGTTGTGCCGACTGCGCTGGAGTCATTTAAGTCCATATTAAGTCGAGCGGTGAATAATCTACTGCAAACCTGTGTTGGTTATACAGGCTTATCTGGGAAATACCCCATGTTGTCCAAAAAAGACTTGCTAGGAACGTGTTGAATGCGATCATGTTTATACGACTTTTATATGCGTCCATTGTACAGTATATTTGGATTATTTGTAAGGGCTGCATCGTTCTGGGGTGTGTTTATGTGTTTATGATGTGACATGAACGTCAGCTTTGGGTGACGGGAGCGGGGGCTCACTGGATAATATCGGTGGGTAGCCTACACCGAGTTGACATGGAATGAATGGTGCGTGAGGCTGTTATTTGTTAGTTTTGAGATATATTTTTATTTGTTTCATTTATACTGTACAATGAACTGGTTTGACATGATCGATGGTATGTCGTGCAGTGGCGGCCATAAGCTTAATTATTGCGTTTTGGGAATAATTAGGGACGTGGGATTGCGCCTTGGTTGGTAACGATCATTCTGGGGTATGATCGCGGGGAGACCGTCCTATTAAACGGAGTAATAATTCGCGACTATATACCTGTGGGACGGCGCATGAGGGGGGCAAAGAATTTTCGAATGTTAAAACTGAATATGTGACACAAGGTTATATAAAATTGTTAAAACTGAATATGTAAACAGAAGCGGGTTACATAGAATTAAGGCTTTGAGCTCACCCCATGTGAAAAAATCATCCCATTATAATATATGTATAGGCAGGTAACGTAAGAGCCTTGGGAGGTGTATAGAGGCACCAGGTACAGATTGGTACCAGTTAATTATGATGGATGTGATGAAAATGGTTGGATTAAAATTGAATTTGCAATGATAGGGTAGGTTGTTTTGTTGTATGTTGTCAAAAGTGTGGTCGATCTGTCTGCCTTTCTGTGGGCTGTGTCTCTGTCTATCTTGGCTGTGTGTGCGCGTAAGTGTGGAGCGGTGACGACAATTCCTGTCAGCCTCCGTCATTTAATTATTTATTTGTTTTCTTATTTGGGATACTCGTATCTAGACCGGGTGTCCCAATGTCTGGATCCTTGTGTGTATGCTCAACAAGTGGGTCACGCGGCCCTGCGTGGATTTATCTAATGGTGATCCGGTGATCTTATTTTTATTTTTCCTTTTTTGTTTCGCTGCACTCAATCTATCTCTCTTGGATGCGATTTTTTAAGTTTTGTTTTTGTTTATACTGCGACTGTTGATCGGTTGTATGGTTGTGGGCTGGTGTATTGAATAATTGGCCTATGTTAGTGGGGAGAGGAGTGTATAGCCTACTCATGTGTGTATGGTCTGCGGACTCCGCATGCGCGCTGCAGGGGAGAGTAGAAATACTCGATTACATTGTTGCTGCATGCGTCTGCTTGTCTTGAGCGAGCTGTGCGTGTGTGTTTGTCCTACGTGTAGTGTGTCTGTGAGTGTATGATCTAAAAGGGAGACAAATTGTCTTGCCTAAGTTCGTAGCTACTAATAAGGGAGGTTATAATCCTCGCCAGTTGTTTTATGGGTCCCGCTGCTAGCGAGAGCATAAAATAATGTTGAGCGCTATATGGATATGACTGTCATGACGATTTAAATGTCTGTCTGCCCGTATGTGTGTGGGGAAGAGAGAGAGACAGACAGAATGAGAAGAAAAGGAGTGTGAGAGATCGTTGTGAAAAGTGATGTTAAATAGTTAACAGCCGGGAGCCTACAGTGGAGATAGGTATGAAAAATAATACTTAGTATAACTGGATGTAGATAAATCCATTCTATATGAAGTGTCATGATCCTCTAGCGGAGGACTGAAAAAGTATAGGGAGATATGCTAAAACACATACTGTATGTCTGAGGAGTGATCAAATGTGTATGATGAGAATATAAAGGTTAATTAATTCTATAGGTATTCTTTGTGTTGCTTTGGAGTGAAAATATCTGACCACATTGTGACATACACCCAGCTGTTGTTCATGGAGCCATGATTACCCGGTTATTACAGCGCAGGGCTTGCTGGAATGTTTTGGGACACCATGTTTAGGCAGATGGCTGTAGTAAGAGCAGAAGTCTACAGATTTCCTTAGGCCATATTCGAAGCACATGTAGTGCCGTGGACATTGTTCTTTTAATGATTAAATGCATTGTGGACAAGCTGTATCAGAACGTGGAGCTAAAAAGTAATTTAGGTATAATAGTGACCAACGATAACCTCGTCTATTGACTTCACTATATAATTTATAGTGTGGGGTTAAGCCTTTATGAAAAATGGTAGCTATAATCACTATTAAAATAGTGTATTGCCTCGTTCTGATCAGCTCATGGTCTGACGTTGTTGTTAATTGGGAAAATTGCATGTGAATTCCCTAAGCCGTAAAAAATGGAGCGATTGTTCTCCCCTGACGTGGTTAAAATGTATAGTCTAAAGTCCCTAGACAGGCCATGCCCTGATTAATGTTGTAAGTTAGTTAAGAGCCAAATGCACCAGATCTCCTGTTCTCTGAAATATACGCGATAGCAAATTATTTAAATGGTGGACACATTCAGAGAAAAGCAGAATGTAAACTGTTTAAGGTTTAAGATAAGACGGAATGGAAAGATATTATGGAAGTATGGGACCTGGATTACATTACCCTTTGAGGAAATTATTAGGACAGCAAATTGTGAAATACAATTTAAGATGATAAATTTGATATAGTGAGAAGACAAGTGTTTTAGAAAGTTTGTTGAAAATGTAATCAGATAGTAGGCCTATACTCGCTGGCCAGGGAGGGGTCATGCTGTTGTGTGAGATAATTACCCCGTACAATTGGTTCATTGTCTATTCGCCTCTCCTCTGTGTAACATGGTTCATGCTACAGGCAGGAGAGGGTTAAAGTGGATCACCTTATAAAGCCCATTCGTGGACAGGAATTGGCCATAACTACAGTTCTAGTTGTGTTTCCTATTGAGAATGTAAAGGGTTACTTCCCAAAGTTACTTTGTAACTGTCATTTGTTACTGGTAATGTTAAAAAATAATTAGTGGATAACCCGCGGGGTTATTTCAGTGAGACTATTGGGAGTAAAGTAGCCTTGCCGAGCCATGAGGCCCA
Organism: Protomyctophum bolini; assembly: GCF_963924005.1. NCBI lineage: Eukaryota > Metazoa > Chordata > Actinopteri > Myctophiformes > Myctophidae > Protomyctophum > Protomyctophum bolini. The sequence continues at coordinate 3,103,969 of NC_137880.1, read as the reverse complement.
TAGGGCAGGATCCCATATATCCCATGTCATTTGTAGCGTGAGGCAGCTTGATGTAGAAGTACACCTCTGGATATGACACTAGTATGTCGCAGGGACTTACCCCCAATGCCCCAAGGCCCCACCCACCTATAGAGTCCCGAATAAGGCAAAAGTTAGTTTTGTGGTATTTGAGCCAGAGACCTGATCATGTAGGCTACTATGTGTATTACTGTATGTGACAAAATTGAAGAATTTGCCTGAACACTGTGTGGCTGATAGAAGTGATTGCATTTATTAGGGGTAAATATAATAGCTTTTAAGGGCTTTCTTTAGGCCTGACACAGGCTAACAACTAGTCACTGATTGGCAAATAAGAATATTGTGACGATGATTGATTTGGTGACATCTTTTGCAAAGATCTAAGGAAATTCAGAGAAAACTGGAATGCAATTTACAATTTAGGCATTTGGAGCTCTATCTTAATCCAGAGCGTCTACAGTAGGTAAAAACAAAGAGTATGGCAATAAGTCATAGGCCTACATGGAATATGATATATTAGAGTACTAACAACTATAATTGTGATAATTTAAAATATAGTTGTTTGAAGGGTTTGTAACTCAGGGCTGCTGTGTATAGAAATGGGTGGTGGGGTCTGGTAAGCTTTAAATGGTTGTGCCCCAGGATATATGATTTTAGTTTGACCAGGATCTTGACTTGACAAAGCATAGGGAAAACAGCTGGCCTAGCGCTATTAGAATGTTTATGACTTAGTTTACAACATGGGGAAAAAGTAACAAACCTCCCATGTCCTTCTGTACACAGACGTTTAGTGCAGGGTATTAGATTGTTTGGGCTGAATGTAAAGACATACTATGATCAGGTGCTCAGCAGGTCAAATACTACAATACTAATGTAAATGAGTCAATATTATAGTATTAGATAGGTGATCGATCATTGGATCACTTCAGCATGTGTGGGCAGTGCTATGCTCATACAAATGAAGATGGACAGTTCAGTTAGGATTCTACTACAGTCATGTGAGGTCAAATATATACCAGTGTAAAATCAGTCAATCTCTACGTGGTATTGTATCAGTTCAGTGATTAATTAGGATATAAGTGCAGTATATAGCGGGCATGGTTTTGTTAAATAACAATTGATTTGAAATAGTATTTGTAATGATACGTGACGGTCTTGTGCTGCACTCTGGTCTTCAGGGCCGGTGGAATGCGTGTCACAGATAAGATGAGATGAGGTGAGATTCAATTTGTTGTCAGGGTAGAGTGCGAGTAAAATACAGTACAGTACAGCGGAAAGTGCTTTCGCAGCTCACAATGGTGTTGGCATATTCGTATCCCGTCATATTACAAAGTATTGAATCCACCATCGACAAGTAGTAGTAATGTGACGAGGTAGAGTAGGAGTTAATGGTTTTGTCAGTGGGTTTTCTTTCAGTTCCATTGTAATGGGAAGAGTCATTTTGGGGAAAACATGTCGACAAAGTGGATCTGGCGACACGAATGGGTGTCAATAATATTTGGGGTGTCATATTTCGGAATCATGCGCCCTACAGTGTTTGATTATTGCGGTAACGAGGTCCTACGTTTAGAATTGTTGTGCGGAGTCGGGTTAATTGAATGAATGACTAATCTGTGAATGAATAGTTTATTTTGGGGCTTACGTTTCCATGTCTAGGAGAGAAGACGGTTGTGTTGCATGATTGGGCTTGACGCTGAATGGGTGTAGGTGATTAAGTTTCTTATGCCGAGATAATACAAGATAATGATGTGCCTGTTATTGGGCTGGTAGTTTCTGGTAGATCCTGGTGTGCTGTTCGGGCTAAACGGGTGAACAATATGGTTGGGTGATGCATTAAGAGTTCCGGGCCTAACTTGGAGTGATAAAATTGATGGAATAGAAAGGGATTTTGTTGTGATTGCTCCCGTGAAGTGATGGTGCTGTGCATGGGTCATTATGCCTTGGCCTGTGGTGGACTATGGTTAAAACATGTTCTACATGTTTTAAAGGGGGGATGATATATATATATTGATTTGGGTTGGAACATTTAGGAAAATAATAATAATAATAGGAAATAGGACAGTAACAATAAGAATAATAATAATAGTAATAACCTATAGGACATATAAGGGAACAATATACTAATGACATTACTTTTGTATTTTTGTGTTTTTAGTCAACCCATCACACCACAGAGAAAGGCCAGGGCAAGAACTCAGACAAACACAAGAGACCTTGTCTTGATTGAGGAAGGTTGTTTTTATTATTTTGTTTGAGGGTTGTTTGTTTATTATTTTGTTTAGTATTTATTTTACAGGGTTAATAATGAATAATAAATATACTCAGACACCCATGGATGGGATGAAGTTGATGAGCTTGTATGACAGCATTGTGTTAGCTCCACTGGGGGAGAAAGAGAATCCAGAAGAATACGTAAAAAGGATTCAACGGCTTTGGTTAGATGAGACGAAGACAAAAGAATCTGAATTGGGCATGCTAGAACAAATGATTATATGCCACAGGACTGAACAAGGGTTGCCCGAGACAGTGCAGAGGAAGTTAAGGGAGGTTGTGGGTCTTACCAGCATGACTAAAGCGATGTATATAGACCATGTTGCGCGTTATGTCGACCTGTACCGAAGAAAGTTAACTACTCAGACAGAACAAGATGCGGAGATGCAGAGGGCGTTGACTTGTGCCCAACTGGTAAGTTCTGCTCAACTGGCAGGACAGAGGGTGGTTAGTTCAAATAGTCAGCAGCAGCCGCCACGGGCCGGCCAGGCTGAACCCCGGTACCTCCCATATTCTCCTCTGCCAGGGGTTAGACCACCTAGACGTCAAGGACCGGGTAGTAATTCCCATCAGAGGAACCAGAGCGTTTGTTACATATGTGGAGAAATCAGTCATTTCTGGCGTCAGTGTAACTGGGGCGACCGACTGCAACCTCTGCAGGAGCTGCAGGGGTCATACTGACGGTAGACACAAGTCAAAATGTTAATGCCACAAGACAATATGCATGCTGATGTAAGTAGGGGGGAACAATATCCCTCCAGGCGGTCAAATATTCACATGAAGGTTGGAAATTAATAGGAGGTTAATAAATAAACTGAATGAATGAACTAAATTAGATAAGGGAACTAGGCTATTCATGTACGGTATGTACGTGTGCATGTGAGAAAGTGTGTGAAAGTTGTTTAAAGTGAGAAATCTCCATCTACTCATTTTATGAGAGGGTTGTGTGTAAATGAGTGTGTGGAATGTGGGAGCATGTGAGTGAGGGCATGAGTCAAGGGGGGGGCATCCTCTCCTTATAGTGGAAGAAACATAACACTTCTACTCTGTCCTAGTGTGTGATGTAAATGTCTGCAGGCATGGAATCTTCTCATTTAAAAAGGCGTAGCGATGGTAGATGTTGTCTACTGTTGACCTTTTTTTGTTTTGGCGGTGGAATTTGATTTGGTACACCTACGGTGTCAGAAGTAACAGAAATGTTTGCCAGGTCATATGAAGCTTGAAATGGGTAGACTGGCCAGGGGTTTAAATGAGAAGATCACAATCCTGAAAGTGTGAGTATGTGTGAATGAAATCACGGTGTTTGATTGAGAATAATGCATGTGTGAATGAGCGAACGAAATTAATGAATGAATGTATGGATGAACACCAAGCTATATCCAGTAAAGTATGACTAAGAGGGGAGAGGCGAGAGCCATCTCTTCTCACCGTAAATAAGATACGAGCGAGGACCTCCTGTCCTGTCCTTATCTTCTGTACTATTGTGTTTTAGAAGATTCATTGTGAGATATGAGCAGAGTTTGATCTCTGCTCTAAGGAGTGAGAAGTGATTGGAGTCTGATGTCAAAGTGGAGTGCAAGGAAGAGGGTTTGGTGTGAATTTGAACAATTATTGGCCTTAGTCAAGGTGTGTGTGTGGGGTGATGAAGGCGACGGCTGACATCACCGTACATTTTACATACTGATCATGGGGAGTCGTAAACCCTGTGGTTGGGACAGCTGACTATAGCTAATAGCATGACTGAGGGGTTTCTGACCCATGTCTCCAGGAAGTGGAGTTTTCAACCAAGGTTGAACGGTTTCGGGGTTAAAATAATGTGCCTTTCAGTTTAACCGCCAGTCCTGCCCTAGCATACATGAGCTTGTTGATTTGACATCAGTGAATTGTTAGGTAGTTCAGCGAGAGATTTCTGTAGAGGGGCCTGCATGCTTCCTTTAATAGGTGTGGAAAGGAGAGGAGTCCGTTCGGATTCCAACTGCACTAGTGATCTCCAGGTTCAGAAGATGTCGACAGGGGACATCTAGCAGGACCAACAGGAAGATGGGGTCATCCCGAGAGGACGGAGAGTCCAGGGGGGTGTGACCTCAGGGCAGCTGTCTACGGAACACGGAGGAGCTCCTAAATCAGCTCCTACCGTCAGGAGATCAAAACAGCAGGTGACCCTTCACAGATACTACTGCGTTCGTTGCATGAGGTGTCGGAACGAACGCCATTCTGGACCAGGACCCATGGGAGGAGCTTCCAACGTTCATGATACGATGGAGAAGAGGAGAGTTTCAATGCTATTGCTGTCGTGATTGACATGACAAGCAATAAGCGGCCAGTCAGAGCCTTGTGATTGCTCGGGAAGGAGATGCTATGACCAACTACAAGGCAGTTGTGGTACACTTGTACTGAAGTATATGGTGACGGTCTGTTCTGTACCTACAGATCTGAGAGCTATTTCAGCTCTGAGAATCAAGAAGATTTTCTAAAGCGTTGTTATTCTGTAGGCGAAAAAAGAAATGTGGGAGCCATTTCCTACCGCGTGTCTGAACATCTGAACAATTTACATCATGGAGAAAGAGAAGAAATCGTGATTCATCTGAATTGTGATTAATGCTGAGAAATCGTGGTTTTAATCAATGTTGAAAGATGTTATGTCTAACAGGTTGTTGTTTTCTGTGCTGATACAGATCAACTAGATTTAACAAAGTACTGAATAGTGCTATTCTTAGGGATGTTTGTTTTCATTTTGTCAGTGCAACAATTAGCTGCAGAGCGAGCTAGTGAGACCTGCCGTCTCTTGGCTGAAGTGAGAGAGGTGTGTCTATCGCATGTCGCATGTACGGACTTGGTGTGTACTCAGGGGACCTCAGCAAAGGTCAGTGGGGGAGGAATGGCAGAGGACCGCTGTCATTGGAGATATTACATTTAATCTCTGTTTTTGTTTTATGTGTTTCAGTACGTGTAATATTCGGTGATGGGCAGTTTTGTCACTTAGTATGATTTATTATTTTTGAACGGGTTGTTAATGACACGTGTATGTGTGGAGTCATTGTTTGGGTTTTATTTGTTTGTTTTATTATTTGTGTCATATGTTTTGAGTGTCGACTTTTCATTTGCAGGTATTTGAATTTAATCAGTGGCTATAGGGATTTGATTTGGTTTAAATAGGATTTCAGTTATATGAGGAGTTCCATTTCGGGATAGCACATGGTTCAGTTTCAAATCTATTACAAAGGGTTTGTCTGTTTTAAATGTGATACAATTCAAGGAGTTCATATGACACTCCTGTGTCAAGGGGGGTGTCGAAAATTCAGGGGGCATAGCACGTCAAACTATGGTTTAATGATTCATTTTGAATGTTGGGATCGTTTTCAAAACACGGGTGCTTATCTTTGAAATTGGGTGGTTGTCAGAGTCACTGACGGCGAAGATTTTGCGTTAAGCATAGGTTTTTATATGTTTTTAGATGTGTGCCGCATATGCCATTTCGTCACTGTGCATGTTGTGATTGATTCATGTTGTTTTGAATGGTAATTATGCAGTATAGGCCAAGATATGATTTGTTTATGTTTAAAATGATTTACTTACATTTGTTTTGTAGTTTATTTAGTCAATAGATCATGTAAGGTTAATGATATTAATGTAGTGTTTGTATCGGCTTATACTGGCAGAAGTTTGTCTTAGTTTATGAGTAAGGTCAATGATAGTATTGTTTGAGTAATGTTTCGTTATATTTTGTTTATTTGTGCTTAGGTGAGCGTGTGTTTTTCCTTATTTTACTATGTAATAGGCTGTTTGTCTTTCCAGGGGGGTCAGGTGGAAATATGGTTTGTGTGGTTTATCGGACAGGGGTCTGGACTCTGAATATCGTTTTATTATTTAAGGGACCAGTCATGTTAATTATTGGTTGTCTGGGCACCTCTGTAAGTCCTGGCATAAGGATGCCAGGAGGGGGGTTTTCTGTTGTGTATTGGCGCCCAGACATATAGGCATTATACAGTAGGCATATAGATATATAGATAAATAGAGGTGGAGACACACTCTGGGATAGATATGTGAAGAGACCCAGTAATTTGACTGCCTCCAACTAAAACAGCGGGAGGAACTCAAAGTGGGTATGCAGAAGAGACCATGACCACCCCCTGCCCTAGGCTTCTCCCCTTTGGAGAGACAGAGAGAGCCGTTCATCTTTAGTATGTTATAATTGTTTGATCAAGTCATGAGTATACATAATAATACACCTGTATTTGCATACACAAACACAATGTCATATGGAGTATGTGCTGCACAGGTGAGAGACTTTACATTGAGATATATGGAGTTATATTCCAGGAGGCCTGAACACAGAGGGTCTATTATGGCCAGGGTCATACAGGTCAGAGAGCCGGAGGAGATGAGGACAAAGCTGAGTTTGGGCGAGGTGATTTATTGATAGTGACTCAGACAGTTTAGACCCATAAAATAAGGGGTCAGCACCAGGGCATGAGAGAGCAGAAGGTACCAGAAGGTAACCTGGGTCATTAGCAACTAGAAGCACACACACCTCTGTCACACAGTAACACCAATGAAAGTCTACTCACATGCACGTACATGCACTAACTGGAACTGGACAATTGAATGTATATGTGAGCGGAGCATCATGGTGAGAACTCACTTGCAAGGATGCATTCCGCCTTGTATGTCACATGTTTTGGCTAATCCGAATAAACTTGTATACTATTTGAAAGAAAGAGATGTGCCTGGATTCTCGATATGTTCTACTGACACCTGCAAGGTATATTCTCCACCATTATGGCATTATCCATATTTAATTTACTACAATTGCATGGCAAACAAACATGGAGGATGAGGAAAGCAGTCCAGGCAGGAAGCAGGCAGAAGAGCAGGCAGTAGAATATACCGTAGGTGAGCTGGGTTCTGGAGGAGAGGAGAAGAGCTTGAGTTTGCAGAAAACACAGGAGCAGATACTAGGAAATATAACTAGACTATAACTTCACTAGAACATAACACTGGCTAGAATCAAGCTATAGTACTACCATGAAAGGTTGAACAATGATCTGACGATGAGTGGAGTGAAGACCAGGGTATAAATACTGTCAGGGCTGAAGAGTTGATGGCCGGCAGGTGTGTCAATTGAGTGCGATGAGGTGACCACAGACAGGTGTGCCAAGGCTGGAAGCTGGGTGGAAGGGCGACGCCCACACATAGCCACAGTATGGCAACACAGAGCCCCATACTGTGACAGATAGTAATTTCGGAACGATGAACCTTCTGACTAATGACACGGCACCCTCTTAACGCCCCCTTCCCACCCCCCCTACTGTGGTAATCTGGTTCTCCGAATAGGAGAGAGAGACTGATTTCCCTTTAGAACTGAAGAGGAACTCAACTGGGACTTTTCAAGTCACCAATTTAAATGCGTTTGTTATTCTTCATGAATGTTCAAAGCTGTTTATTTTCTGCAGTTTAATTTAAAAAAAAATAGTTAACCTTTAATCCATGTTTCCGACTCTCATTTCATTGGTTTTCACTCACTCATTGAGCTCCTCATCCGAATCTGGTACATTTTCTGGTTTATACGCGGTCAATTTATTCATCTTTATACCCACCTTTATCATTAGTTATCCTTGCGCAACTTGCTACAAAAACACTGACTGATTTTACTGTTAACAATTTGCAAGAACTGATTGTGTCCAGTTAGCTCGGCAGGTAGAGCTCTTGCCTTTGGGACACAACGTCATGAATTCAAATCCGGGTTACTGCCAACTCTGTGTATGAGTCTTCAAGAACCCTGCCCCCCACTATAGAAACAACAACCCTGTCTGAACAGAAACTAATAGTTTTCATAATCCTCTTGGGGGCCCGTCCATGGTTTAGCCAGGGGAGGGCGGTGTTGGACAGTGTCTTGACTGTCTTCAGTGCGGTTGGGTGAAATTCCCCGAAAATCCTCATTTTCCATTTTCCATTTTCCGCAATTTCCATTTCCACAATTTCCGCAATTACCATTTCCGCAATTTCCGCAATTACCATTTCCGCAATTTCCGCAATTTCCATTTCCGCATTTCCGCAATTTCCGCAATTTCCATTTCCGCAATTTCCGCAATTACAATTTCCGCAATTTCCGCAATTTCCATTTCCGCACTTTCCATTTCCATTTCCAACTATTAATGGCAGCTGGGTTTCATCATTCAAATAAAATAGAATTCTGTCCGTTTAGCTATAAAATTATGTCAGGGAATAGGGATACACAGTATATGTCTTTCATTTGCATTGCATCTCCCCCCCCCCCCCACCCAAGCTTTTATTTTCGTTCGAGTAATAGTACAACTCTAATAGTATTACTTATAATAATGTAATTAAAGATAACTTAATTCAGATTTATTTATTTTTATTTCATTTTCCAGATTTTTTTTCTTCTTTTTTTTAGATTTTCATTGGTGGGCCAGTCATAATGGTCCCACGGGTCTGATGTGGGCCTGAGGTTGAGGTTGAGTATCACTGCTCTACGTCACTGCCTGTCACAATTCCACGTCTTCTTTTTCTCAAGTTTAGTCTTCCATGTTTCTATGGCTTATTGTGCATATTATTCTTATTGCTTATTGCCTTCCTGCTTGGTCCTGCCTTATCGCTGCTTGCAGCGATTCTTTTTTTTCTAGTTTTTACCGTATTACTGTGGGAGAGTGCAATCATCCAATCCACTAAGCAACTCAAAGCAAGGGTTGAATACCAACCATTTGTCATTTTGGCACATTTTTGGGGACGTTACACTAGTGGTGGAAAAAGTACTCAATTGTTTTACTTAGGTAAAAGTACCAATACTGCAATTTAGAACTACTTCGTTACAAGTAAAAGTACGAAATTGAAAATGTATTTGAGTAAAAGTACAAAAGTATCGGCATCAAAATGTACTTAAAGTACTAAAAGTACTCATATTGCAGAATGTCCCATTTCACAAGTTCAAAATGTGTACAAAATCTATTGAAAATAGCCGGTCTAGTTGCGACGCATTGTGAGCTTGTAGATCGGCTATTTTCAAATGGCCGAAATGTATAGGGTTGAAGTGGTTAATGTATGTTTTCTGATCAAAATTAAAATCCCCAACGTAACTAGTAACTAAAGTTTTCAAATAATTGTAGTGGAGTAAAAGTACAAATGTTCTGAAGTAAAAGTACTGGAAGTTGGAAATACTAAAGTACAAATACCTCAACATTGGGTTCAGTGATTCTTGCGGAACTCGACTTCGTCTCGTTCCTTACCGCATCACTGTCGTGTAATATTGCTTAATTATTAACCATTTAGGTTTACTTTATTTATTTTTATTTTTATGTTTTCATAGAATGTTACTGTTTTGATGTTTGATTTGAAATGTATTCATGTGTTTTATTACATGCCAAATGGGAGGCACTACCACAATTATTTTACTCATTTAATATCAGTTAACAAATGTACACATGCATTTTTAATGCTTTTTTTTTTTTTAGGTTCTATATGACCTCAATTACCCCCAAACAACCTGAACTTTGAACATTCAGTGGATTTTCTGTGGTCTGGGGGTTTTCTCTGTGTGTTCTGAAACCTTTTGAGCTGCAGTGGGAAAAGCTTGCCAGCAGAGCACTTGTTGAGGCTAATTATTCAGACAAACCCAGACCACAGAAAATCCACTGAATGTTCAAAGTTCAGGGTGCAAGGGGGAAAAAAAGGGAAACAAAATCCTTTAAGGATTTTATCCTTTAAGAATAATTATCATGACAAAGATCTGGACTGGATTAATTGTGGCATAGGAGCGTAATTAATTTAATCCCTGTTGGGTTGCACATGGTTTGTTAAACTCCATCTGTTATTGTGAGTGTGGGCCACTATGTCCACACTCACTCCAGAGGGTCACTATATTTCCACACTCACTCCAGAGGGTCACTATATTTCCACACTCACTCCAGAGGGCCACTATATTTCCACACTCACTCCAGACTCCAGAGGGCCACTATATGATATGATATAGTACTTTATTGTCAGTTCACACTGAAATGTGTCTTGCGACACAGCAGCCAGGTGTACACATTTGACATAACACAAAGAACAAGACAATTTACATACATAAAGACATGAAGACAAGAGCAATATCCACCGCTTAGATTATGCTGTGGCTACTACATCTCCTGATTAAGCCTCAAGGTCGACTGGCGGACAAAGGACCTCTTTAGTCTGAATTTATTGTATGCTGGTACACCATATCTCCTTCCTGAAGGTAGCAACCTATATTCTCCATACAACACATGCTTAGTATTAGAGGTGATATTCCTTGCTAACCTTAGGATGCTGTTATCATACATGGATGTATAAAGTTTCTGAAGTTGTTGTCCAACAATCTTTGAACAAATGTTCAGTTGTTGCAGCAGTTGTGACTTTAGGGCTGCAGACAAACATCCATACCAGGTGGTACTACAGTACTGAAGAACACTCATAATAACAGAAGTGAAAAACAAAAGAAGAATCCGTCTACTAGCACTGAAGGATCTTAGACGGCGAAGGAAGTAGATTCTTTGCTTTGTTTTCTTACACACTGAATCAATCTGATCTTTCCATGACAATAGATGGTCTATTACTACTCCTAGGTATTTGTACGAACATACCTGGTTGATCGGTTCACCATGAATAGCAATGGGGGATCTGTGTATCTCTGGTGGTGTAGCAAAAACAATCTCTTCTGTCTTTTTTGTGTTAATGATGAGAGCGTTGTTATCACTCCATTCAACCACCTTATTTACTCTGTGTTGGTGCAGTCCAGGATCACTGGAACTATCTAGGAGAGAAATCAAAACTGTATCATCTGAGTATTTTAGAATGTATTGGTCTGGTGTGTCAGTGCGACATTCAGGGTGAAAAGTACAGCTGAGCTCACACACCCCTGGGGAGCACCAACATTATTAGTAGTTAATGCTGATGAGAGGGTTGTGTTCACTTTCACCCTCTGTACGCTGTTAGCAAGAAAAGAAGCATACAAGTGAATTAAGTATGGATTCAGTTCCAACTGTACCATTTTTGACACTAGTATATCAGACTGTATTGTATTGAAAGCTGAAGAAAAGTCTAAGAATAGCACTCTCGCATGATTCTTACTTGACTTATCTAGGTGTTTTGTAATTAAGTGGACCAGTGTCACAACCGCATCCTCTGTACCACATCCCTTTTTATAGGCAAACTGACTGGGGTCAAATTTATCTTTGGTTATACTAACAAGATGTTGTAACACTATTCTTTCAAGTGATTTCATAATCACTGAAGTGAGAGCTATGGGTCTATAATCCTTATGTTCTTTTGGACATTGGATTTTGGGTAGTGGTTTTATGTGTGAGGTTTTCCAAGACAAAGAAGGGAATTGTGTGTGTGTGTACTGTCTACAGAGGTTTGGAATATTGGTTGCCACACTGGAGCCAGCTCAGATGAAAAGTTTTTGAGGAGAAAAGCACTGCATTCATCTGGCCCATTAGCTTTCCTTGTGTTGAGTACACTAAAACACTTTCCTTGTATCCTCTTCAGTGATGGTAATTCTGTCTGAGGGGGCAGGTGTTACAGCCTTCAGTATTTCAGTACACTTTGAGGAATTGTCCAATGATTCAAATCTGGCGAAAAGGGTATTTAGGCCATTAGAAAAGAGTTAATTTTCGGTCACAATAGGTTTTGTTGGGGTTGACATTCCTGTCATAGATTTCATAGTATCCCATGCCTTTTTGTGATCATTGGCATTAAACTCATCCTCCAGACGCTGTCTATGTGCCAATTTTGCCTGCCTCATTTTAGTTTTTAACTTTTTTTCTATAGCAGTGGTTCGGTAACCTGACGCTGCCAGATCCAAAAAGCTTGCTACACAAATTTGTTTCACAGCTTATTTGGATCTGGGATCGCGGAAGCAAATTCGATGACGGGGCTGTTCCTTTTTTTCAAGATACATGGTAGATGATTGGACGGGAGCGTCTGTCTATCACCGTGTGGGCGTGCAAACACAACCAATCATATCGACGTGTCTATATACCGTCACATCCGCATCCCGCCTTTAGCTCACGCTGATTGGTTCGGTACGAAGCAGATCTGACTCAGGGCTCAACTCCGTCAGAGATCCCAGATGAGTGTTGTGTTGGGGAATATGTTTCCGCAATACCGCCCTCATCTGGCAGCGTCAGGTTAGTGGTTCGGTGGTTTGGCAGCAGATTTTTGTTTTAGTCATAGTCTCTTGAATAGTTTAAATTTAGTTTTAGTCACATTTTAGTCACTTGGAATGTTTTACTGTTAGTCTAGTTTTAGTCGACTAAATATCATAAGATTTTAATCGACTAAATCTACAGTTAATTTAGTCTAATAAAATGTATTTTGGCAGGCCTTGATGCCGTCGTAATGCCATGTTTTTACACTTGCTGAAAATAGCCGATCTACAACGCGTCACGCTGCGACGCGTTGTGAGCTTGTAGATCTGCTATTTTCAGCATGCAACCATGTGTAAAATGACTTGATCTCTTGTCCACTAGTCCCTTCCTAACATCTTAGTCTAGTTTTTATTTGTTGACAGTATATTTGGTCATAGTTTATAGTCGTCATAGCTTAGTTTTCATTTAGTTCTCGTCAGTGGAAAAAAGGTAGCCGACGGACATTTCTCGCCTCGGTTTTAGTCGACGAAATGCAAACAACCCGAGTCCATTTACGAGCTCCATTCCAGTCCCTCGGTGACACACTTGCCATACGACTCCCGGTCCAGGTAGAGCACGGCGCACACCTGCGTGAGCCTGCAGTCTCCCTCGCACGGCTCACTGCTGTCGTAGCTCACCATGAAGTGGCGGAAGTACGCGTCAAAGTGCTTGGTCTGTGGCAGCCGGAGGCTCAGCGCCAGCTGCAGGAGGCTCTCTGGCGCGAGGTCCGCCAGTCCGAAAGCTTCGGTCATGACGTACTCCAGCCTCCAGGCGGGAGTCTGCTTCTCGTTGGCCTCCGTCAGATTGAGGAAGTACTGCCAGATGTCCTTCGGGGGGAGATAAGACGAGACACCTATTCATACTAGTTCATGCTTTCCTTTCATCCATTTTGAACTTTTTCTTCGTATAACTGGCATTCACTTATGCTCATTATTAAGTAACATGGCACACATTTCCGCCTACCAGTAGACAGGTTTGGTAATTTCAAGCAACATTTAAATTTTCGACGTCTGACGTCAATATCGGTAGAGGGCGCTAATCCACGGGTTCACGTACTTTTTATTTGCATTGTAATCCCCATAGGGGGGGGGGGGGGGGGGGGGGGGTTTAGATCGCCTCAAATAAGAACTGTGTTTGAAAAATAAACAAAGCATCCAGGCCGCTTCACTCATATGGAAATGAAGAATCAACTGACTGAGAGAAAACGCTAATGTCACTGCTGCTGAATTAGTTACATTTTCAGTAGAAACAGACTGTATGAGGGACTTTTTGGACCACAACGCTTATATGAAACGACTTTAAGATGAGCCCCATGTTATTCTCCATAGAGAAATTACTTCCGTAAACCAGGGGAATCGAGGTGGACGAGCTCTATAGAAAGTCAGCGGTTTCTCCATTAGCTTTGATTCCCCATCGATGATGTCACTGGTATAGGCGGGTTTCTGAACTGTCCCTCCTCTGAGACACAGTGAGTGAGAATTAGCATTAGTGAGGTCCAAGTATGTGACGATAGGTTGAAAATGGGCGAAGTTGGTCCCTTAATAAAATCACCATCCTTAAAAAGGTTGATGTCCCCAGAATACATGTAAACGTGTGACGTGTGTGCGTGCTTACCTTCACAGTGTAGTGGAGGGGGTCGTGTGTGTGTGTGTGTGTGTGTGCGTGCGTGCCTTCACAGTGTAGTGCAGGGGGTCATAGTGTGTGTGTGTGTGTGTGTGTATGCGTGCGTGGCTGCGAGCGTGCGTGCGTACCTTCACAGTGTAGTGCAGGGGGTCATAGTGTGTGTGTGTGTGTGTGTGTATGCGTGCGTGGCTGCGAGCGTGCGTGCGTACCTTCACAGTGTAGTGCAGGGGGTCATAGTGTGTGTGTGTGTGTGTGTATGCGTGCGTACCTTCAGTGTAGTGCAGGGGGTCATAGTGTGTGTGTGTGTGTATGCGTGCGTACCTTCACAGTGTAGTGCAGGGGGTCATAGTGTGTGTGTGTGTGCGTGCGTACCTTCACAGTGTAGTGCAGGGGGTCATAGTGTGTGTGTGTGTGTGTATGCGTGCGTACCTTCACAGTGTAGTGCAGGGGGTCATAGTGTGTGTGTGTGTGTATGCGTGCGTACCTTCACAGTGTAGTGCAGGGGGTCATAGTGTGTGTGTGTGTGCGTGCGTACCTTCACAGTGTAGTGCAGGGGGTCATAGTGTGTGTGTGTGTGTGTGTGCGTGCGTACCTTCACAGTGTAGTGCAGGGGGTCATAGTGTGTGTGTGTGCGTGCGTACCTTCACAGTGTAGTGCAGGGGGTCATAGTGGTACATGCGGAAGGAGGGGTTGTTGGAGTAAGGCTCCCACACACTCCTGATGGGCGTGACGGCCGGGGACACGAACAGAGAGCCCACCGCCTTACCTGCAACACAACCAAAGGGGGCGTAGTGGAGCAGGGGTAGAACAGCCAGATGGGAAAACTGTGAGGTTCCCAGTTCGATCCCGGGCTCCCCCAGAGTTAGTGTGTGTGTGCGTGTGTGTGTGTGTGTGTGTGTGTGTGTGAATGTGTGTACTGCACGATCTATGTAAGGCGCTCTGGATAAAAGCACTATATAAATGGATCCCATCATTTATTTAACAAAAGCATGAGAACAAAGTGGGGGTATGTATACGTCTGTCAGTGTCGATTTTGATTTAGTCATAGTCTTTTGAATAAAACTGTATTTTAGTTTCCGTCATATTTTAGTCACCTGAAATGTTTTAGTGTTAGTCGACTAAATATCATGAGGTCAGAGTTGATTTAGTCGACAAAAATGTGATAATTACACTTGGTTGCGTGCTGGAAGTAGAGAAATCGACAAGCTCACGACCCGTCACACTGCGACACATTGCGAGCTTGTAGATCTGCTATTTTCAGCATGTGTGTAAAATGACCTGTCTTTTAGTTCTACTGGATCTCTTCAACACTTGTCAATATATTTAGTCATAGTTGTAGTCTCATCATAGCTTTTTTTTTAAATTGTGTTTGTATTCGGTGAACGAATACCTTTCGTCATAGCTTTAGCTAAAGCGCCCAATTAGGCTATCCAACGTTGTAGCTGCGGACAGAGGAACTGCAGCACTTTCACGGAGGAGGTGGACGGACGTTCATGACGGTCATGTATGTACGTTTGAGGTCCGGCGGGCTTAATAACTTCCCGCTCACTCGAGCCGTTGAGTTATATAATTGCACTTCCGGCAGTCTTTCCCGGGTGCTTCAAAACGCCACTGAGCAACTTCTATTGAAATGAATAGCGTGTCCTGAGTCCACTGCTGTTCACTTTGATGACCCATGACTGCTGTGCCAGGTTCAGTACCAATCATATGGTGAAGTACGCGGACGACACCACACTTGTGGGCCTCATCAAGGACGACAACGAGACGGCCTACAGGGAAGAAGTGAGACAGCTAGTGGGCTGGTGCAACACACACAACCTGGTCCTGAATGTCAACAAGACAAAAGAGGTCATTGTTGACTTCAGAAAGAACCAGCGCAGCCACTCACCACTCCTCATAGAGGACACTGCAGTGGATGTAGTGAGCAGCACTAAGTTCCCATGGGGGTACAGATCACAGACAGTCTGTCATGGTCCTCTAACACGTCCTCTCTTGTGAAGAGAGCCCAAAAAACGGCTGTTCTTTCTGCGCCGGATGAGAAGAGCCCAACTCCCCCCGCTCCCATCCTCACTACTTTCTACAGGGGAACTATAGAGAGCATCCTGACAAACTGCATCTCTGTCTGGTCTGGAAGCTGCAATGAAGCAGACTGGAAAACAGTTCAGAGAGTATAGTGAGGACAGCGGACTGCCTTCCATCAAGGACATTGCACACAACCGCTGTCTGTCTAGGGCCAACAACATCAGGAATGACCCCACCCACCCACCCACCCACACCAGGGACTGTTCACTCTGTTGAATGACCCCACCCACCCACACCAGGGACTGTTCACTCTGTTGAATGACCCCACCCACCCACACCAGGGACTGTTCACTCTGTTGAATGACCCCACCCACCCACACCAGGGACTGTTCACTCTGTTGAATGACCCCACCCACCCACACCAGGGACTGTTCACTCTGTTGAATGACCCCACCCACCCACACCAGGGACTGTTCACTCTGTTGAATGACCCCACCCACCCACACCATGGACTGTTCACTCTGTTGAATGACCCCACCCACCCACACCAGGGACTGTTCACTCTGTTGAATGACCCCACCCACCCACACCAGGGACTGTTCACTCTGTTGAATGACCCCACCCACCCACACCATGGACTGTTCACTCTGTTGTCCTTCTGGCAGAAGGTATCCAAGCATTGGAAGTAAAACAGCAAGATTTTCCAAGAGCTTTTTCCCCCAAAGCCATCAGACTTTTGAACAAGTGCAATATCCCCTAACCTTTAACCCCCTATATGCTGCTATTAAGGACTCCTGTTGTGCAATATCTGTCTCTCAATGAACTAATGGTGCTTTTTCATTTATTTTAATTTATTGGTTTTTAAGTGGATTTTAGATTTTAATAGTATTTTAGCTCTCTTTCAACTAGCATACTAAAAGCCAGTGAAACGACATTTCGTTCTCTTATGCATTTTATGTATCTGCTGAATGACAATAAAGCTATCCATCTATCTATCTATCTATCTATCTATCAAGACCGCTCCGCAAACCGTTCGCTCCGGTTCGGGTCTCTCTATCCTTTTATTATTACCGTACTCTATGGTTTTAGCCCAACAGAATCAACGTGCGTGCGTGCGTTACCTCCGTGGTCAAGCAGCACCATGACGCTGTCTCGGTGGGTGTGGCCATAGAAGTGTCCGCTGACCACGTGGCTGTAGTTCCTGTAGATGGCCACGAGTCTCTGGTTGTAAGTCTCCCTGACGGCCGTGGTGTTCCTGGCGTAGGGCAGGTACCCCACTGGAACATGACCTATGATATACACCTATGCCACAATGTTTTTTTACTTCATTACGAGTATCAATGCTAAAATATAGAACTATACTCTGTTACAAGTGTTCTGTTACACTCAAAGAGTCTAAAGAAATATACAAAAAAGGTAGGAGTGGAATTAAGCAATATTACACGTCGAGAGGGGGGGTGGTTTAACGTCGGCGTGCATGAATGACGTTAAACCCTGTGTTGTGCAGTGTCCAGGGTTCTTATTATCATGGCTGGAGTGTCCAGGAGGGTACAGGCTTTAATCCTGACCGCAACCACGACGCAACGCATGTCGGACCAATCCATGTCGGGAGCGACGGGTGTTTTCCGCATGTCGGACCTTTGGCGTGTCGGATAAGCGTGCGCACCCCGTCCAGGCCGGGTTCTTACACCTTCTCATGGCTGCGTTCTGCGGTCTCCAGGTTCTTATACCTTCTCATGGCTGCGTTCTGCGGCCTCCAGGGTCGTCTTACCTTCTCATGGCTGCGTTCTGCGGCCTCCAGGGTCGTCTTACCTTTTCGTGGCTGCGTTCTGCGGCCTCCAGGGTCGTCTTACCTTCTCATGGCTGCGTTCTGCGGCCTCCAGGTTCTTATACCTTCTCATGGCTGCGTTCTGCGGCCTCCAGGGTCGTCTTACCTTCTCATGGCTGCGTTCTGCGGCCTCCAGGGTTGTCTTACCTTCTCATGGCTGCGTTCTGCGGCCTCCAGGTTCTTATACCTTCTCATGGCTGCGTTCTGCGGCCTCCAGGGTCGTCTTACCTTCTCATGGCTGCGTTCTGCGGTCTCCAGGGTCGTCTTACCTTCTCATGGCTGCGTTCTGCGGCCTCCAGGGTCGTCTTACCTTCTCATGGCTGCGATCTGCGGTCTCCAGGGTCGTCTTACCTTCTCATGGCTGCGATCTGCGGTCTCCAGGGTGCTCTGCAGCCACTGGAACTGCCCTGCAGGGTCACTCATGTTGACGGTGATCCGGTCAGGACTGTAGTACAGGATGGTGTTCACACTGACCACGCGCAGACCCGGCCGGACCAGCTGAGAGTAGAAGCCACCTGCACGCACGCACGCACACACGCACACACACACACACACACACACACACACACAGTACACACACGTCTGAAGCTGCACACACGCCCACACGTGCTGCACCCCCCGCCCCCCCCCCCAAATGCTGATCACAGTGACCTGCAATAAGAAATTAATATCTACATTGCCAATCACCGTATGTGCCACCGAAGAATTATTACAAATGTCTCAATAAAATCAACTACTAGTGCTAACAATAGTCCACTGTGCTTATACCTTCTCTCAGCGTCAGCAAGGCCTCGGGTTGCAGCCAGCGTCCCCACAGCTTGGCGGCCGCCTGGTAGATGCTGTTAGTGCCGGTCGGCATCTGATCCTGACGTCAGAAGGTGGAAATGGGGGGTGCAGTACTTCGTTTAGACACTACTTAGTTTAGACTAGTCATTGGTTAGACCAGTCATTAGTCCTACAACTACAGCCTATCTCAAACCCTGCACCTCCCACGGGGCAGCACGCCTAAACCTAACCTTTAACCCATGTCTAACCAATGACTATAGTCTAAACTAAGGCCCAGGCCACACTACTTGAAAAACGGATATTTTCGTCCTCGTTTTAGAAAACACCCCTGGCCATACGACAGAGATATCTATGTCCACACACACACACACACAAACGCAGAAACACATTGAACACAGGATAAAATCACTGCAGTAGCAGGTTTAAATTATTATTGAAATTGCAGGCTATATTATATTAGATTTTTATATTTACACTGTGAAGTTTTACTGGAGAAGGGAGAATGTATGCGTTGTGTTCCAACTCGGTTTTCCGCAACACCAATGCGCGGAGAGAGAGAGAGAGAGAGAGTTGCGCCTGCAGCAATGCGATCTTAAATGTTATGTCTCAGGTTGTATTGGTGTAAATATAGTTATGAAAAAATCCGAATGGCTCGAATTGAAATCCGAAATCCGAATGGGTCGAATTGCTCGAATCCACGTGGGTTTTTAAAACGAATATCCGAATCCAATTTTTGGACAATTTCGGCAGCACTAATATACTGTAGCCTAATTAAAAAATGATAGACACTTTACCAAGTCCTGCACAGTAAATAATAGCAGAGTCAGACCTATAGAAGTGTCCACAACCACTTGTGAGCTTGTAGAGTGGCTATATCTTCGAGGTGTATAATAAATGTCACGTGATAATGTAGGCTGATAAAAGTTCAAACGCGCGCATTGTCGGCATGCAGACACAGAGACAAATGCTGATATTTATTACCTAAACAGGAGAGAGCCATGTGCAGCTCTCTCTCTCTCTCTCACTCTCTGCGGTACACAATTAACATATTGTCACTCGATGAAATCACCAGTCCGCACTGGACTATAGAGCGTCGCAGTCCCTCCCCCTTTCAGAACAACGAGTGGCCCAGGAAATGATTTTCCATTCATTTTCTTTATAGGCTTTTCCTAAAGTATTTATTTAACCCATTCTGACCTGAGATCAGATTCATACGAGGTTTCCACTGGACACACACTTGTCTGATTAACCCATTCTGACCTGAGATCAGATTCTAAAAATGTCAGTCGTTCTTTGATTTTTCAAAAATAGCAGATCTACAAGCTCGTAGCGCGCCACTCGGTGACTCAGAATGGGTTAAAGATGGTTACGCCGCAGAAAAAGCCAACTCGGATCGTGACAAATCATGACAATGAACACAATGTTTTGGGCCGATCAAATAATTTATAAGAAGAAAAACAACAAAAAAAGTGTTGTAACCTGCCGTTTTTTCCTACTTTCTAATGATTTGTTTGGCCCAAAACATTGTGTTTATTGTCATGATTTGTCACGATCCGAGTTGGCTTTGTCCGCGGTGTAAACGTCTTTAAATAAATACTTTCTGAAAAGTCTATGAGGAAAATGAACGGCGATTTATTTCCCGGGTCTCTCGAGGGGGCGGGACTGCGACGCTCTATAGCTGATATATTTATTATTGGATGCGGCAGAGCAGAGCCTTTGCTCGCTGCAGTTGATGCAACATTATGATAAGTTTTAAAGTTGTTAACAGTGATATATAAACATGAACAATAGGATAGATATCCGTAGTTTCCATGCAGGCACAAGCTGCATTTCTCACCTAATTATAGTAAAAACAAAGAAATGTGCGTTTAGCAAAAGATCCAGATACAGTATGTACCCCGGAAATAGGAATATGGAAACTAGTCTAACTAGTCAATTAATTCAACACACACACACACACACACACAGCCAAATCAATCTCCTGTTATGGGGGTCATATCTTTTCAAATGGGGATCTGCAGGCAAATAATTATGAATCAATTTGGGTTGTCCTTGATATGAAAATATTTGACAGCCACTGCTCTGCAACCAGGGGGTTTCTCTTCTTGTCTCACTCACTATCGGCGGGGCTGACCTGCATACATTTATATTGCATTTTAGAAATATTTAATCTGTATGCGATACCTAACCTTAACCCATGTCTAACCAATGACTAGTCTAAACTAAGTATGCACCACGTATGGGATGAATAAAGATTGATTGATTGATTGATTACCTGTGGCCAGTAGTCATGGTTTCCCAGTGCAGGGTACACAGCCATGCTGGGGTAGTGGTGTGTGATGGTGTCCGTCATGTTCCTCATCACCTCGATCACCATGTCTGTAGACAGCTCATCTACTGGAACATGAGGAGGACTGTCCCTGCAAAGTGCGTTTTATTTATAATATCAATGCATTGCTCTGTTGACATATTTGACAAAATATCAAAAGATATCAATAGTGTGAAAATAGCTGATTGATTGACATAAACTACTAGTACATTTGTATTTCACAGTAAGCAGAATGGGAAACATTTCAAACAAAAGTACAGGTCAATACAAAAACTGCTACTTGAGGATAGAACCAGAACGAGCACAAAAGGCTAGTTTACATAAGGGTCCTCCATTTTCAATTCATCGGCGATCTAGCAGATCTACAAGCGTAATGATTTTGTACAACATATTGAAAGCTTCAAACGACATCCAAGCGGATATTTTGGGGCCAGGGGGCCGCAGGTTGGGAAACACAGGTCTTTAACCCATTTTGGGGCGGGAACCCCTTTTGGTGTTAGCGTTATGTTATGCTTTAGCCATTGAAAAATAGCAGAGCTTGTCTGCTATTTTTGAAAAACCCTGTGAAAATGCGGCACAAATATTTGAATATATATTCTTTCAGAATACATTTTTTTTATCAGGCCTAAATGGGCAAAAGTAGAGACAAACAAACACAAACCCTGTCCAGATGATGAAGTCAGGCTGCGGTGTGACCTGGGTCATGTGACTGAAGGCCGACTGGATGAGGCGGTACGGCGAGTCGCATAGGAAGTCCCCGTAGGGCCCAGCACCAGTGGCAGCGGCCCCTTTGGAGGATAAACACACCTTGGTGGGGTCTGGAGCCCCCTGGTGGAAGGAGGGGTCCAGGTGCAGGTCTGTGATGTGCCAGAACCTTCCTAGAGAGAGAGAGAGAGAGAGAGAGAGAGAGAGAGAGAGAGAGAGAGAGAGAGAGAGAGAGAGAGAGATAATATCAATATGTCCATACAAGGGCATCAGCGTAACTTGCCCAACACTTCAGATTGATTGATTGAAATATGTATTAACAGTTTGGAGAATTGCAGTACATTTCAAGCACGACTCAATACAACTGTGGACGACGCCATAATAAAGCATTACACTATAGGGTCCACCCTTTTCAATTCATCAGAACATGTAGAGACATGACAAAATATATATACACTACTACTATATAACCAAAAACTGGAAATCATCATAAATCATAGATAACAATCATCATGGATAACAATCAAGCATAGCTAATAGGCCTATTCATTAACTTTAATAGACCTATAGAGAGTATGCACATGCATGATTTTCCCATCAGGACACGCCCCCCCCCCCCCCCCCCCTCATCTAGAGTGGCACAACTTTGAGCAGCATGGAGTGGTGGAGTTTGGAAGCGCTTGTTGGAAATGCACTCAACCGTCCTGCGTACCACCTGGTTCTAAATGTCACAATGCAGGAGGCAGCGAAATGTTGTGTTATTGAAAACAAGCACTTCCAAACTCTGACACTTAGAAAAATAATCAAATGCAGGGCATTTCTTGACAGAAAGTAGCTCATAACGTTTCTACGGTGGATTTTTATGAAACAAAAACTTTGCAAGCTTTGAAGAGGATAATTCAAGCTTTTCGTACAGCTGCAATGTTGGTGAGTTTAACATTGTTTAATGCAATCAGACAGGACTTTAATGCTGGTGAGTTTAACATTGTTTAATGCAATCAGACAGGACTTTTCTGTTTGGATGAATGGGCTGTCAAGGCCAGGAAGTAGTTTTTTTGCCTCTCAGTGGGCGTTCCCGCATAACTTCCAGGTACGATGATGTCACGCGCGCGCCATGCCAAACTGCATGGGGCTAGTGAATCATGGTGTGTGTGTGTGTGATATGAAATGTCCAGTACCTCCCCAGTGCCACCCCAGTGTCTCCCCAGTGTCCGCCAAGTGCCTCCCCAGTGTCTGCCCAGTGGCTGCAGTTTATCCTGCAGTGCCTCCCCAGTGTCTTCCCAGTGCCTGCCCAGTGTCCCCCCCAGTGTCTCCAATAGCAATACAAGAGCAATAATACAAATTAATCTTAATTTATTAATCAAATTAATTACTTATTAATCAAATTAATTACTTATTAATCAAATTAATTACTTATTAATCAAATTAATTCATTAATCAAAAATTTTAAATAGCAGGTGTGATTCTGACCTGGTGCTGTTTGGACTATAAACAGCAGGTGGCCTCTATTGCTTACTCCATGACTACGTGCAGGTAATTCCGAGCCTCAATTCTTACTGAAAAAATAATTATTACATAACTATAAGGAATAATTAAAACCAGTGTTGGGCAAGTTAAGCTACATGTAGCTGACCGAACAATGGGAGCAATTTATAATTGATAACCTTATCGGTCGATTAACCGGTTAGTTTATAAGTGGCGTTTAAAAAAAGAAAAGCTGTGAATCTTCACTTCCCCCAAAATAATACAAAAGGCATATTATATTATATATATTATTATATATATATATATATATATATATATATATAGGGATGTCACAATCTCCTTAACAAAGCAAAAAGGGTGAAGTGTCCCTTTAACAACCTGTAGTCCGTAATCATCACTGGCAAATTCTAGATGTTTTTTTCTTTTTTTTTTTACATAATTATATGCAATTATAATATTGTCATTTTGATCCAAATACTCAATGTCCTCCTCCAGGTTTTAGTCAGAATATTTACTATTTAAACATTAGGAGTCGACAGTGGTTCTCTAACATTATTATTAACGACCCCCATTACTCTGAGAGTGTACAAATGGAACCGAATTGAGGGTTATTTGGTTCCATTTGTACACTCTCAGAGTTACCTGTAAAGGTAATTTAGGGATATGGCTCTATGCGTTTCTGATAATATATTATTCTCCGCTCGTGTGCGTCCCTACGTTCCTGCCTCTGATCTGCTTTGTCTCAGCTAGCCAAAACGGTCAAATACTTAACGGCTTCTGCGCCAAATGAAATTTCTCTCACGTTTCCGTCTCCTATAGCCGATTTATGCTTCTTTTGAAACATCTCACCACCACGTAGGCCGCAGCACGGCCTGCACGGAGGGTATGTACATCTGTCTACCATAGCGCGTGGAATAAATGCATAGGGACCCTACGTAAAGTAACTTTAAACTTTAAATTTCAGAAAACTTTATGGAGGGGCTAAGAGGGGCTACCTATGGAATGAAATGAGAGAGAGAAGCAGGAAATGCCATCTGGTCAAAGCAGGTCACTGCCTTTTTATTGATCAAAACATATGAATAGAATGGAACAGTGTAACCATGCCTTATTGATTAAAAAAAAAGGACATTTGCATGTAATTGTAAAGTGCTACGAGCAGATTGTAATGTAATGTACGAATGTTGATTGTTGTATTTATTGATGGGGAAGGGGTGAGAGCAATTATATGATTCTTCTCACTTTTGAATATGCAATCTTTGTACTGTTATTCGTATTCTTATTCGTATTAGCATATCTTTGTTTTAAAGTTGCCTTATTCAAAAGAAACATTTCAAATCAAATCAAGACATTTTAACTGAGATATGGATCAGATGTAATAAGTTATATATAGTTCAACTCACCAATGGTTGACGAAGAAGGGTGCAGGTTTTTTGGAGTGGTTGGTGCTGCACCCACGGCGAGTGGACAGACACCCAGCAGCAGTGTACTAACCCAAAACACAACACTACACATTCCTGCTGCCAGGTGTAGTAGCAGCTCCATTTAAAAGCTTAATTAAACCCGTTGATGAAGATGTGGTGCAGAGCGTCGGAGCTATACTATAGCTGCTATGTGATACCAACACTTTTTACATAGAACGATCATCATCACACAAAGATCAACAGGAAGGCTGCGTGTTTACTTTAGTTCACCGTGCAAGCGGGTTAATCATAGGGTTAAATCCAGCCTTGCGGAAATTAGCCGATCTACAAGCTCACAACGTGTCGCCGACGGAACGCGTTGTGAGCTTGTAGATCGCAGCACTTCCTCTGCCGTCCGTACCGTACGTAAATAAAACCTCCCAGTGTGGCAATGTTGCCAGTTCTTGCGTGAGAAACAAGCAACCGGGTCTATGAAAACAAGCCAAAAGAGGCGCCTTTCATTGAAGACCTAAAAGGAGGAACAGGAGCCCTCGTACAAGGTTTCTTCGACTGTGTATGCACCTCCTGGTACCACAGCACCTCAAAGGCCCTTAAAACAAGGCTCCAGACTTCCCAAAACAATCTGGTCAGGTTACTACTTGGCCTCACTCCCCGAACCCACCTCACCCCTGCCCATTTTGACAGGCTGGAATGGCTTAGGGTTGACGAACAGCGCATATTGCAATGGGTCTGGTCCACAAGATTCGCTACTCCACCAAGCTACCATGTAGGCTAGCCTATAACTGTCTAAATACTTCCTTAATGTTAAACCCACAACACCAGAGGGAGTTCAACAAATCATGTGCATCCCAGATTCGGCACAAACAAGGGACTAAATTAATTTCGCTCCTATGCCATCAAATTGCGGAACGCCCTACCAACAGCCATTAAGACATGCGAATCCCTTGACTCCTTCAAAACCACTCTCAAAGGGCACCTCGGACGGCTGCAATTCGAAACTGACCCCCGTAAATTCTGAATCCGCCACACGCCCCTTTTCCCCTTAACTATATTTCCCTTTTTTACCTCCTCTATGATAATTTCCTGTTTTTTTGCTTTATAGAAGTGTATATTTGTACGTCTCTAAATGTTATGATGAATTGAAAATGGTGGACCCTAAACAAGGGTAATATTTTATGGTGCCGTGATTGTGTCCACTCACAGTTGACAGTTTTTGTATTGAGTTGTACTTGAAATGTACTGTAATTCTGCAAACTGTTAATACATACTTCAATTAATCAATCAATTGGATTGATTGAACATAATATTTCACAGTATGTAGAATACTGTGAAAGACCTTAAACATTACAGTAGGCTATAATTAAAAATAAATAATAATAATAATAATAAATAAATCTTGGTCCTGTCATGTGCGCTTGATGAAAATTTTAAAGATTTAGAATAGGCCTATACATATATTTGTAAACATTTTAACAACATGGAGGTCCCTCCATCCCTGGCATAAAATGTTTTCAAATAATGGTTTCAACAAGCCGAGACGCTTATAACAAGAGGACATGGCAACCCGTCACGAAAAACCTGCTAGTTTCTATTTACTGTTCAGTGGCCAAATGGCCAAATGGCCATCCGGTCTAGAGCCCGCCCTACTATATCCGGTCATTTACCCGGACAAACACAAACATAAACGTTTCCGTATGCGCTCCGTAGAGCCGGACGGATCAGGGAGTGGGACCTGCAGAGTGATCTACTCGCGTAGCCAGCTGCCAGACAACTATTCCACAATCTCTAGTCTGGCCACGCGAGACTAATGTAACAGAATAATGGTTTATTATTATGGACAAGAACAAATTAGTACTTAGCACTCTGAATTGTAAAGAAGAAGTAAGAACAGGCCTGAACAATACAGTGAAAGAATTGTCTAACCGTGCAACGGCGTGGTTACAACAGCAGATGGCAGCAATTTATCTGTAATAGAAAGCAAGTCCAGTCCTTTTGTGGGATTGATTGATTGATTGATTGATTGATTGATTGATGAATGGCCCTGGGTACATTTCAAGAAAGTACAGGTCCTCCATTTTCAATTAATCAAGAAAGACATTTAATTAAAGACATACACAACTATGCAAAATGAAATAGAAATAAAAATCATCAACTTTATACACAGAAAAAACGGAATATGTGAACAGTATAGAAAAATAGGGGGGGGTACTTTTTTTACAGGGGCCAGTTTCTAGTTGCAGCGCTCTTTGAGAGTGGTTTTGAAGGAGGCTAGGGATTCACATTTCTCAATGGCTGTTGGTAGGGCGTTCCACTTTTTAGTGGCATAGGAGCCACAATAATGTAACCCCTTGTTTGAGCCGAATCTGGGTTGCACGTGGTATGTTGAACCCCCTCCCATCTATAAAAAAATGATCTGTTTGACATGTTACAGTCAGGCTCGTTTATAGTATAGTATAGTATAGTGCTGCCAGTCTGATTTCCATCTCTGGTTCCACACAAACTCCCGCGGGTCAACTCACAGCGTGACAGCATGGTCGAGGGCCTCCTCCTCGTTCATTTGAAGGCTACCTGTAGTCATATCAAGTTTGTAATCTGTTTGAAGAGAAATTCTGTACATTTATTTAAGTGAAGAGAAATACTGTAGGCCTACATGTATACTGACAATAAAATGATCAATGGAGTTCCATTTTGAGAGTCTCATTCACAGGAGTGAAATCAGGCTTTATTCAACTGCCTGTAAGTAAAGAATGTGACATTATAGAAAGTATTTTTCTGGATAAAGTACATTTGATCTATTTTGTGACATTGTCGTCATTGGTAGGCTACAAATGGCCAAATAGCCTGGCAGAGAAGGGACATACACTGAAAACAATGCTGGCAGTAAAAGGCTGCTGAAGGCTGCCATGGCTACGCGAGGTGATATGGGACTGAAGAGGCTAATGTATGTTTTGTAATAATAATGAATATCAAAGTAACTAAAGTTTTCAAATAAGTGTAGGGGACTAAAAGTAAAATATATGCCAGTAGAAGTACAATTTAAAATTAGAACTATACTCCAGTAAAAAAGTAAACAAACAAACAAAATAGTATAGTACTTGACTAAATGTAGTTACTTTCCACCTCGGGCTCCCTGCTTAGTCTCTCTCGCAGCTACACCTCAGCGCACAGCCGCGGACAGAAGAAGCTGACGCCCGACGTCATTCCGGCTTTTTAGACAGCTGGTGGATGGGCTGACGCGGAGGAGAGCGTTTCTGGGAATCTGTCCGTCGCGTCAGCCAGCCGCGGAGGTGGAGCTTCTTTTCCACCCGCAAGCCGGAATGACGTCGGGCGTTTAGCTTCTTCTGTCCGCGGCTGTGCGCTAAGGTGTAGCTGCGCTGTCTCTCAGCTAAGATCCTTGACTGAAACACCTGTTTTAAGACATTACCGTTGAAATACAAAAACAAATCACCAAAAGTCGCTACATTGTACCTGCAGTGACCTGGTCACTAACGCTTGGCACATTAAAAAACAACAACAAAAAAAACAATCATAACATTATTGACTGCTGCCCCCAGTGGTGTGGAGGTCTACCAAAAGTCACACTTCCTGTCGGACAGGAAGGGGGGGGGGGAGGGGGGCTTCTCCTAGACCCGCCTCATGCTGCTGTCCTCCATCACACAGATATTCTGAGGCTTGGAATAGTGGGAGGGATCAGCCCTGTCAATCAGTCTGAAACCCCGCCCTCAACGGCTCCACTGCATGGCTCCTCCTCCTCTGCTGCAATCAGTCTGAGACTCCGCCTCTCAACGGTTCCACGGGCTCCTCCTCCTCAGCAGGCAGGTCTGGAGAGAACACGGAAGGTCAAGGTCAAGGGGAGTGATGTCATTGTTCACACAGAATTGATGCACCACTGTGCACAACCTTCAGGTTTAGTATATTTAAACTAACTTGTGATTGGACAGGCCTTGATCAATGCTGCTTATGGGGAACTAAAGCCTACAGTTTGCAGGTCAATAGAGCGTCGCAGTCCCGCCCCCTCGAGAGACCCGGAAAATAAATAAAATAAATAATAAAAAATAAATTTCCTCATAGACTTCTCAGAAAGTATTTATTTAAAGACATTTACGCCGCGGACAAAGCCAGTCACGACAAGAGTTGGCTTCGTACGACACTTAAAATGTCTTGCTATTTTTGAAAAATCGAAGAACGACTGACATTTTTAGAATCTGATCTCAGGTCAGAATGGGTTGTGTGGAAGGAACATGTTATTCCAACCAGTTCCTTTCCCCTCCATCAGGCACCCCGGCTGGCCAGGGGGAGGCAGTTTAGAGACCAGGATTACTGCATGTTCTTTTGTGAGGGTACCTACCCTAGGGCACACGGGGAGAACAGGCAAACTCCACACAGTAAGGCCCTTTCGCCAACCCCGCCTTCGGGTATGGGCACTGATGACGTGGAGGAGGAAACACGCCGCCAGCGCCCACAGCGTCCCGAGCGGGAATCGAACCCAGGACCTTCTAGCTGTGAGGCGACAGCACTACCAACTGTGCCACCGTGCCCCGGTCTGTAAATCTTTAGTGTTCAAATGGAACCAAATCCATTTGGTTCGATTTGCACAATCAAACATGTTTTTCAGTTGCTTCGTATTGATACCGCATGATACCGGGGACCGCATGTAATTTACGACGGAGCATTAGTCCGACATGCGTCCGCATGACGGACTAGCGTCTGCTCCCGTGCTTGTGGTTATTGCGAACGCAGTGAGCACTTACTATGAGACCTAGCAGATCATGTCTGTCTGTGTGTCTGTCCCGCTATACGTCCAAATATGGAGTGTGTTGCATCAGCAATCACTCAGCTCCATATATGGGCACAAAAGGGGCCAGGTCCACATATACAGTAACAGCGGGACAGACACACAGACAGACAGACAGACAGACATGATCTGCAGGGTCTCAGCTGCGTTCGCTTCCGGCGTTTGCGCGTCTTACTGGTGGTTAGGTTAGGGGTTGAGGTGGGTTGTCGTTTGTCGGACCAATGACTAGTATGACCAACGTACTGCACCCGTTGCAACAACACATGAGTCAAATGTTGACTTAAATGTTGCAACATCTCATGTCTTAGCATTGAGCTGCCTTTTCTTTTTTTTTCTCATGTTTCTCACAAAGAAAGCAAAATTGCCTTTTGATCGTGACATTTTCTGGGAAGCTTGCTTGTGCTGCGCAGCCCTCTTCTGAATCCGAGGAGGATATATCTCTCTTGAGATCTTTGTGATTTTGTATTTGAATAAAATCTTACATCTTAGCATATGATACTGTGCATCATTTATAGAGTTTCCTCTATACCTCCATCCTTTCCTCTCACCATCATCTAATCCGGTTTGGTCTAAATCAATTAGCATTGCATTGAGGGAATGGAATATGGAAATATTTATTGCTATGTTGCTATCCAGAATCAGCATTATGTCATTTTCGTTTTGGTGACGATTAAATTTCATTTGTATCTTGCTGACAGACAACAGTCACAGTTTGTCTTAAGGCTGGCATTGATTGCTGCAATTTGAAGGCTGATTTTGTATGAAAACAATCGGTGGACAATGTTTCCTTAGCATGCATAAGTCTCTCTGTATCGGCTGATGTTCTCGCTGGTGTTGTAACTTGTGTGTCAAAGACTGAGCCCTGCCACAGCATGCAACTGTCGGTATATAGAGGAGAGCTTAAAGGGTAAGACCACTTTTGTAGAGGTTTGGGTTGTGTACAGGTACCTTGCCATGATGTAACTCCAAATAAAAATTCAAAATATGCTCCTCATTGACTTCTTACATTGTACGCTCCTGAAACAGCTCTCGAAGTCACTCTTTTAGTACGTAAACAAACACAAAAAAGTCGATTCAGACAATATAGAGCATCACCCAAACTCACGTGGTTTTATTTTTAATAAAAAAGTAGATTTGACTATATTTGAGAAATTGAAGATCTGGATCCGGATCCACGGATCCAGTCTGGGTTTTCTTCCTAATAAAAATGGCGAAATCAACAGTTAAGTTACTGCGAGAGTGAGGTCTATATAGCCAACACCAACTCGGGATTCCTGGATCGCTGACCTCCACACTTTCCTATCCAACATCAGGTTCTTGAGCTCTGCAGTGTTGTTAGCTATATAAGCTGTCGCGCCACAGCACGTCTACATAGGTGGTATACGCTTCTTTAATCCCACTGAAACCACGCCCCCCATGGGAGGGATAAAATGAACACATTAAAATGAACACAAAGATACTGTGTATCTTTGAATTCAATTAATATCTATATTTCAAATTGAATTGTGCACATGCGCGCGTGCATACTTTGGGAACTACCCATAGATCCGAAGTCCCGTTAGTCCGAACATGCACTGCTCCCGTGCTTGCGGTTAGGTTTAGGTTTGCTCCCGTGCTTGCGGTTAGGTTTAGGTTTGCTCCCGTGCTTGCGGTTTGGTTTAGGTTTGCTCCCGTGCTTGCGGTTTGGTTTAGGTTTGCTCCCGTGCTTGCGGTTTGGTTTAGGTTTGCTCCCGTGCTTGCGGTTATAGGTTTAGGTTAGGGTTAGAGATAGGGATAGTAATTTCGGAACAATGAACCTTCTGACTAATGACACGGCACCCTATACTGTATGTGTTTTGAGTATTGTGTATGTGGTGGACTGACAGATCATGTAATAAATGAATACCTGCCCCCTGAGGCTGGTGCAGGTCTCCGGGGTCGTCGTTGTTGTTGTCATGACAACAGATGTGTTCCGGGGGCCAACGCAGCTCCCCGCTCTCCACCTCCCCCCCCTCGCTGAGGTGCACCACGATGGAGGGGGTGAAGATGTGCTGGAATAGAAAGAATATACACTTAGTGTCTTAGTCACTTAACTGTATTACTTTGAAGTTTGTTCAATGTGTTCAATGGCTCCATATTGTGATAGAAATCATTGCGATAGTATAGAGTGTGCTATCCAGCTATTTAGTAAAACAGAAACAAATTATAAGTAAAAGAAATTTCCGGAGAAAGAAAATACTTTTTCAAACTTCATACATTTAATAAACAATATATATAAAGATACGAATGAATAGCACCGGCAGTAGCACATCTACAATCTCACAACATCAAGGAGACAGAACATTTTGTTTTCCGTGTCTGTATGCGTGTCCGTGTGTTTGCATGTCCGTGCGTGTGCATGTCTGTGCGTGTCCGTGTGTGTGCGTGTCCGTGTGTGTGCGTGTCCGTGCATGCGTGTGTCTGTGCGTGTCCGTGCATGCGTGTGTGTGCGTGTCCGTGCATGCGTGTGTGTGCGTGTCCGTGCATGCGTGTCCGACTGTCCATGTGTGCGTTTGCGTGTCCGTGCATGTGTGCGCGTGCGTGATTCCACCTGAAAGGGCATCCTCTTCTCCCCCGAGGCTCCGCCCATGCTGAAGTCCCCTCCGGACGAATCACAGCTCTTCATCACCTCTGTCATGTCGTCCAATCAGAGCCTAGAGATGGTACAAAGCAGTCACTCCATTTAAGTATTGGAGGAGGAACGTCACGGGGTGCATACGTTTGTTAGAACACATACTAACAGTTCGACAGGCATCAGTCCGACAACATGTGGCTCCCGACATGCGTGGCTGGTTAAAACTAACCCGTGGCAGGTTAAAACTAACCCGTGGCCGGATTAAAACTCACTAGTAATCAACACAGCTGCTTGCGTCAAACAAATGAATGAGTGTGTTTGAGGTTTTTTTCAGTGAAAATCAAACGTTAATTTGTGTCCAGAGCTCTGGCATTTGATTTGAACCACAAGGCAATGGGACCAATCCCGGGGCACCGGGGGGGAGGAGCTCGGCTTGGGGTAAGTACCGGGAGCTGACGGTACAGTTAGGTACAGTAGGTGTGGCGCTCCACCTCAGCCTCCATCTCCCGGGGGTCTAGCGCATTGTAACGGGGGACAGACTCCTGCCTGTTACCGGCTGATACCGGCAATAAGCCACTAACAATGACTCACTGCATGGTAGCGACAGAGCAGACAACATACTTTTCATAGTTTTAATGTATGCCTGCTGCGGAGACAGACTCTCCCTACATGTATAGCGAGGAACGGATGCCGACAAAACTCCCGATCTGACTGTGACGGCCCTGCCCCCTCTGCCTCTGCACAGAAGGATATCTGGCAGCCTGCGTGATTAGGGCAGCGTGTACACCTGAGTGGGGTGTGGTCTGGGAGAGTGTATATAAGGGCCTCTCCTTCCATGCTCTCAAGCCAGCTATCTTACCTTCCTTTCAAGCAGTTGCACACCTTTTACAACACTGTCTCACACACAGCACACTCCATACATCCATATACACTGCATACGTGACTGCAGATTACTGACATTGTCACATCTCATACCAGTTTAGTTGATGATTGCTTAACTTATTTTAATTTTGAATAATAAATATATAATATAAAAGGTTTGCCTTGTGTGTGGAGTGGACTCCCTTTTTGTCATGTATTGCCCTATAGAGTGCATGACAAGATCGGACTTTGATCGGCGAGTTCTTGCTCGCTGTGTGTGAAAGGAGGTGCGAGAAGACCCAGCGCCGATAAAAGCGCTCGCCGACACCTTCCCGAGCGTTTCGGAATAGCAAGCAGGTTTGATATAATTTGACTCTGTCGCCGACTGGACATCGTACAGTACGAACTGGGTTGCGACTGCGTCCCAAGAAGGCCTGTATAGGCTACAGCCAATGAGAGCACAGGACAGCTGTGCTCACTGTCTGTCTGTCTGTCTGTCTGTCTGTCTGGCTGTCTGTCGAGTGTCGACTGTATCGATAGACGATCAGATGATAAGATATATATATAGCCTTTATTAATAATCCATGTGTCATACATATTGGTAGCTATATTAGCCCAATATTACTGTTACGCATTTCACTTGAATAATGTTGATAAACCTGATAAAACTTTTGGACCTTGTGCTCTGTGTGTTGTGTGTGTGTGTGTGTGTGTACGTGTGCATACATGTGTGTGCACATACGGAGAGAGACAGAATTGTTTAAAGCGCAAATAACATGCATTTTAAAACTGCTTTTAATATTTAATAATCATATTGTCTATGTCCCTCAAAGTTATTTCTAATGGTTTGAGCCTCAATCACCACTCTGATATAACCAGGCCTTGTCAATTCCTTCTGGACTTTGAAAGCAGTTTTAGCTGCAGTACCACAATGTCCTGAGGTGGAGAGGGTGCTGATATGCAGATTATTTAATATTTGAGTCATTATAATACTCATGCTAGATAAAACCAGGCTTGTTTACATTCCATGCCAGCTTGGAAAATCAACAATGGTGGACATTTTAAACAAAGTGGAAATGCAAATTTGCAACTGAAGACTGAAGAAAAGGAGGAATTATACAAAGTAGGGTGACATTGATGACATCACGATGAGGCCAAAATCAGTCGAGCTGTTTCTGAGAGCAATTTCCATTAAAACACCCATATGACATGAAGGCCTGATTGTTCAAAATTTGTTATTTGTGGGGATAGAAAACACACATGGGAGCCCCAAAAACACAAAAGAAATTGAAAAAGTTGAATTTTATGTTATAGGTCCTTTAATGAGAATCAAGATTTAACGTCCTGTCTTGCGCACGCGTATAGGCTACACTAATCACAAACATTCACCCTGTGTAGCCTATTTCTGCGTGTGTGCACAGAGAGAGAGAGAGAGAGAGAGAGAGAGACGTCCTGTCCATCTCGGGTCTTGCGCTTGTATCGTGGCATCCTGTGCGTATACGTGAGATGTCAAAATGAATTGGAATAAAAAACAAATGTTGTAGCCTATATGTATCGGGTCTGGATCGCATCTTGGTGAACTCTTAAGCTTGCAGTGTGTGATGCCTTTTCGGCGACCAATCGTTTAGTGTGAAAGCCACACAGATATAATGATATATATATATATATATATATATATATATATACTGTATATATATACTGTAATTAAAAAAAGACTCCTGCAGTTTGAAATACATGACGATCTGATGACTCGCCGACAAAATGTTAAACTCCTACAGTGTGTATAGGGGCCATAACTGATTGAAACTCTTGTCACACTGTTTACAGACGTGAGTTTTCTTCCCCATAAGTACGCCAGCTATGATGTCTCTCTTTACTCCTCACGTTGCTGCTAAAAACTGGAAAAGAAGTTCTCGTCAGACCAGTTCAAGTGAACGGCTTGCACACCATAGAGGTCCCATCTGTACAGTCTGAACTGGAAAAATGTGCTTTCTGCTTCGATGCCCCTACTACATGGAACACAAAAAATCACAACTGTATGAAGTGAGTGGTGCAACTCCGTGTGTGTGTGTGTGTGTGTGTGGGGGGGGGGGATGACTTATAAAGTTAATGTGTGTGTGTTGCGCACAGGTGGTGAAAAACAACCATGCTGTTTTCGTGCTCAAACGCACCCACCCAGCCAGCCAGCCAGCTACCCGGCCAGCCACCCACACACAAAGCTCCGTAAGGGAGTGGTTGTACCACTCAAAAGTTAATACCCCAATATCCTATATGGACAATTTAATAACCTGCTTTTAAATCTGCCTACCTCGACATGTGATTGTTTTTTAACTTATGCTTTATTTCACTGCCTGTGTGTTATATCTGTATGCCTTATACTTATCTATACTAGATTTGTGTTTGTGTTTTATATCTGTCTTCATTTTAATATTTTGTGTATGTGATCTCGGCAGCACTGCATGCAATTAAATGAGGGTGAACCCCGATGCTTTTTCGAGAATAAATATAGGTTTAAAACTTTCAATCAATCAATCACTTCTGATTGACATAAATAAAGTCTCGGTGTGTCCACATAAAAAACGAAATTTTAACAAATACTGTACACTTTTTTTTTGAAAAATAAAATCTCCCTCCTTATCTGGTGATCACGTTTTAGGGTGGAAGAAAAATCACGGCACTCCTGTTTAACCAAATTGGCAGCAGTAACATTAGCGTTTTCTCGCAGTCAGTTGATTCGTCATATATCCATATGAGTGAAACGGCCGGGGTTGATTTCTTTATTTTTCAAACACACAGTAAGGCGATCAATTGATTGTGCGTGTGTGTGTGTGTGTGTGTGTGTGTGTGTGTGTGCGCGCGCGTGCGTGCGTGTGTGCTTGCTATATGCCTACTGTATGTAAAACTATTCAAATGACCAGACATTAGACGAGTCACACACACACACACACACACACACACACACACCACCTCAGTGTATGACATCAGACGCGTCATACTCATACACACACAGATCACGTGACAACTGAGGGACTGTATGATGATGATGATGATGATGGTAATAATAATAATAATAAAGAAATAAAGAAAGAAGAAAATAAAGTCAGGAGACAACACTATTTGTTTTGTTTTTCGTCTAATAAATTATTTGATCGACCCAAAACATTGTGTTC